>NW_003852455.1:6981546-6997184 GCF_000181295.1 Otolemur garnettii | reverse complement strand
GAGGGCAGTGCCATCACTCCGGGAGGTCCTGGGAGTGAGGAAGAGGACAGTGCCATCAAGCAGTGAGGTCCTGGGAGTGAGAAAGAGGGCAGTGCTATCACACAGTGAGGTCCTGGGAGTGAGAAAGGGCAGTGCCATCACACAGTGAGGTCCTGGGAGTGAGGAAGAGGACAGTGCCATCAAGCAGTGAGGTCCTACGAGTAAGGAAGCTAGGGCACAATGACTGGCTAACTCCAGGCTATATCTATATGTTTGTAAAAATGTGACTTCGATTACTACTTATACCTTGTAGCTTTACATTATTTTAACATAGGCAGTTTCATACATATTCCGCAGAGATTATGATTAACATTGTTCATATTTACCCCAAATCTGTTTGTGTTTTTCATATGAATCAGATATGTCAACAAAGTAAATATCCTCTCTACCCTCCATTTGTAGGCTACTAAAAAGTGACTGCGAGAACCACAGGGGAAGTAAAGAAGCCTTTATTTTGGAGGGAGAAACAGCCCTCCAACAGGGAAAATGCAGGTGTGGGAGAATCGAAAGTGCATGCTCCAGGGAGGGGCCGGGGGCCGGGGGCCGGCGTACAAATCCTCCAGAGTCAGACTGACATGCAGGTCCAACAGGACTAGGAAAACCTAGAGATATTCATGAGGGAAGTTAGGCACTCCCACAGTGGGCAAACCATTATGTATCATAGAGCCCATTTGGCATGGAGTTTTAGCATTAAAATGAGGTGGAATGGGGCCTAAAGACAAGTTTTACACCAACTCCAGATGCTGGCTAAAGCTGACTGAAGGCCTAAAGAAGCTTATTAATAAAGAATGTTTAGAAGACTGGTCCTCTGACTGGAGTTACGACCGGATCGCCGGAGGATGTTGTGTGGCCTCCGGTGGTCTATCAGGCTCATTTGGAAAATTTGCCAGCTGTAGTTGTCCTAAAAAGGACCTAAGGACCCTTGCATCCTAAAAAGCAATGCCTTTTAGGAGGTGGTTTCTGTTTAAAGAAGCCTTATGACAATTAATAACACTGGGATATGTGACATGAGAGTCTGTTTTTTTGTTTTTGTTGTTGTTTGTTTGTCCCATTTTAGCCACAGGGAGTCCATTTCATCTGTCTGTCGGGGTATATTTTAACACAGCCTATGCATCTCGCTCTGTCTCTTTTCCACATTGCCTGGGGCCAGAACCATTCTGCACCATAAGGGTAGCGTGTGTCTTCCCATCCATTTTTATGCTGCTTTTATAGTACAGGTAGAATTGGAAGTGTTCATAAATATAATCATAGTGTTAGCCACATGGATTTTTCTTTTTACATGAAGTTTCTTCGGGTTCCTACAGTCCTGTAAGTCCAGCGATGGTATTGCTGTGTTACAGATAGTATTAGACAGGGTTCTCCAGAGAAACAGTACCAATAGGATATACATGCAGGCCGTCCCTGAAAAAGCATCTGACTTTTGTAAACAAAGGCTATCACAGTAAGTCCCCAAATATAAATATCTGACTGATGTACAACTCACACTTAGGAAGGGAGGCTATGATAGGCAATAGGTAAATGTTCCTGTTCCAACTTATAAATTCAACTTAAGAATTTGTAACCCAAAGACTGCCTGTAATAGGAATTGGCTCATGCATTTATGGAGAGTGAGAAGTCCCTTGATGTACTGCTCGCAAGCTGTTAAGACAAGGAAAACCAGTGGTGTAATTCAATCTGAGTAAGCCCAAGAATGAGGTGGGAGTGGGGAGAATGTTGGTGGAAGCTGTAAGTCCTTGGAAAACTAGAAATGCTTATGTCCAAAGGCAGGAAGGAGAAGATGAGCATCCCAGCTCAGACAGAGGCATATTTTCCCCTCCTCTACCTTTTTGCTCTATCCAACTCAGGGGTTGATGTTGCCTACATTGATGAGGGTGGTCTTTACCAGTTTACTGATTCAAATGCTAATTTTTCCTAGAAACATGCCCACAGACATACCCAGAAGTAATGTTTAACCAGCTCTTTGGGCATCCCTTAACCCATTCAAGTTGACACATAAAATTGACTATAGCCCAGATGAATAAGTAGAAGTTCAAAACTTTGAAACAAATTGCCCAAGGCCACTGGAGATTAAGTAGATAAAGCAGGATAGAAACTCTGCTATTTTGACTCCAAAGCCTTTGCTCTCCCCTCTACATTCTGCTTTCTCTACTAAAATAGTTGAATAAAACATATATATGAATAAAACATATATATAACTCAGCTTAGAAGCCCATAATTTTTAATGCATCTGAGCTCTATGAAGTATCTGTAGGAACAAGGCAAATGGAAGTAAGACCTGTCCTTTCTGTCCTGTCCTCCCTTCTGGAGGTCCATATAGTTGTAAGTGTGGGGAGAAGGTAGTGGAAGACACAGATGCATAAACAAATATCTATGAGGCATTTCAGATTGAGACTGTGGTGTGAACCACTTGGAAGAATTCAGAGAAGGAAATGATGGTTTTGAGTAGGATGCTCAGGAGAAATGTCAGAGAAAAAACAGCATTTGGCCTATGTTGCACGAGAACATCACAGCAAAGCCATGGTGACGTGTAGGGTAGGGCACACGTCCATAGGTGGCTTCATTAAGCTAGGACCTGAGCGAGAACTTGAACTTTTACATGCAACCAAAACCCAGGAAAAAGAGGCCACTGTACCTCTCTTAAGGATTTTTGCCTCTAAAAGGATTCCCAAATTTAGAAGATGTCTGAGATAGTAACTCAGCTAATCATCTAAAACTTGCTAGTATCCTGGTCTAGCCACCTCTCAGTACACTCACACAATTGTTCAGCCACCCCTGAAGTAACTTGCAGTTTTTGTACCAAGACTTGAGGGAGGAGTGGAGAAGCTTTAACATCTTGGGGTGAATGTCATGTGGGGAGTTTCCCAGTCTTCTTTGCTGAGGCTAATTCAGGAACCATTCAATGTCCACAGAAACATTGGATACTCTGAGAGAGTGATGAAACTGTAGAATTGTGAAACAACTCGTAAGGACCACCTCACTCTACAGATGGGGACCCTGTTGATAACTGAGTTAATTTAAGTCTCCCAAGGTCAAGTAGGTAGGTAGTGGTTGACTTGCCAGTGACTTCCCAGGTCTCATCTTCCCACCTTTTGCAATTCTCTTTATATCATTCCATGGCAATCACATTCCTCTGATTTTCTTGTGCAAAACACAAGAATAATAACACTTCTCTGATTGTTATTCTCACAAAATAACATTTCTCTGATTTGCTTGTGCAAAACACGCTCCAGTTCAGCTTGAGCCAAACAACAGCACACTTGGTATGATCCTGAGAGTGAATTTCCTGGCCCCAATATTAGGTGAAGTCTGAAATCTACCTCTACTGTTTAGGTTTTACATGGTACAGAAGCAAGTTTTTTCTTCCCTTAACCTCCTTAGTGGTCAGAAACCGCACCTGGGCCTCACAGGAGAGGGCCTGCTTTGGCCATCAGATACAGTTACCTGGTGACATTGTACCCATACACTGCTATTTTTATAAGTTCCCTAACACAGACACAGAGATGATATAGAGGAAGGTAACTTCTCTGAGCCCAACTGGAGAGACAGTTCCTTTAGAGTTAGAACTACCCACATTCTTCCAACATCTTAAGTAGTCATAATGTTCCAATACAGCCAAAGGCCTGCCTTTAAAAGAGCCAGTGTGCTTTCTGGAGCAAAGTTAATCCTACTGAAACTTCCTTTGATTTCTTTAAGCTCTAGGGGCCAAGAAATAGACAAGTGAATCAAGCCTTAGTGACTCAGCCCCTCCTTTCTCCCTGCCTTTGTCCACAAGCCAGGAATGTAGGAAGGAAGTGAGTTAGGTCAAATTTATGCTTGAGCTCTGTGATGTAAAAAACAAGGACCTATAGGTGAACTTCCTACAAAATGCTATCCGTTTACAGTAAGTCTCCCCTAGGACTCCACTCCAGTGAGTAAGAACATGAATGGAGAGAAAGGCATGGATGCCCATGAAAAGGCAATGAAGGTGTGGCCATGGCATTTTCCTTTGGGCTAACAGGAACTGGTTGATTCACCGTCTTGGGTTAAATTTTCTACTGTCAGCCTCAGAAAAAAACTCATAATGTACATAATAGAAGTGATTGATTAATAAAGTACCTCGAGGCAAAATTGTAAAAGTGTGGGGGAAGAAAGACAGCAGAGGAGAAAAATTCCCCCAAGCAAAGGAACAGTGTCAGGCCATGACAGGAGAAAGTGGCTTCAGCCTGAACTGGAAAGTGAACTCTGGAATGTCAGTTTGCCTGCAGGAGGTCCCAAGCTGAAGCCAGGGAGCTTGAGATTTTATAATCCAGTACCTGTCTGTCCTTGGTAAAGGGCTCCCACAGGAGGATTGAACCTCCCAGGACTTTCAGCTTTCCACATGTTCCAAAAAAGAGCCACAGTTGCTGGGTGTTCAAAGTATAACATACCAAAGCCTAGGATGTATATTTAAAAAGAAACAATCTTTATCTTAAAAAAAAAATGTTCTTGGGGTAAAATAATAAATAATCTATGCCATAATTGCATATAATGCATATAATGCATTGCATTATAATGCATAATAATCTGTGTCAAATAATAAAAAATAATCTATGCCATAAATTAATAACATTCTATCGGCTACATTTCCAAAGTTTTTAATTAACTTTTTATTAACTGTGTTCCAGAGAGTGACCTTCATTTACTTCTGTGTAGACATCGCACTGGTGTTTTCATATACACCAGATGGTACAGCATGGTGGTTACCATATATATGATATGTTACATAGCAAGTTCACTGGAACTCGGCAATCCCAAGGTTAAATCTTGACTCATCCATTTATTAGCGTAGTGACCTGAGAAAAGTTACTTCACCTGTTGGTGATTCAGGGAGTAGGGACATGTTTATGAGAAATAAATGAAATAACCAAGTACAACCTTTAATAACCCAGCCATGGCACATGGTAAACTCTCAACAGACATTGATTATTATTATTGATGACGATGGCAATAACATTCTGCACTGTTAATTCATTTAAACAACAAATAGGGTATTGATCAAGCACTTACCACTGGGTGTCAGAGCCTCTTCTAGTCGGGGCTGTTCAACAAAGACTCTGCCCTCACACAGCGCATATTCTAGTAAGGGAGGTAAGTGATAAACACACAAATAAGGATTCAATGCAACATCAGTTACTGATAAGCGCAATAAGGGAAGTTTAAAGTGAAAACACATTAAATAAATAAAAGATGAGTGGTGGGAGATAGGGGTTATTATCAGATATGCTGGTCAAAGAAATCCTCTCTGGGAAGGAAAATTGAGCAGGGATCTAAATAAACTTTAGGGTTTAACTACATGAAGATCTGAAGAGTATAGCTCTATGAAGAGGTCATAGTGAAAGCAAAGACACTGGGAGGGGATATATTCGAAATGTTAGGAAGAAATCCAGTGTGGCTATGGTATTATGAGGCAGAGGCAGTGGCAGATACCACACCAGGTCCTGCAGAGCCAAGTCACTCACGGTGAGGAGTGTGCATTTTCTTTAATCGGACTGATAGGAAATCACTGGGGTGTTTTGAGCAGAGAGGAACAAATCTGAGTTATGTTTGTAAACGTGTACTCTAGTCCTCATAAGTCCCTGGAGGGCATAGTAGCCTCTATGCAAAGCACTTGCTAGGAACTGGCTTGGATTTCACACCATCCTCAAGCTCAATGGGCAAAGTAAAGCCTAATAATAAGCGTGCTTCATTCATGTTGCGATGTGGTCTTTCAGATAAGAATGGTAATGGTCTTTAACATATGTGAAGCAAGTCCACATAAGTCATGTCTAATTCATATTAATTTAATTAAAGCTGCGAATGCGCCATCAGATTATACTGAACTTGCAGTTGCCACTGTTTTGCTGGTTTCATTTCTATCATTAATTAGTGTTTCTGCTTGTATGGCGTGACGTCTCTCTCAGTGAAATGGCTGCTTCAGGATGACCTGATACTATGACAGTGAGCCCGGCTTGCTAGAAGCAAAGTTACATACTCTTGGGAATGAATTGTTTGGAAGGATCTTGTTTCACAGAAAATCCCTCCATTGACACACCTCTGAAGGCTCCTCACTGACTCCAGACTCAAGTGCAGCCTCTTAGTCACTCATCCTCTTCCCAGGCCTATACGTTCTGGATAATCAGTGTGCAGAGATGTGCCTTACCTGTGTTTTAACACAGGGAGACCATCTGCCCTGGCACAAGTAGCCTTCATTGTCCCTCGAGCACACCATGTACAATTTTATTACCATACCATTGTTGATTTCTTTTTATTTGCCTAAGTGTTGTGTTTCTCCCAAGGTAAAGTTCAAGTCTCATCTCTAAGTGGGGCTTTCCCCAACTTCTCAAATCTCACTGATCATTCCTTCACATGAATTACTTAAGCAGTTGCTACACTTAGCATATCACCCCCTGGATTACGACTGACCTTTTGAAGAATACATGTTTATAGGTCGTATATCAAATCCGCCAAGGAGTGTTCGCGTCTCACTGAAGGGCCTTTGTGTTCCAGACACTCTGCAGACAGCGCCTGACTTTCCTGTAGGAATTCCAACTCACTGCCGTTCATTCATGCTGAGTTCACACTTCTTTCTACCTCCAGTACACCCACCCCTTTTTTCCTTTTTGTAGAGTACATGAATCTCAGTCTACAAGCTTAAATACAGGGTGTCCATAATGTTTGAGCGCAATTTACTGTGTTAAACTATTTGAAATTGCACATGAACTTTATGTCCACCCTTGTATATAATAAATTTAACTTTCTTTAGAGATTTAAACCCAAACCTTAGAAAAATGCTAGCAAATCATTTTCTCATTCTACATTGAAACTTCCTTTTTAAGGCAACAATGCCTGGACAACATTGCTTTCATTAGGCACATGTGAGAACAAGTAGATAAACTACCAGGAAAAAAAAAATTATGGGTTGAAAATGCTATCCTTGGGCGGTGCCTGTGGCTCAAGGAGTAGGGCACCAGCCCCATATGCTGGAGGTGGTGGGTTCAAGCCCAGCCCTGGCCAGAAACTGAAAAAAAAAGAAAGAAAGAAAGAAAGAAAATGCTATCCTAGCAGTTAACACAAATTTCTACTTCTCGTCTACCTCATCTATCAACATGGGCATCCATGTAGGCTTCTTCCTCTTACCCATCCCCGACATCGCCATTGATCTTGTGCATAAAACCAATACCAAAGAGAACTCCTTGGTGGAAATTAGGTCCAGCTGTACCACTAATGCCTCAACAACTGTGCTTGGGAAAACTAAAATGAATGGTCTAACTAAAAAATTCAGAGTAGGTCGTATAAACTGTCGGGAAGAAGAGATAATATGTTCTCAAAGTTCAGATAAAGAAGAAACAATGTCCTTTTGCACGTCTTTCCTAAGGCCCGCTTACCTGCCCGCATGTTCCAGAGGTTCAATAAGCATGTACTGTGAATGATGATGATAATAATGGTGTCCATTTGCATATCCAGTTGTAAGTTTCTTTTTAAAGCTGAAATCTGGTATACTTTTTATAATAGAGAGTACATTACCTTTTTAAAAGTCCATGCAGGTAGTCTGTCATGTTGAAAACTGCACAGGGACACAACATCTAAAGCTGTAACCTTTAATGTAGATGGCACACAGACTGGTGTGTTTATGACAGTAATTGTGGGGACCTGGAAAAAAAAAGCGTTTTTTTCCCTAACAAAACTGGTACATATTGACAATTTCCCCGCAGATAGAAGTCAAAGGTCTTAAGAAAGGGCAGGCTTTCCTAGTTTACACACAGGTGCCATACGAGCAAGGGGACATTTATACGCCTAAGTGTCAAGGAGTCTTCTAATCTGGCCCTGGTGGTTTTAAAAACCACCCGAGTTCTTGATTTCATTCATACAAACAGGGTTTGGAAATATTCCAAGAGTCATCTTTAATTAGGAATAAAAAAGGCATGGCTCTGCGCCTGTGGCTCAAGCGGCTAAGGCACCAGCCACATACACCTAAAGTGGCGGGTTCGAATCCCCAGCCCGGGCCCGCCAAACAACAATGATGGCTGCAACCAAAAAATGGCCAGGCGTTGTGGCGGGCGCCTGTAGTCCCAGCTACTTGGGAGGCTGAGGAAGGAGACTCGCTTGAGCCCAGGAGTTGGAGGTTGCTGTGAGCGTGATGCCATGGCACTCTACCCAGGGGGATAGCTTGAGGCTCCGTCTCAAAAAAAAAAAAAAGCATGATACCAAGGACCCCTGAACCTCTTCTTTCTTTCTGCACTCACCTTAATATATGCTACACACAGTGTTATGTACCCTCCTGAGAGGAGCCAAAATAAGATTACCTAAATACACTGAATTTAGTCTTCACCCTTGGGAAGTTCACAATCTATTTCACAAAACAACGCAAAAGCAAATAGTTACAGTGCAAAGTGATGAGCGCTTTGGGTACGAAGCGCTGAGGAAATACTCAGAAGGAAGTGACTAACCCCACCTTAGGGGTTAAGAGACAGCTCAGGGAAGGAGTCACTTTGACCTGGATTGTGACACTGTAGGCAAAAAAGAGAAGAATTCTTTCTAGTAAAAAACATAGCACACTTATTTCAGGGAAGTGAATGTTTCTGCTACAAAACATGAGCTGAGGCTGGAACTTGGGAAGCAAGGCTTGTGGGGAAGGGTAATGAAAACCTAATTGGCCAGGGCTGGGTGGAGTCTGGCCAGATAATGGCGCGCTCTAAGCCAGAACTCGGAACGTGAATTTGTACAAATGTGAAGCAGAGAAATGCAACTCTGTTAAAGAAGAAGAAACTTCAGAATAATTTGGAAAGGAGTTAGACACTCTAGGAGCTGAGACTTGCAAACATCTCCGTGGCAGCCACATGGAGACAGACTAGGGGAAACAGAAGCCCAGGAAGGTGCAAGTCCAGGTAGGAGGAGGACAAACCAAACTTCAGAAACCTCTCAGGAACTTTTGTCCTTGTAGGGTATTGTGTAAAAGCTCTCACTGTTTTGCAAACAAGAATCTAAGGCTCCTGTTTTCGCCACAGCACCAAGCAGCTCACAGTACCTACGCCTTCTATGCCACCCACTTCTGGG
Organism: Otolemur garnettii; assembly: GCF_000181295.1. Lineage (NCBI taxonomy): Eukaryota > Metazoa > Chordata > Mammalia > Primates > Galagidae > Otolemur > Otolemur garnettii. The sequence continues at coordinate 6,988,094 of NW_003852455.1, read as the reverse complement.
GTGAAAAGAGTAAAAATGTATATTTGCAACTTCTTTATAATTGGTCGTCATGGAATTGTGCTTCTTTTTTCCCCAGAGAATTTTTCTGAATTTCGAATTATACTTTCATATGTGTGATTATTTGGTAAATGTCCAAAGATTCTCAGTAAACACCAATCTTCAAAAATTAAGAGTGTTCATCACAATCTCTGGAGGCAGACGGAGAATCTAGCAAATTCTGGACAATCAATGAATATTCGCTGAAAGAATATTAACTGAAATACTGAGAAACAGTTGAAGTAATGGCATGGCACTTGAAAAAATATTTGTGTGTTTTTTCTTATTTTTCAAAATGGTTAATCAAATGTTCAATGGGATCCCTAATTTCTTTTAAATAGAACATCTTTTTTTACCTTTCATATCCAAAGTTCTTTCCAACACTCCATGTGTTTATAATGGCCTACTTGGAACTCAATTTGGTGTCCCAAGTAATGTCATAAAGAATGACTGAATGAATTTTAAAAAGTATATGAAACTCTTTATACTAACAGATGTAGATACAATACGATAATTAAATTTTTACATATTAAATCTCAGATCAGAAACTCACTTACAATAGGAAGCAAATTTGATCAAATCATTTTATTCTCTGGACATTATATCCCCAAAGAAGATAATACCACCTTCTAAGTCTGGCTTTGGAAATTAGTATTTGCTTTTCTTTCTTTTTCCTATAACTAAAGAGGACTGTTTTAACCTAAGGCAAACAATTTTTCAGCATGACTTTAGATTTGATGAGGTTCTATTAAGAAACTCTATGCGTGTCCTCCTTCTAACAGACACACACATAAAGAGACAGTCAAACCACTTCATTACAGGCAGAAAGATTAAGGCAGAAGATTACACAACAAAACCACCCACATTCAATTTTGTAAGTCTAACAGTCATCCTGAATCATCACCCTAGAGCAGCCTGCATTCTGTTCCAACTCTTGGCTTCAGCTTACATTTAAGATGCAAGAAAGTAAAATATTAGTATTGGTGACCAAAAAGACAGGTGTGTTTCTCTTTCCTTAGTTACTCTTAGCCCTGCAGGCAGCAATTGTTTCTCATTTTTGACTTGGTAAATAAATCTCTTGGGAGGTAATTAAAGAACCAGCATAAACCAGCATTACTAAAGAATAACACTTGGTCATATTTCTAACAACAGAATCACTGGCTTAAGAATCTCAGAATCTCCTTTCTAAGTAAGGCTTACCCACCTCTGGCTGACTTCCACAAAACAGCCCCCACATTATTCATCTTCCCTCTGCTAGACTCTTGTCTCAAAATATCCTGTCTTTCTCTTCTTGTGCCTTCGTTTATGGTGTGCTCTTTGCCTGAAGTAAGGGCTCTCCGCTGGCACAGTAGCTGCTCAAATGCCAGCCCACCACCTTCTCCACCTTCACCATTCTAGGAAAACTGTATTATTCCTTTGTGCGCATTCTTACTGTATATGGTTTATGCACCTGCTCCATGGCTAGTCTACTCTCTTCTATTTCAGTCATTTGTTTGCCTGTTATCCTGTTATTACATTGCAAGTTACACTAAGTTAGGGAATATGAAATTCATCCCCAAAGGCCTACTTGGAACTCAATCTGGTGTCCCAAATAATGTAATAAAAATGATTGAATGAATTTTGAAAAGTATTTGAGAGTCTTTCTACTAACAGATGTAGATACAATAAGATAATTAAATGAGAGAATATTTTTTATAAAAATAAAAAAGAATATATACAGCAAAGTCAATATAGTTGTACTTAAATATGAAACTTAACACAGAATTTCCTGGCAACCAATGAAAAGAAGAGAAATAATGGATTACATAACTTGGCAAGGAGTAAGGATATAACAGAAATAGATTAGTTCTCAGAAAGAGTAAAAGTTAGCCTCAAATTATCACAGCCTCTTATAGAATTGAGATGATTTGTCTGTAATCTATCTATCTTTGATGTAAAAAAAGAAAAAGATGTTACAATTTTTTATACACAATGTCAAATATTCAAATAAAAATTGCTAGTTATCCCAGAATAGAGTAAAATGACCAAGAGGAACAACAAAAAAATACTAAAATGCATACAGAAAAGCATAGAATTTTTTAAAACTGACAAAAGAAATTAATCCACTAATTTAAAAAGATCTGTTAGCTTCAAAAGAAAATATGAAAGCCAGAAGATAGCCAAATGATAATGTTAAAGTATTAAAGAATAAAATTCACAAGCTAAAGCTTTGTGCAAATGTAAATGAAAATATTTTAGATATAAACACAATGATCTTTTAAGGTAAATAGAAAATTCAGTGGCTGCAGACATCCATTAAAAAAATGTACTAAAGGGTGTGTTTTGCACAGAAAGAAAATGATCCTATGCAGAAATGCAAGAAGGAAATTATGCCAGGCAAAAATGTGAGTAGAAAAAAAATAGGAAAAAATAAATATATAGGTATAGGTAAATTAACATACTTAACAACGAATATGAACAAAATCAATGAAGAAAGAATCTAACAAAACTCATAGAAGAAGAAATAAATCAGCTGAATTGGCCTATATCTACCAAATGATTTGAATCTATAATTAGCAACCCTCAATAAAAGAAACCCTAGGCCCAAGTGGTTTCCTGAGGAATTCTATCAGACATTAAGGAATAGCCAATTCTGCACACTCTTCCAGAAAATAGAGGCAGAGAAAACATATTTCAACTTATTCTATAAGGACAGTATGACTCTAACACCAAAACTAGCTAAATATGCTGTAAAAATAGAAAACTACAGGTCAATATCTCACATGATTATAAATGCAACCATCACAACAAATTATTAGAAAATCAAATCCAACAATGTATAAAAGTATTAAATTTATACCATGACCAAATGAGATTTATTTCAGGTTTGCAAGTCTTATTGGACATTTGAAAATCAATGTAATCCATCATGTCAAAAGGCTAAAAACAGGAAAATCCTATGGCCAAATGCAAAAAAAAGTAGTTGGTAAAACTTAGCACTCCTTCACAATTAAAAACAAAAGAAACAAATAAATAAAAACCTATCAAACAAAAACTCTCAGCAAACTTGGTATAGGAGAAACTTCCTCAAATTGATTTAAACAAAAAAGTATACTCACATTTAATGGTAAAAAACAGAATATTTTTCCTCTAATATCAAAAACAAGGTAAAGTTGTCCTTTACTATTTCTATTCAATATGGCACTGAAGTCCTATCTTGTGTGATAAGACAAGAAAAGGAAATAAGATGCACGTAGATGAAGAGTGAATAGCACTTGTCTTTGTTTGTAGAAAATCTACCTTTGACTAAGCAGCAATTATAGCAAAGTGACTGGTTACAAAGCCCACAACCAAGATGTTCTTCAACAGAGAGAGAGAGAAATTGCAATCCATTTCTCCAAATGAATATTATTGAATGATAAGAGTAAACTATCAAGTATTAAAAATACATAGAAAAATCTTAAATGTTGATTGCTATGTGAAAGAAGCCAGTCTGCAAGGGCTACAATCTGTATGCTTTCAATTATAGGAACATTCTGGAAAAAGCAAAACTATAGTAAGAGTAAAAAAGTCTGGTTGCCAGGGCTCAGTGACAGGGGAGATGGTTGAATAGGTGAAGCCCAGGTGATTGTTAGAGGGCTGAAACTACACTAATGTTATATATACAGCATTATGCATTGATCAAAATCTATAGAACTTTGCAAGACAGTAGGAACCTTAATGTGTGCTGATTTTTTTAAATCGTTTATAAAGCTGAAAGATTTCAGGACAAAGTGTAGATTGGGACAAAGCTATGAAACAACCTACAACTGAATGGTTTGTAGGGAGAAGGAACTGACTGAATAAACTCTGGAGATCATCTGCCTGTGTAAAACTAAAACAAAACATTTATTTCATTAAATATAAAATTTCCAATTTCATTTTTATCCTTTTTTATTGTTTGGGATTCATTAAGGGTACAAAGAATTAGGTTACACTGATTGCATTTGTTAGGTGAACTCTCTCTTATAACTGTATCCTGCCCCCAAGAGGTATGCCATACACCATAACCCACTTCTGCCTGACTCCTCCCCTCTCCTTGCTCCCTTGTGCCCTTGCCCCCCACCTTGTATTAGATCATCTACTACCTTCATATTAGAATTGAGTACACTGGATTTTTGCTTCTTCATTCTTGTGATGCTTTACTAAGAAGAATGTGTTCCAACTCAATCCAGGTTCATACAAAAGATGTAAAGTCCCTATCTTTTTAACAGCTGCATAGTATTCCATGGTATACATATACCATAGCTTGTTAATTCATTCCTGAGTTGGTGGGCATTTAGGTTGCTTCCGCATTTTGGCAATTGTAAATTCAGCTGTGATAAACAGTCTAGTGCAATGTCCTTATGATAAAAGGATCTTTTTTCTACTGGGTAGATGCCTAGTAATGGGATTGCAGGATCAAATGGGAGGTCTAATTTCAGTTCTTTGAGGATTCCCCTTACTTCCTTTCAAAAAGGTTGTATTAGTTTGCAGTCCCACAAGCAGTGCTAAAATGTCCAATTTCAAATCAAAAGTTTAGTTGATTATATTTCAAACAAGAAGCAGTACAATTAATCAAAATATGTACCTAAACTATTAACATGTGGTAGTTCGTTTATGCCAGTGGAAGAAGCTTGGAGGGCCAGCGGTGATGAAATTTAAAAAGGCATTTTCTGTAGCTTGTGTGGAATTTGGAATTGGATATTTTTTTCCTTGCAAGAAGTGGTCCAAAGCCCGGAAGAAGTGGTGTTAGTTGGTGAAAATTCTGGTGAGGACCATAGACGACAGAACATTTCCAAGTTCAGCTGCTATAGTTAGAGCAGTGCTGTTTGTACAATTTATGGTTGAATATTGTCTTGCAAGAAGATTGGCTTATCTCTGTTGACCAATCTCGGCTGCTTCATCACAAGCATCCATGTCATTTTATCTAACTGGTTGGGATAGACATCTGCTGTAATCAACTGACCAGGTTTCATGAAACTGTAGTGGATAACACCAGTGCTGGACCACCAAATGGACACCATTAGCTTTTTCAGATGAATATTTGGCATTGAACTATGTTTCAGCACTTCATCTTTATCCAATCATTGGGTTCAATGCCTGTAATTGTCAAAAAGAGTCCATTTTCATCCCACGTAACAATACAGTGTAGAAATGGCTTGCCTTTGTGCTGTCACAGCAAAGAAAGGCAAGTTTTCTCTTCTGACACTTTTTTAATTCATGGGAACCCATCTATCCAGCTTTTTTACTTTACCAATTTGTTGGAAATGATCCAATATTTTTGAAATAGTAATGTCAAAACTTGCTGCTAAATCATGTATAAGTTGAGATGGATTTGCTTCCATTACAGCTTTCATGAAACCAGTTCATCATTAACTGCCTTAGTCTCAGGTTGACCATATGGCTCATTTTCAAGATGAAAATCACCAGGACAGAACTTCTCAACCAACTGACATACTGTGCATTCATTAGCCATATCCTTTCCAAACACTTTGTTGATCTTAAGCGCTGTCTGCACAGCACTGGTACCATGACAGAACTCATACTCAGAAAGAACACAAAGTTTTGGCTTTTCCATGGGTTTGCAAAAATTGCTCTAAAATTCTTTTGAAAGATAACAAGGCAAAATCTGTGTTTGAGAGAATAAGAATGTATTTTCACAACATAAATAAAACAAGACTTATCAATGTAAAATGTCAGAGACATTGACTGTCAAAGGAAATCAGACATTTTATAGTTAATAACCTAAATGCACACGAGCACTGTATTCTGGCTAATAAGGTTATTTTCAGTGGGGGTTACCAGTTTTACACTGCTAGGCATGTATACCAAAAGTGAACGATTGAATAAATGGATGGTGGAGGCTGGGACCCAGGTTTCTCACTTTTGGAGAGAGAGTTTATATGGACAAGTGAGGAAACCACCATACTTGTCCTTAGTCAATGGGGGAATATTTTGATACATCAGTATGAACTCTTGTTTAGCTTAAGTTAAGATATAGAAATATTTATAGATCTGTGTATGTACACCAGTTAGTATATTGTTCTGTAAACTGATGACATGGATAATATTCTTGAATGACAAATTATCAAAACTAACAAACAAAAAGCAATTGGGTAGCTCATGCCTATAATCCTAGCACCCTAGAAGGTGGGAGGATCCCTTGAGCTCAGGAGTTTGAATCCAGCCTGAGCAACAGCGAGACCCTGTCTTTACTAAAAACAGAAAAAATTAGATGAACATGGTGGTAGGCACCTGTAAAACCAGTTACTCAGGAGGCTGAGATAGGAGAATGGCTTGAACCTGGGAATTTGAGGTTGCTGTGAACTAGGCTGATGCCACAGCACTATAGCCTGGGCAACAGAGTGAGACTCTGTCTAGAAAAGAAAAAAAGAAAGAGAGAAAGAGAGAGAGAGAGTAAAGAAGGAAGGAAGGAAGGGAAAGGAAGAAAGGAAAGAAGGAAGGAAGGAAGGAAGGAAGGAAGGAAGGAAGGAAGGAAGGAAGGAAGGAAG
>NW_003852455.1:6908888-6981526 GCF_000181295.1 Otolemur garnettii | reverse complement strand
GAAGGAAGGAAGGAAGGAAGGAAGGAAGGAAGGAAGGAAGGAAGGAAGGAAGGAAGGAAGGGCCATTATGTCTATTAGAGAAATTAAACTTGTAATTTACAACCTTCATCCATATAAATTCCAGTCCACGATGGCTTCACTAGTGAATTTTATCAAATATAAATTTAAAAAATAAAACCAATCCTACACAAACTATTTTTAAAAATAGGAAGAAAGACTCATAATTTTATAAAGTCAGCCTTCCATTGCTATAAAAACCAGGTGAAAACATTATAAGAAAAGAACCTGAAAGACAAGTATTTTGGGTGAACATTGTTGTCAGAATCTTAGTAACTTGACCCCAGCAATGCATAATAATGATAATACACCTTACCAAGTGGGGTTTATCACAGGAACGAAAGATTGGTTGAAGATTAGACATTCAAGCAATGGAATTTATAGCATAAACAGAATAAATGAAAGATTACCATTCACATAGATGCAGAAACAACATTTGGTAAAATACAATACACATCCATAATAATAAAAAAATCTCATCAAATTAAAAAATAGAAGGTGAATTCTTCATCCTGATGAAGGACATTCAATGGGAGAAGAAGATAACTTAGACATCACAGTAGAAGAGATTCTGACAAAATTGCACTGGTTATAAAAGAAAGTTTTACTTTGATTCCTTCTTATTAATTGACAATTATTAACCTATATGGTAGGCAAGTTCAATTAAGCATTTTATTTGTTTTGGTGGGAATATAAATTGATGTAATCTTTCAGGAAGTTAGGCAACTTGTTCAAGGAACTTTAAAATGATCATATCCTTTGACCCAGAGATGTTACATCCTGGAGGATCTTATCAAAGATGGAGGTAAATATTTATGTATAAGAAAGTTCACTGAAAATTTTGTTTTCATTCATAGAACCATGTACTGAAGTTGAAGATTAAAATTCTTATAATTAATATTCCTTAACTTTTCTTTTAGAGCACAGAATTTGCCTCCAAATTCATTTTGGAACTAAACTGCTCCCTCCTCTTCCCACAAAAAGAAAGGAGAGGCAGACTACAACTCCGTTACTTTTCCTTCAAACACAAACAAAGGAAAAGTCTTTCCAGGCCGCTGACAGGCCTGGTCTAGAAAGGCTCCCAGCTCATAGGCAGGTGAAAAGCAAAAGGAAAAAAAATAGCTGTGCGATGTGAGAAACCCCATTGGATAAGGCATTTTAAGGTGAACAGCATTCTGTTCTGTGAAACTGTCCATGTTGGAAAAGGCTTATCAAAAGTTTTATCAAGTCAGTAGAGCACTGTTTTTACAGTACTAAGCAGGAGCTAGGCTGTGTGTTCTAGCAGCTGGACTTTCTCTGTTAAGGTTAGGGTCCTTTCTCCTCCGTATGATCTAGGTATCATTCCACTCATCTCCTTAGATTCTAGGCACTATTGAAATGTAGTAACTTATCTTTTCAACTAAGACTCTTCTTTCCATAATCTTAGGTTGTTTACAGAAATGCATAACCTATTTATTAACTAAAAAAAAAAAAAAACTTATAATTGTATAATTCCAAACTGCATATACACACATGTACACATACAAACACATATGGACATACACATATTATATATGTTCATACTCGTACACACATAATTTCACAGCATTGCCAAATGTGTCATACAGGCTCAAAGGACCCAGAGGTGATTCTCTGATTAGTGAAGATTTCTTTATAAGATCTCACACTAGAATAACAGCAAAAACAATATTAGTAGTCAAAATAGACATTAAGGAGAGATGAGTCAAATTCTAGTGTAAATATATATATATATGTATATTTATTTTTTTAAGAGACACAGTCTCACTTTACTACCCTTGGTAGAGTGCTGTGGCATCACAACTCACAGCATTCCCCAACTCCTGGGCTTAGGCAATTCTCCTGTCTCAGCCTCCAGAGTAGCTGGGACTACAGGCGCCCGCCACAACACCCGGGTATTTTTTTGTTGCAGTTTGGCCGGGTTGGGTTCAAACCCAGCACCCTTGGTATGTGGGGCTAAGCCCTACTCACTAAGCCACAGGCACCACCCTCTAGTGTAAATATTAAATGGAATATTTCTCATCCAACTGTTACATTTATGAGCAAAGGGCATAAGAACATGTCATTGTTGTATATAATAGGTGCTCAAATTTTTTAGTTAATATCTTATGTATACTTTATAATATTGGCATAACACTATATATACAAGTTGTATGCTGTTTTTCCCATTTGATTTGTCACATTGAGCATGTCTATATACCTACTTTAAAAATAAGTTATAATGAAACATATTATGCTGGCCCCATGATAAATGTATAGGTAATCTTTCTCATTATATTTCATTGAACCATATGGATAAATATTTTAAGTGTAATTTTTTCTTAAGATTTGCACATTTTTCTCTACTAAAAAGTGGCAGACTGGGAAGCCAGTTTCTAAGGCTACCAAACAAGTTCCCAGTGGTTCTACCATGGAATTATTAAGTGTATTCAATAAACTTATAATTCCCTTTCATAATGAATATATATCACTTGAAACTTAAAATCATTCTATTATTTTGCACAGCAGGCATTAATCCCATTAGAAATGAAAATACTGAGATCAGGGAAGTTAAGTGACTTATCAAAAGTCGTCTGGACAGTTAGTGGTGGAATTGTGGCTTAATTCCTCTGACACTAAGTTCCACCGCGCCTCTGTCCACTACATCTTGTGATCGCCCATGATATTTCTCTGTAACAAGGAGAAAATACCAATAATTATTTTGCATGAGAATCACAGGACATTGCTTGACTATAAATAAGTAGTGTGTACATATCAATCTAAAAACGTATTTGGGTTTTTCTACAGTTCTGGTATTTTACCAGGTTTATTAAGCTGAGCCTGTTAGGCAGGGACCAAATCTACGGGTTGTGGACACAGCCAGGAGGGCGGTTCCTGGGGTGGAGAGGCTGGGGCCAACCAGGGGAAGGGGCTGCGCCTTCCCTCAGCCCTCCCCAGACCAGGCCACTGAAAGGAATCTGCCTGGGCGTCTTTCTCCGCTTGTGGAGACTGAGCCATTCCTCTTTCTGGAACGTATTTTCACTTTGTATAATGTCCTTCTTTTCTAAAACAAGTTATTTTTGTGTGGAACTACTTCCTGTCAGTGACGATGTTGTCACACCAGCCTTGCTTATGATTCTTTCAAGCATGCAGCCAAAGAAATAGGAAAATAGTCCACCCTGAGGCCTGTCCTCCATTTAAACTTACTCAATTATCATATTGGTTGGTTGGTTGGTTGGTTGGTTTGAGACAAGGTCCCAGTCTGCCACCCAAGCTGGAGTGCCGTGGGGTCAGCCTAGCTCATAGCAACCTCTAACTCCAGGCCTCAAGCAATCCTCCTGCCTCAGCCTCCTGAGTATCTTGTAATACAGGTGTCCACCACAATGCTGGACTAATTTTTCTATGTTTAGTGGAGATGGAGTCTCCCTCTTGCTCAAGCTTGTGTTGAACTCCTGAGCTCCAACTCTCCTCCTCTTGGCATTGGAAAATGCTAGGATTACAGGTGTGAGCCTCTGCTCTTGGCCTCTCAACTATCAGATTTTGAGGAGTGTTCTATGGTCTTATTTTGCAGCATAATTTGTAGAAAGGTCTTATTCAGTTGCTAAATCTTAATTCTAAATATCAGTGCAGAGTGCCAGAAGAGCCTAGATTGACACTGGGGCAGAGAACAAGACATTTTGAGTACCATACTGGCAATGCTTCTGTATCTTTGGGGTGGGGGTGGGGGTAATAATCACCTTGGAGAACTTTAAAATGCAGTCCCCAGAGATCCCTCTCTCATTGAGTGTATTGGAGGTTGTGGGGTTTGAATTTAGAATCTGCATTTTAGCAAGATCCCCAGGTGATATTCTATGTAGGTGCTCATTAGAAACAATCCTCTGGAGCCCCTGTAGATTTGGGGGGATATTTGGCAAACAGTGAAAAGGCTCCAGAATCCCAGGGTCCCTTCACAAAGGTTAACTTTCACATAATCATGCTGGTTTACGTATAAACAACTGTCATTCTCCTTTCACCCTCAAAGAGAACATTGGCTGTTATGAAAGGTGTCAAATTGGAATCAGGACATTGGCTGCTGACTAGCTACGTGACCTGGGTATTTTTGGTAAAAATGTGGAGAGCAGTCTCTGCCTGGACCAATGCACATGGTGGTTTTGAAAAAAAAAAAAATGGTTAATAGAAATGAGAAAGCTTTGAAAACCAAATTTTAAAATAAGAGTATTTATAAGATTAGTGGTTTTCAAATACCTTTTCATAGAAGAATCTGAGGATATTTCAAAATTTCTGATGCCTAGGCATTAGTATTTTTTTCAAATCCCCCCAAGTCACTTCCATGTGCAGCCATGTTTGAGGACCAGTGGATTAGATCAATCCTTACATTTTTACCTTTGTTGAATATCATAAGAAATTACCAAATCCTGACAAATCCCTGCTGTAAAACTGATTTATTGGGTTATCTGGAATCAACTCCACTCTCACCATAAATCAGCAATGTTTTATGATGGACATGAGCAGAGCTGCCAGAAAGCCCATTTCCTTACTGCTCCTTGACAAGACTTCCTCTAGGTACTAACTAAGCTTGAATTAAGGAAATTGGCAACCAAGTCAGGGGTGTCTCAGGATAACAGCTCCCATACTGTACCTTGCCACAGGGGAAGAGATCAACCCTTCATTTCTGGGAATTCTTAGTCATACACCACCTGTCAGCCTTACCAGCCACTCCGTTTCATTTCCCCTCGGGTGAGACTGAGTCACTTTCCAGAATGATGACGGCAATAGAAAACGGTAGAGAGAAGCGATGTGTTACCACCAAGGGGATGAGGACGGCTTATCTCATTTCATTGATTCAACATACGCGCCTCTGGGTACTATTAGTTCAGAAAACCATTAAATTATTCAGGCACCAGTCTAGATAAGGCCCTTTACCTCATACAAGAGTCTTTGCAAGTTCCTGATAGAAATCAGTACCTAATCCCCAACTCTTTCCTGAAATTGAGAAGCAGCACTGCTTGATGGAGGGGGAATATTGTGCCAAAATTACCTGGCAGGAGATTTTCTTTGCCCTCCTCAGACCTGAAAAAATATTCAGACCCACAACATTACTTCAAACCTCTTCGTATTTATCTTTACCCGACCATCAGTCTCACCAGTTCAGTCCACTATTATGGAAGAGTTTGTGCCAGCCTGGAATCCTCTCCAACCCCAGACATTTGCAACCACCACCATTCATTTTTATTGCAACATTACAGCTTTCTTTCCCATCCCCTCTTAAAATTTAATTCATAATTAAATTTAATTCAATTCAATTGAATTTAATTCAATTTAATTCATTTAGGTGTGTCCTTGATCCAGCACATGCCTGTGAGTGCCTTGTGTTACTTCTGAGTCTCATTTCCCTCATCTGTAAAATGGACCCAGTAATTCTGATTCCTTAAGGTATTAGGGGTTGTCAACATCATGTTAAAGTGAAGAATAATAAGCAATAAAAAGGTTACAAATGAGATTGTATTATCATTATTCAGAAACTCAGGATGCCTGAGGCATTTCTCCATGTATTTGGAAGATGGTCCCGTCATCCTGTCTCTCAAAGATGTCCCAGTGTGTCGGCATCTAACACAGAATGCCTCCTGGGTTTGGAACTTTGTGGGTGTCTTTTATGCCAGGGTGTTAGTGTGATGGTGCAGAGAGTGAGCTGGGGGATGTCAGAAGGTCTGTGGGGTATTCTCATCACCGTTGCCAGTAATTTAAGTTCCCTGAATTCCAGTGTTCTCATCTGTGAACATGGGGATTAAAAGATCTATTTCAAAAGCTTGTTACAACATTTACATGAGATAATATATGTGAGAGTGCACATAAATCATTAAAAGATATATACAAATATCAGATTGTGGTGCAGGGTAATGGTTCTTAACATTATGATGCCAGTTAAGACAGATCTCTGGTGTAATCGTGTCATCTAGCTATGGGAGATGAAGAGAGCGCTGAAGTTTTAAGACCCAGATATGGAGAGACGTAAGGTCAAAATCAATGGCCTTTGAGTTATTTGAAGCCCACCTTCACCTAGATTCTCTCTCTCTATCCCCTTCTATAGAACCAAGGGTCTGGGTTTCTGGTCCCTCCTTGTTTCCAAGGCTCACTCTTCATTCTTCATCTTCCCTGTTAATTTGCCTTCCCTGCTGATAATCCTTTTTGCTATCTAAAAGTAAACTTTAAACAAGCATTTTGTCTTTGACTCCTTTTATTCTCCTTTTTGGAGACTCTCATCCAGTTTCATAGTCTGACTAACAGGTATTTTTTAGGAGTACATCAGCCAGCCCTAGTGCTTGATGCAGGTTGACTCCTGAATCTGTATATTTAGTGCTTAAATTTGTATTCATTTCCAGTCTCATGGTTCAATTCCCTGTTAGAAGAAATCTGCTAGAATTCCTATTAGCACTAAAAAAAGTCATAGAAACAGTATAAAATATACTAATAGACAATATATATATAACATTAGTATATTTTATACTGTTTTTATTGGTTTTTTAGTGCTAATACTATTATATATAATATACTATTAGTATATTTTATAATATATAAATAGCAGATTATATATATAGTATTAATAGTAAAAAATAGTATATTTTCCTACACAATTTTTTTGATATCTCCTATTCTTGTTACTGCTCCTATAATTTTCCAGGGTATAAATGGACCTTTAATTAAGTGGTTGCCAAATCCTGGCGATGTTTCTTTATTTATTTATTTTTTTTCCTGATGATGTTTCTTTCATGATATTTCTCAGACATATTTTGTCCTCTGCATTATCTCTGAAAGGCACTGAATTCATGCCTTCACCACCTCCCCCTTAGACCATTGCATCGGCACATTGTCAGATCTCTCTGCTTTTAGAATCGTTTAATTCTATTCATCCTACTCAGATGCTGTCAGCTCACTGTTCTTAAAGTTCATTTCTGATCAATTCGCTTCCTTCAGTTCCATATTACATTCTCAGTTTGCTCATCTCCATGTTCCTCCTCCCCATCATCTCCCCACCTAGAATTCTTCCCCTTTCAGCCTCTGACATGTGACTCTTGCTCCTGTGTCCTGAATAAGATTCAATGTAATTGTTGCCCTCCCCGGACTGCCTTCCAGATTCCTCTTACCTGGAAAAAAATCATAGTCTTAAGATGGCAAGTGAGTTTTTCCCCCAAATAGCCACTGAATGACATTAATTAAATTGAAATTGGAATATTGGGTTAACCCACCTGTAGAATCATGACCATCGATCTCCTTCCCTCTCTCTCAGCAACCTCTTTGTCACAAGACTCTCAGCACACAGAGACATTTTTAATGTGTTATATTATTCTTTTTGCCCTTTACCTACAGTAGAACCTCTGTAAATTTAACTTCCAAGGGAATTTAACAAACTGGTCAGCATACGGAGATGGTCAACAGTAGGAACTAGGAACAGTATGTACTATTCTGATACGTATATATGGTGCATATCCATCCTAGAAAAACTAGGTCAACTTGAGGAGTTGGTCAGGGTAGGGAGGTGGTCAGCTATGGAGGTTCTACTATCTTCCCATTGTCTATCCAGAAGCTACATCCTATGACTGACTGTTGTTTATTTCATGGATCCCACGATAAAAGGTGATAACGATTATTTGCCCAAATATCTTCATAAAGCAATCATTTTCATCATAAAAATTCAACCCTCATAAAAATAACATATACTGTGTATTTTTTGATGGTGGGGAGATTTTTAGTTGAAACATAAATCTTTTCAGGAAGAGAATTTGTATTTATTGGCTATATTTTAATTTTTGTCCTACTGTTTAATAGCATTTGTCATAGTAGAATTACCACCCCCTTTTATTAACCACCTTTTAAATAATTGATCAACTTATTTGTTGACAGTTTTAGGTTTGCAGAAGAATAGAGTGGAAAGTACAGATAGACTCCTCTCCTCTCCCATGGGTTAGTTTCCATTGTTATTAGTGTCAAGCCTTGGTGTGTTAACATTTGTTACAATTGATCAGACAATATTAGATTATAAATCAAAGTCCACAGTTTACGTTGGTGTTCACTGTTCGTGTTGTACATCCCATAGGTTTTGATAATATACATATAATGCCATGTGTCCAACACTGTAGTATCATACAGAAAAGTTTTTCCACTCCAACTACCCGCTTGCTTTACTTACACATAAATCTAAGCCATTGACAACCACCGATCTTTCATTGTCTCCAACGTTTTGCTATTTCCAGAATGTCACATAGCTATAATCACAGAGGCTGTAGCCCTTTCAGATTGGCTTCTTTCACTTGGCAAAATGCACTTAAGATATTTCCATGTCTTCTCATGGCTTGACAGCTCATATCTTTTTAGTGCTGTATAATATTCCATTGTATGGAATTACCAGTGTATCCATTATCTACTAGAGGGCATACTGGTTTCTTTGAAATTTTGACAATTATGAATAAAGCTGCCATCAATACCCCCGTGCAGGTTTTGGTGTGGACATATGTTTCTAATTTATGTGAATAAATACCTACTAAGAAATGTCATTACAGGAGCATGTGGTAAGAGTGTATAGCCATCTCTTAGTATCACCCGAGTTGGCTCCAGCAAACTCTGTGGATACCAAAATCCATGGATTCTCAAGTTCCTAATGTAAAATGACATGGGTTTTGCATGTAACCTGCACACATCCTTCCCTATATTTTAAATCATCTCTAGATTATTTATATTACCTAATGTTAATACAGTGTAAATGCTGTGTAATTGTTACACTGCATTGCCTTTTTATTTGAGTTATTTTTATTGTATGTTTTAACATGTGTGGGGGCTTTTTTCATAATTTTGGTTATAGTTGGTTGAATTAGCTGATGTGAAATCTGCTGACTGTATTTAATTTTGTAAGAAATGGCCAAACCATCTTCCAAAATGGCTGCCCCGTTTTACTTTCCCACCAGTAATGACTGAGAGTTCCTGTCACTCCACATCCTCCCCAGCGTGTGGCATTATCAGTGTTTTAGATTTTAACCACTCTAATAGGTTTGTAGTGTATCCCACTGTTGTTTTAATGTTTAATTTTCTAGTGACATATGATGTTGAACATCTTATCATACCGTTCTGTGCCATTTAAATCTTTTTGGTGAGGTGATGGTTCATATAATGTGCCCACTTTCATTTGGGCTATTTGTTTTCTTATTGTTGAGTTTGTGCACTAGATTTTTTTTTTTATCAGGTACATGTTATGCAAATATTTCCTCCAAGTCTGTGGCTTATAGTTTTGTGCTCTAGATATATCTTTCATGGAGCAGTTTTTAATTTTAATAAAGTCCAGCTTGTCTATTTTTCTTTTTATGGTTTGTGTTTTTAGTATTATATCTAAAAAGTCATTATCAAATCTTAGGCAAAATAGATTTTGTCATGGTGTTATTTTTCAAAAATTTGATCGTTTTGCATTTTGCATTTGGGTCTATGATCCATTATGAGCTGGTTTCTGTGAAAATGTGAAGGGTCTAATATCTTACTAGATTTTTTTGTTGTTGTTATTGTTGGATATGGTTGTCCCAGTTGTTTTAGTACTGCTTGTTGAAAAAGATCGTTTTTTTCACACCCTATTGTCTGTGGTCCTTTGGCTGTATATGGATATATTCCTGGCCTATTTATTCTGTTTGACTGATCTACTTTTCCATTCTTTTGCCAAGTGCTGCACTGTCTTGAATACTATAACTTTATAGCAAGTCTTCAACTTGGATACTGTCAGTCCTTCACTTTGTTCTTTTCTTTCAATGTTATTTTAGTTATTCCAAGTCTTTTTCATTTCCATATAAATTTTAGAAGCAACTTGTTAATATCTATAAAAGAACTTGCTGGGATTTTGATTGGAATTGCATTAAATTTTGAAATCAAGTTAAGAAGAGCAAACATCTTGACAAT
The DNA here is from genome assembly GCF_000181295.1 of Otolemur garnettii. Classification (NCBI taxonomy): domain Eukaryota; kingdom Metazoa; phylum Chordata; class Mammalia; order Primates; family Galagidae; genus Otolemur; species Otolemur garnettii. The sequence continues at coordinate 6,971,542 of NW_003852455.1, read as the reverse complement.
TGAATCTTTCTATTCATGTACATGCAATGTCTCTTTATTTCTTTAGAGTTTTGATTACTTCTATCAGAGTTTTGTAGTTTTTCTCATATAAATATTATATATATTTTGTTACATTTAATTTTAAGTATTTCATTTCTTGGTTCTAATGTAAGAGATACTTTTCATTTTCAAATTTCAGTCGTTCATTGCAGTTATATAAGAAAGCAATTGACAGCTGTATACTAACTAACCCTGTATCCTACAACCTCGTTGTAATTGCTTATTACTTCCAGACTTTTTTCTTCCTTTTTGTTTTTTGGAGATTTTCTACATACATAATCATGTCATCTATGAATAAAAAAGACAGTTTTGTTTCTTCCTTCCCAACCTGCATACTTTTTATTTTCTCTTATTGCGCTAACTAGGACTTATAGCCAAGGTTGAGTAAGACTTGTAAGAGTGAACATATTTGTCTTGTTTCCGATATTAGTCAAAAAACATCTAGTTTCTTATTGTGAAATATTACGTTAGTCCTAGTTTTGTTGTAGATGGTCTTTATCAAGTTGAGTAATATCTCTATTTCTACTTTGCTGGGAGTTTTTGTTATAAATGAATGTTGGATTTTGTCAAATGCTTTATCCACATTTATTGATAGGCTCAAATGATTTTTTTTTCTTCTTTAACCTGTTGATGGGGCACATTACATGAATGAATTTTGTGAATGTTGAAACAGTCTTACATACGTGCATAAATTCCATTTGATTGTGTTGTATATTTTCATTGTTGGATTTGATATGTTAATATTTTCTTGAGGATTTTGTGTCTGTGTTCATGAGTGTTAACTACATTCTTGTTTATAGATTTAAAAATACAGTTGTAACTAGATCAGGAAATTGCTTCATGTGACTTGCAACTCATTGTGAATTTATTTACCCGTTATACTGTGACGAAGTCAGGAGCAGTAACCATCACATTTGGTTTTCTGTCATCCTAGAATGTAGCCAACTGTGTGGCAGGTAACAAGACATTAGGAAATTCTCATTTGATTGACAAACTGAACAATTAGCCATGTAATAGACCTCACTTGTGTATGGAACCAGGTTAATTAGTGACAACACAAAGGTGACTTCAAAGATATCACAGTAACTTAGAATTGTTCTAGTTACAGTAAGTACTATAAATTCAGAAAACTAGTCAGTGTGAAATGGATCTTGTGTTTTGAAAGCTGATTCTCTATATGGAAAAGCAAAATGTCTAGTAAATACTCAGGGATTCAAACAGGACAGATTATAAGTGAAATATACAAACTAAGGGGTTAGGAAATACAGTTTGTGAGCTGGGGGATGTGGGATTTTTATTTTTTTCTTTACTCTTTTAATCACTCCATTTAATTTAACTCATTCCTTCTTGACTACTCCATTTCACCACTAACACTTGCCTGAATTCCATAGTAAACAATGAAATGTATACTTAGAGTGTGAGTAAAGCGCTGCATTGATAACAAGTGTTTACATCAACACAGGCAGGACAAATATGTGTTACTGGTTTTCCTACTCAAGGGCAACATAGAACCTTATCATAAGAACCTGAAGAACAGAGGCAGAAATAAAGTAATTTTTTACAAATTAGAAGGATATTGGGTGAGGTTAGTCATCTATAAAGATATTCCTGCATTCATTATGTTGTTTATTGAACAAATGTTTACCAAGTTCTTACTATGTGCTGGGCATCATGCTAAGTGCACATTGGAGATGAACACACCATGGCCTCCATGCCCTCAAGGAACACATAGTCAATGGAGAAAGACAGAGTGCGCAGATAGGTAACTCCTGTACGATGTCAAGGACAATGCAGACACTCAATAAATATTTATTAAAATTTAATTAATTCAATAATTATTTATGGAGCATCTAGCCCTAGACAAAATATCATAAGTGTTTAAGTTATACCATTGAACCAGACAGAAATCTCTACCTCCAAATTGCTTTTATCCTCACAAAGGAAGAATTCAATGGGACACCTAGAGAGAGAGAAAGAGATGTTTCAAGTCCCCTAATGAGAAATACAAGTAAAAAGTTACCAGCACTCTATTGAAAGATACAGCACTTACCTTGGATTCACAATGGTCAAGGAAGTTAAGCCACGAATTATAGACCCATCTTCTCTTCTTTTCTTTTCTTTTTTCAAGATTCAGAAAAAAGGCTAGGCACCTGTGGCTCAAGTGGCTAAGGCGCCAGCCACATACACCTAAAGTGGCAGGTTCGAATCCAACGCCGGCCTGCCAAACAACAATGACAGCTGCAACCAAAAAATAGTCAGGCATTGTGGCAGGTGCCTGTAGTCCCAGCTACTTGAGAGGCGGAGGCAGGAGACTCGCTTAAGCCCAGGAGTTGGAGGTTGCTGTGAGCTGTGATGCCATGCACTCTACCCAGGGGGATAGCTTGAGGCTCTGTCACAAAAAAAAAAAACAAGATTCAGAAAAAGCAATCACAGCAGAAAAATATATGAGTCACATTCTCCGGTGTGTATATATACCAGATCCTCAAGGACTTTGTGGTAGCTAGATGCATTGGAAATATGGTTCAGATGGCTAACACACGAAGTTGGGCAGTTAAATGAGAGCCTATGAGACTGAAGGGCATGCTTATATAGCAGGCAGAGGGCAGCTAAAGGAAGACTTTAAAACAGAAGGATTATCTTATCAGAGTGCTGTTTCCAGAATGATGGATGTGGGAGTATCACTAGGGACTAAAGGAAGGAAATAGAGGCAAAAGCATCCTTATGTTAATTTAAAACAATAAATGATTGTGCAAGGAGACTTGTCGTCTACAGACAGAAACTGAAGCTGCCCCCATGGACCACGCATAGCAGGTTGTGATCTCAGGCAGGGACGCTGACAGTGGAGAATACTCCACAAAGGAATTCCTTATCTTTCCATGATTACCTTGATATTTATAAATCTCCTGAGGAGGTTGTGCTTTGTCTATTGGATGAAAGAATCATTTAATAGTTTGACTTCAGTGTCTCCATGACCCACCTGCTGAGTCATGACTGGCTCGGAGTACATGCTGAGAACAGGGTGTCACTATGATGACTTGACCTTTCTGCGCATATCTGCCTCCAAGAAAAAGAAGGCATTCTGGTCTCCTAAACACCTCACTCCTTTTCATCTCAGCAGGTGTCAGTTCATTCTCTTATCTCTTTAAATGAAGAAATAAAAGTGAAGCAGGGGATAGAGTGGTTACCCTTAGGAGAGGCAGGGAGACGGTGAACATCAGTGGAATGAAGGCGACAGGGCCAAGGTTGTGAATCGCACGTAACTGTCTCACAAAGGTGCCAAACCAGAAAGCTTACACCACTTTACACACCCAAGGCCAGGGGAAGTTGGGAAATATGAAAAATAAAAACAAAAGATAAAACATGAGGAATAACAACATTAAACAACACACATAAACACAGACAGCTATTGGGTGGTTCCCAGCCATCCTGGTTAAAAGAAAAAAAAAAAAATTGTATCAAATAAAGTTGGCAGCAGGAGTGGAAGAACTGGCCAGAAGCAGCTTAGGCTGGGCCTGTTTCTGGATAAAGCATCTTCAAGTCTCAAGTGAAAAGACACGGGTACTTTGTTTCTGAGGAGGCTTTAAGTTGTCTGTCTCCTACTTTTCCCCTTTTCTCTCTCCATAAGGATACCATTTTCACAATGGGTTTTAGATGCAGCAGTGAAATTTTCATTTTTAAAGAATGACATGGCTGAGGGCTACAGAATGTTGAGGAAATGAAATTAACTTTCCTGACCTAAATTGTTTGCTTTGCCTTGTTTTTTCCTATTTATTTACTTATGTACATTTCTTCTAGACCCAGCTTAGATTTAATTCCCATGTGAAGTCTTCACTTTTCCTCCTAGTTGAAGCTATGATCCTGCAATTCCATAGCTTTCATTTCTAGCAATTGTGAGGCATTTACTATTTAAAATTCTATCTCTCCCTCTAACTGGACTTGAGGACCAGGGACACCTGATTCATCTTTGTTTTCCTGATAGCAAATAATGATATATTAGGTGAAGACAATATATTTAGGGGAAGTTAATATATACTAATAAAATAAACAAATGAGTAAATAAGTTGGTTGGCCTTTTTTCTTCTCTTTCTGACACCATGGGTGTAGCTAGTGCTTTCTGGAGCACCGTGAGGACCGGCCACTCCCATGACCTGTCCTCACGACTGACCTCGTGGGAATTTGCCTGGCCTTTGCCATATAGGTCATCTCCTTTCTTGGCTGGAGAGCAATCAGGCCTGGGTTTAGAAGTCAACTGCAGACTGAGTCACTGTGCCTCTGGGTTCTGTGGTTTCAGTCCGTGTGAAAGGTCCCTCTGCAGCATTCTTGCAGGGTGAGTTTTCTAATTAGCTTTCCCTTATAAGGTGCCAGAGGGAACGAATGGTCAGCATTGGGGCCCATGGATGGGGAAACAGTGGCCAAGAGACTTTGCCTACGGCTAAAGGGTGGGATGAAGCCTGATAGTTAACACCTGGTGAAAAGGGAATGACTCAGGGCTCTGTTCCACACACAGGGCTCTCCCACCCACCAGTTCTTTTCATTCTATCAGGCCAGGACCTCCAGAGCATGAATGGAGTGTGATGTGATTCTGTGATGGTGCTACTGGCTATATTTTCCGGTGGTCTATGAAAGCACAGGCTGAAGTAACTTGGTCTTTAAATGGCTAGAAGAGGATAGGACACTTCTCTGAGTACCCTTTGAATATAACATCTTCGTTTAGGGCTGCTCCCCAGGAAAAGGATGAGGTAAAACCTGACACTTTGTAGAGTGGTTAAGAGATTGAATAATTGAATAGCATAACATGCAAACATATTGTGTATTTTGACTATTTAGAGGACTTGTGCATACTGCTACATAAACCCTGATGAAACAGGTATTATTAATAATATATGTCTCTTTAGAATAAAAGTAATAAATTGTTCACTATTACAAATTAGAAAACACCATAGATATGGTCCCACCAATCACCCTCCCACCACCCATCTACCCCCTATGGTCCTTCTTAAAAGGGTGCATGTGAATCTTTCTAAATGCAGAATATAAATGTCTTAACACAATAACTAAGAAAATGCCATGAATGCTATGTTAACCAGTTTGGTGAAAATATTTCAAATTGTATACAAACCCAGCACACTGTACCCCATGACTGCATTAATGTACACAGCTATGATTTAATAAAAGAAAAAAAAGTAAGATAAACATGTAAGGTTCATGACTTTAATTTAGCCATCCATATATGTAATTTAGTCCTATATGTGTATGACATATTACATATAATAAAACATGTTACATATCATAAAAAAGAATAAAAATTCGAAAACACAGGAGAACAACAACAAAAACAGCTTACACAAGCCATCATCTAGAAGCTATTTAGGTATTTCTATTTTATAATTTTTGACATAGCTCCTCAGAGAAAGATAATCATGATTTTCATTTTATGGAGAAGGAACTGAGATGGCAAGATGTCCGGAAAAATACTTTGGGAAAGGAGAGAATCAGTAGTTCTGGCAACTTACTAGGTGATCTTGGGTACATTTTAAAATTTCTCCTAGTCCTTCATTTCTTTCCCCAGAGAACATAAGACAATTTACAGCCTACGTCAATACAAGCTCAAAGTCCCAGGTTCGAAGTTGATCTTTACCAACCACTAGGGCATTAGTGTGATGAAAAGTTTCCATACATTCATAGGCAAAGGCACCTAAATTTGCCTTGAACTTCAGACATGCCACCAGGAGTCATATGAAGGGGCTGGCTTATGAATTAGCTCCTCACCTGATCCATATTCTTTTTATTCTGCCCATATTTTCTGGTTGCTCAGGTCTAAGGCAGGAAGGGGATTCAACAGGCAGTGAGATGAGGGGATCTCCTCTGATTTTAATCCAGGAACTAAACAAATGAGTAAACTATAGGGTCAACCCCTCCTACACTATCTTCTCACATCTTATGATTTGAACACACCTATTGTGTAGGCTTCACACCCTCTCCTCCCCTCTCCTCCAATGCTAAGACATCGTGACATGAGGACTCTACCTAACATAGGCAAAGATTGGAGGAGATTGATAAATGCCCAGTCTGAGTACGAGGAATGGCCCCATCCTCAGGAAATGCCTCCCCAGAGTGGAAAAGCGAGTGGGGTAGGCAAAGAAACAAAAAGGGACTTCGGGGTTTCCATCCTTTTGCACTGCTTGCCTACGGCTTCTTGAGATTTTCTTAAGATAAGTCACCTTCTATTTAAGTAGGAATTTTGATTTTGTGGATCGAGAGGGACTAAGTAGGATGTGGAAGAAAAAGGCAAGATTGTAGCACTGACTCAGCCCTGGGCTCTGGGCTATGAGCTCTGGACTCAGAGGTAAAAAGGATTCTTCTATATGGTTTTTGGTGTGCCATCAAGTTTAGGGTGGAAAAAGAATAAACTTCCAAGGCAGATATTCTATTTAGGAATAAAAACTTGTCATTGGCTGGAGCCTTCCTTATATGGTATCATATTGTGGATTGACAGCAAAAGACAGAAGACATTTCAGGTGATTTACAGGAATACTCAAGATTATTTAAACCAAACATCCCTGATGATAAGATGATCATAGTTACTGCTATTGAGTAACTATGGACCCCACTTCACTCCACCACCATATGAGATAAGTATTATGCCCCCCATTGCCTAGATGAGGAAGAGAATGTCTGTGTAGAAGGTAAAACCCTCCTCCAGAATTCCCCCAGCTAGTTATTAACTAGACCCGAAAGTGTGGTTTTTGTAGCCTGTGAAATTTCATTATTCGCTGTCCCTAGTTTTGCATATGACCTTGGGTTTGGTCCATTACAGAAGCTGCTGTCTGGAGACTCCTGCACCCGTCTAGGCTGCTGATCTTAGAAACTCACTAGCAGATCTGACTTCTCTGAATAGGACTAGATGGCATCTTTGCAGCAAAAGCTGTGAGCCTGAAGGGAAGTTTCAGCCCCATGAATTACAAAGTATTTTTTAAGTTATCTTCTTAGGGAAGACAGACAGGGTTAGGGTCTCAAGATGATATGGGGAAGGGATTACAGTGAGGCCCAGGGTAGAAATGGGAGGCCTATGGCTGTTTCTTGCATCTGTCAGAACATACCATGGCTCACTTAGTATCCCTCAGTCTCAAGCAAGTATTTTTTTTTTTAATTTAGAAAAGAGATTATCTTTAGACAAAAGTGGCACCAATATCCTGCCACCCTGATGAAAAGCAGGATGAAGATAAAATAATTTCTCTATCCCTCACGGCCTACAAAGCCAATGCCTCCCAGGGAAATGGCCCAGTCCCAGCGGCAGCCCAACTCTCCACCTTTGAAGCTTCCTCTAAACTTGTTTGCTTGCAGAGCTCCAATGAGACTTGTGCCTGCTGCCACAGGCTGGCCCAGCTAGGCTGCTCATGCTGAGACCGTGGCTGGCTTCCCAATGAACAACCACAACAGTTAATTACATCAACCCAATTAGCAGCAGCACCCACCTTGTGCAAGCAAGGCTCACCTGCAGTCTTACCCACGTCTGGCAAAGGGCCCCCAGGCCTTAGTGGAGAAGCTGTTGAACTGGGACGCTAGATAGTTAGCAGTGACCTCCTCTCAGAACCCTCTTGGAGATAAGTGAGGGAACTGGAAAAAGACCAACCTTTTACACCACTGTCTCCCGAGCAGCCTGCAGATCCTAATGGTTTTCAGATTATCCCACTGGGTGGGAACAGAGCCTTCCCCCAGAACCTAGTGGATGATCAGAGGTGGAACTTTATCAGATTTTGCTTCGGGTAATGAGGCTACACTTACCTTGCTTGCCTCCCACCCACACTGAGGACAGAGCCCTCTCTGTAGAGGACAAGGTGGGAGGAAGTTAGGGGGACTATGACAGCTGTTTTCCTTGTTTCCATACCCATGTTTTCTACCTTATAGGGAACCAGAAGTGCCAGGTTCAGAAGCAAAATCTAATTACCTATTAGCTGCTTACCATGGACAAGTTAATTAAACTCACTGGGCTTTGGTTTTATATTTGTTAAAAATGTGATTATAGTGCTCACTTTGGGAGCACATATATTAAAATTGGAATGATACAGAGAAGAGTATTAGCATGGCCCTTGCACAAGGATGACATGCAAATTCATGAAGCATTCCATATTTTTGTGTGGTTGCTTTCAGAATATTAACTACGTATACTGAACCTTTCAGAAATATTTGAATCTGATTCTTTTTAGAGTAATTACATATATATAATGTGTAAGTGAATATATTATATATTATTTTATTACACTATTTTATATGTGTAATTGGATGTGTCTGTATCATCTGTATTGGTCATTTTTATTTCCACCGATTTTTAATTTTATTTCTTTTTCAAGTTTGCCTTATTCTGATATTTTTGTCTTCAGTATAAATTTCATTGCAAAAATAAATGTGTAATAGATAAATTAATAAAAAATAAAAAAATAAAAAAATGTGATTGTACAAACTATGAGGATGGGGAACAGACTAGTGATTGCCAGGGAGTGGGCGGGGCAGGAAAGGGTGGAGGGCGCTTCTGTGTCATGATTGCCACATGACTCCATGCCTTTGTTAAAACTCAAGGAAATTGAAACGTATGAATTGCACCTAATGCAAATTTTGAAAATAAATAATTTCGAAAGGGTCATTAAAATAACTTTCCAAAGGTCAGTTTTAAAGACAAGGATGGCAAAAGATTTGAAAGTACAATGAATGGCTCATACACGTCCTACATATATAATGTAACAGTTTCTTTCTCCTCTCTCTGAATCTGTCTTCCTCATGCTTAAAATAGAAATTAAAATGTTACTTCTCATGATCATCAAAATCTTACTTTCTTCATAAGCATAGTATAAAATGAGATTATGAACGTAAACTTTTAACCAGCATCCAAGACAGAGCAATTCATTTGTTTACTCTTTCATTCACATTTTTTGAATGCCCTTGTTGGGTGAAGCCCTTTGATGTGCCCTGCAGCAAACGCATAACAAAGTCCAAGTCAGTACCTTCCATCCTGGGTAGTTCAGAGTCTAAGGAAAGAGATAGCAATGAAAACACAATGGTAGTGACTGCTATGTGTGTGAAATCCTGGTGGCATTGGAATTGTTTCTACAAGGAATCTAATGCTAACTTGGAGGATCAGAGGGCCCTTTCTGAAAATAGATATTATCAAAAATTTAGTTTGGAAGGCAAGTGGAAGACAGGCACAAAAGAAGCAGGAAAGAGGAAGAGTATGGCAGGCTGACAAAACAGAGAAAGGTCTGTTGTGGGAGACTGAGGCTCATTCAGGAACAGAGCATCTTCCAGTCTGATTGGGGTCAGGGAGGGTTCATCTTAAAGATTCAGGCCGTAGATAGGGGGTTAGACCAAGTGATAACTAAGGTGCCTTCTACTCACATTCACACCTAATTCTATAAGGCACGATGCTTAGCCCCTTCTTTGCATCCATTTATAGGCAACTGTGGTCTCAGCCCTTTCATGTTCCTTGGGAATTTGGATCAGAACCTAGGGGAAAGTCTTTCACTTGCAGAGTGAGACTTTTAGTTTCCTTGTATTTGCTTTTGCATAATACACCCATCTTCCAGCCTGGGATTTTTCACCACCAGATGGGAGGTGACATGAGCCCTGGAAGGGATTCAAATCCTCTGAAGCTGCTCGATGACGTCAACCCAATTACCAGAGACAGCACTATCTGAATGGGATGGCCCTCAGCTATCCACACCTGTGTAGATCTGGGTAGAATTCTATGATGTGGCACTTGGCTGACAGCAAGTCTGCTCCTCTCTGCCTCAGTTTTTCCCTCCAGAAAAGTAAGAAGCATTAGCAGTGGGGCAAAGGCCCATTAACCTTAGAAGAATTGGGGGAATCACAAGGAAACCTTGTAATTTTTTATATCCCGCTGAATAAATAAATACTTACCAGCTAGAACTAATATACAACTTATTAAAGAATTCCAGATTGTTTATAAGTAGTCACTCCTTCCAAACTCAACCCCTGAACAATCCCTTCCCCCCCAGAAAGTCCCGCACTCTACCTTCCTGCCTCAGTTTCCCTTTAAGATTCCAGGCACCTTCTTACAATTCAGGCTAAAGGGGCAAGGACTAGCATAAAAGGGGCTGCTAGCCCATGCCCAATGCTATATTTGTTCTGATTGGTTAGAATGTACTGGTTGTTGTATCTTATAAATATCACTTCTTTGGAAGCCAGAGAACAATTGACCAGATGATGACCTCCTTGGGCATTTATTTCATTCTTCTGGAATGCTATGATTCAATGAAAATTAAAAGATTACCATTTTATCATGAATGTGGTGTTATTTGACTTGCTGATTTCTAAAGTCTCTTCTGCCCTTAATGGTCTACAATTCTGTAAGAATTTGTATAACAAGATTCTGTGAAGAAATTCCTACTTCCATATCTGAGGTCTGACTAGTGGATGCCTGTTTAGATGTAGTGAAGAGTCTTCATCTGGACATGAGGATAACTTCTCAGAATCTCAGATCCACAGCAATTTAGAGCTGAGAGTGACTTAGAATTCCTTTGGCAGGCCTTTTTGGGTATCTCCCACAGAGCTCCAGAAAGACCATGGAAAAGATGAGAAGAAATCAGTGGACAGGGCTCCAAATTCCTGACTTTTGTTTCAACTCAAGCAGCATTGTTTTTCCTGTTTTATACAGTGGTATTCTGCCGAAGATTTTATCTGAAGCAATGTTTCTGTGTCTGGGGAACAAATTCTGAAATTCTGCAATCCTGACTTCATAACTTGCTCTTAGTAGTGCCTTGAGAATGTTACTTAACCTCTCCGAGCCTCCGTTTCCTTGTCTATAAATGGAACCGATGGTCCTACCTTTCAAGGATTGAGAGCAGCACAAAGCATCCACTACAATGTCTGTGATGGGGTAAGAGTTTGATATCTATCAGTCATTTCCAAATCCAATCCAGGGTTACTTCCTTGAGGTGGAAACCAAGTTCCCACAGCTTCACTGTAAAGGTTGAAGAGGATGGTAAAACATACGCACACCAGGAACTGCCAAGGGGACATTTCAACAGCAATTTTTACATTTGCAACACTTGCCATGGCTGCATTACTAAACAAGGTGACAACAGCAAAATCCTATTCAACCACGGCAGAAAAGGAGATTGCTCTGATAATCACCGCAACACCACGGATTTGGTTACTGCAGAGTAACTCACTGACCTCACCAGGCTCTGTTTCCACACAGTAGCTACACAGGGAAAGTTGAGTAACCGGTCTAGTCCCCAACATGCAGGGTGGGGCAGCTGTAACACTTTGAGTGTCTGTTTTAAATTTACTAATTCAGCCCCTTCCACCCGCTCCATGTTCCTCCCTAAGATGGTGGCTCACTTATTTCTCCCTCCTGAGTCATGTCAGTAGACAGAAAGTTGTGTGCATGTTGAACAAACTATTTCCCATTGGTGAAGACATGACACTTTTCCAAATGGAACAGCCTAGAACTTAAATCTGTCTTCTCTTCAACCTTCTGTTCTCATATGACTAATTTGAGAATCCACCCACTCTGGGGGCCATTAGGCGGGTGCGAGGAAAGATTTCCAGGCAGTGTTCTAGTCACAAATTGTATCAGTACAGGGCTTTGTAATCAGATTGGGATTGGCCCTCCCTTCCAGACTGCCAGGGCAACATACCCCTAGGCTGAGGTTCCATTTTAGCCCTGTGTAGTAACAAATTGTGTCAGCTCAGCTCAGTCACCTGCCTTCTTTGCATTTCCTCACATAGGGAATTCCCATTTCTCTTGTACATGTATTTTTTCTTAGTTGGAATTTGCACCTTCTACTTCCCTTGTTAGTCTTGTTCACAAATACTGTTTAACAACGCATTTGGATTCTAACACGTACTTATCATAGAGAATACCATTATTTGTAGTATCCACAAAGGGTATTGAATCTAATGCCTTTGTTTTATAGTTGAAGAAAATTAGAGTTGGAAAGTAATTTTTTCAAAGATGCTTAAATACTGAGTGGCTGAGCTAAAACTTGTGATTCTCAGTCAACTGCCTTGTCCACTGTGTTTTATTCGCTTTTGCATCTTACTGTGTGAGTTCATTGACTCATTCACTAAATACTTCTGAGTTTCTTCTTTGTGTCACATCCCTTTTTAAACTCTGGAGATACAGTAGTGAATAAAATGCCTGCACTAAAAATTATATTCTGGGTGGAAAGAGATAGTCAATAAAGCAAAAGAAGTAAAACATAAATAGGAAGTTGGATAATAAATGCTGTGATAAAAGTAAACAGATGAGGAAGCGGGGATGCCAAGGATAGGGGTTGTAAAGAGAGATCATGACATCCATCCCAAGGAAGCTGAAATTTGTTCTCAGTTTCATAGACATGAGGGGTGAGCCCTGGGGACAACGTGAGGGAAGAATGATAAATAATAGCAAATGCAAAGGCCCTGAGGCCACAGCATGATAGCCTTGTCTAGGAACAGTAAGGAGTCCAGTGCCACTGGAGTCAGCTAAGCCAGGGGACGATATGTGGTAGATAAGAGCAGACAGGTAGCTGGCTCAGATCTGGTTGGCTTTTCTAATGACTTAGCTAGTAAGATGGAAAACCAATGAAAGACTTTTGAACAAAAAACTGACATCATCTGATTTATCTTTTAAAAAGATTACTCTAGATTTTGTGATAAGAATATACTGAAAGGGGACAAGGGTGGGAGCAAGGAGTGATGTTAAAAGGATATACCATAATTGAGCAGGGAGATGATGGTTGCTTGGACCAGAATGTTAGTGGTGCAAAGGCAGCTACTGTGGGTAGCAGAGAAGATGAAGAAAAGTCCATTAAGTAGGAGTATGAGAAGGGTCACAAAAGGAGAAAAAAGAATGGGGCTGGGTGACTCAGCAGGGAGACTGAATTTAACCTAAGAGGACAAACGGTCAGGGAAGCCTTCCTCAAGGAAGAAATATTCAAGACTAAAGGTGGAGTCTGATGTAGGGTAAGCAAATGTCCAGGTCTGCTCAGGAGTATCCTGGTTTTAACACTCAGTTCCAGGGAAACCACCACCCTCCTGTGAGTTTCTGGATAAAGCTGGAGTGGGGGTGGGAGGTTAAGAGTGTTGTAGGCGGAGAAAACAAAGTGGGTGATCCTAGGGGATAGGGAGGAAAGAGAAGGAGAATGGCAGCAGATAGGGTTGGGAGACAGCCAACGGCTCCAATGTGCAGAGTTCTGCAAGCCTTAAGGATACTAGGACTTGTTTGATGTCACTGGAAGGGTTTTAAGCACTATCAACTTGGCAATTTTATCCATTGCTTCCATTTATGTACGTTTAAAAGAGCTATTAAAAATCACTTGTAAGTTTTCAAGTAAAGAAATAGTGACAAAGAAAGAACTCAATAAGCAAAGAAAGAAATAGACAAGGTCTGACAATTAAGCTCATGACCTTGTCACCAACTGCCCACATTGGTAGCACTGTACTAACAACTTGATAAGGTTTCATAAACTTAGTACATCAGTATCTCACAGTGGTGTTCATGCTGAAATGTGGTGGTGCATTGCCTGAGTGGCATTTATTATTGCTTTTGCATGTTTTTGTGTGCTATCATGAGAACATTGGAGCTGGAATTAGAGTAACAAAAAACATTCATAAATTTATTGTTAAACATGGCAAGAGCAGAAGCAAAATCAGGGACATGTAGTCTAAATTTATGGGGATAATGCCATGAAGAGAACAGGAGTATACAAAGGGATTCAATGCTTGTCTGTAGGGAGAGCATGTGTCACTGATGAAGAGAGGTCAGGAAAGCCAGTAATGAGCAGAACTGATGAAAATATTGCAAAAATTTGTGAGACTATGTGTCAGAATCATCACCTGATTATGAGAAGCACATAGCAGACCAAGTAAACTTCAATAGAGAGACAAGAAAGTCTTAACTGACAATCTTGGCCAACAACTCAGAGCTCTTGCATCACAGCAGTGCACCAGCTCACACAGCAGTATCTGTAAGGGAGGTTTTTAACCAGTAAACAAATAACTGTATTGGAAAACCATCCTTACTCACCTAATATGGCCCCCAATGACTTTTTTCTTTACCTGAAGATAAAGGAAATATTGAAAGGATTTCATTTTGATGCCATTCAGGACATGAAGGATAATATGACAATAGCTGTGATGGCCATTCCAGAAAAAGTTCCCAAATTGTTTTGAAGGGGGGACCAGGTACTAGTGTTGGTACATAGCTTCCCAAGAAGAGTACTTCAAAAGTGACCACACCTCCCAAAGAGGTTTGTAGCACTTTTCTAGGGCGATTGGCAAACTTAATTGTCAGACCTTATATTTGCATGAAAATATTCCACCTGAGCGTTCAGTTGCTACTTGGAAATCCTTATGTCCAATAAGGCCACATTGCATGTGAAACAACTTTATTTTTCCTCTTTTTCCCTATTTATATTGATGCCATAATCATTTTCGTAGGCTTAAGCTCTCATCTTCATAATTTTCTTCTTGGTGACCATGTGAGCTTGCAAGTCCTACCCTCTTTTTCCTTCAAAATATCTTCCTTAGCTCTTTACCTTCACATTCCACTGCTCCCAGCCTTATTCACACTTCCTCACATGGGCCTGGCAGTGGTAGACTAAGGGTTGATGTCAGTGGGACTGGACCCCCTAGGTGGTGGCAATGGGTGATATTGTCTGTAAAGAATTTATAACCAGGCTCGGCGCCTATAGCTCAACGGGCTAGGGCGCCAGCCACGTACACCTAAGGTGGCGGGTTCAAATCCCCAGCCTGGACCCGCCAAACAACAATGACGGCTGCAACCAAAAAATAGCCGGGCGTTGTGGCGGGCGCCTGTGGTCCCAGCTACTTGGGAGGCGGAGGCAGGAGACTCGCTTGAGCCCAGGAGTTGGAGGTTGCTGTGAGCTATAATGCCACGGCACTCTACCCAGGGGGACAGCTTGAGGCTCTGTCTCAAAAAAAAAAAAAAAAAAGAATTTATAACCAATATGAAACCAATTAGAAGTCAATGTGCTTTGTATTCTTTCTAGGTACTTATAATTATAGCAATGATAAAATATCCTTTCCATGGGGGCAGACAACTCCTCAATGCCCCCTACACTGAGCCTTGGTTATTGTAAGATTTTCATTGGTCTTCCTGACGCCCGTCTTTTTTAACTCCAACCCCTCCTATTTCGGCTTTGCTGGTACACCACTGCAGTATAAAAGCAGCTATCTTGAGCTTCTTCAAATTTCAAAATCCTCCCTGAGATTTACAGAATCAAGACCCAATACCTCAGGCTAACTTTCAGTGACCTCAAGTTAGCATCAGAGGTATAGGAAGAATATGGAATTCTTCCTGTTCATTCTGCATCCCAAACCCTCTTCTCCAGGAGTGTCTGTGTGCACAGCTCATGGTTATCTGTTGCGTTAGCAGGGAGGAAACCTGCTTTGGATCCCAGTGACTACTTGTGTGACCTTAAGCAAGTCACTTTCCTTCTGAGAGCCTTGATTTTTTTTATTAGTCAAATTAGGATAAGAGTACCTGCAGAGCTAAAGCCACAGGATTGCTGCGAGGGCCAGATGACATCATGGTTGTGAAAGCAGCCACCCCGTGAGCCACGGTCACTACTGCAAGCAGTAGAGGTCAGACTTGTCCTGAGCATAGTGTCGATGACCACAGCCCTGTGTGCTCCTCTGCTTTTGCTTGTGTTGTCTTTTTTACCCTTTACCATTCCATATCCTGCTCATAATCTAAGGAACAGCTCTAAATCAAGTCTCTCACAAGGGCCACACAAGCCTACTTAGAGCTCTGATCTCTTCAAAAACCTCTGAGACGTGCACCCTTTGTATTTAGGCAGGTACCACGTCCTCCTTCCACACGGACTTCCCACCTGAACTTGAAGTGCAACACCTCGTGTTCCTTTAACCTTCTTCTCGATGCTGAGAACTCAATGCAAGTTCCATCAAGACCTACCAGTAAGAATGAACGAATGCAGAGAGGCATCTTTCTCATTTTAGTTTACCCCTCTAAGCAAAATATGCTAACAGTGCCCTCTGCTGCTGACTAATGATGTGTCTTACGAGGTACCAGTGCAAGGGAAAGAAAGATGAGTGAAAAGAAATTGGTAAAAATCTCATTGTGCCTTCCAAAATGCCTGGGACCGAGTGGACTAGGAAAAGCAGCTGAAATGTCACGGCGCAGAAGAAACTACAAGGTCAGAGGGCCAGACGCATGGATGGAGGAAAGCCAGGCCCCGCCTTTGTAAGGCTGGTGATTGACAGCCAGTATGAAGTAAAACCACTCTCTCAATTTTGTCCAGCAAGTTTCTCTGCTCCTTGCCCCCACCCTAGCAGTAAGCGGGTCATTTATGATCACACATGATTTCTAAATGTAACTGTATGAAAACTGACTTTGGAGGTTCTGAGGTTCAGCACAGGATAATGCGTTTTTTAGCAAAAAGTCATGATAGTTGAAAAACATACTGCTACAGACCTCCTAGAAAAAAAAAAAATCATGTTCCTTATTTTTAGGGGTCCTGATATGGGGACAATTGTCATTGCCTTTTAATGCTTGCCTGCCATGTATCTGGCACTTTTCTTCCATATTCTTAATTATAACTCACGAGATGGGTGTTACGAGGGTTCTCTTTACAGATAAAGACACTGTAAAAAGAGGATTCAAACCAGGTCTACTGCAGAGAGTAAAAGGCATCAAAGGCTGCCCAGTCCATGGCACCCCAAGCCTGCACTCTCCTGTAATTCTGAAGCTTCTCACCCTGGGGTTCTGGACCAGAAGTTGGGAGACCTGACCCTTAGTCCATATTCTCTCACCAACATTTCAGTAAAGTGAGGTAACACATCTTCGTGTGGGCCTCAGTTTCTCCAACTCTAAAATAAGGCGCGTAGGGCCAGGTGATCACAGAAGCACCTCCACCCTGGCACCAGTTACCTGCAGCAGCCTTCACGCACCGAGCTGTGGATGCAGAACCCTACTGTGGCTCTAGTTCTCTCCTGGAGTCCCCGCCGTGGGCACCACCCTCCCAGCTCACCAGCTCTCGTGAGTTAAATGTTGACCTCAGAACTACAGTGCTGAGCTTGATGACCACTCAAATATCTTTCTATTTAATTTGTAAATGCCTGAAAATTATACACTTTCCCCCAGAGTTCCAGGCATGATGGCATCGTCTACAGATTCTGAAGGGAGCCCGTTTTCAGTCCTCAGCACGCCAGTTTGTCACATTTGACTAATTTGACCTTCGGGCCCCAGCTGGTAGGTGCTGGGGTGGGCATGCGTCCCAGGCTGTAGACGCACCTTGACAGAGCCCAGGGCCCGGCATCTCGGTCTCTGCGTGGTGCCCAGCCTTTGAAGCGGCTCACCAGTGCTTCAAAGCAAACTTCCTGGTACAGGGAGCAACATCTGATTTACTTTTATTGCCCTTAGAGACAAAAAACATCATTCAGATGCCAAATGTCTGGGAGAAAAAATCTGTACCCTGTGCTCAGCCCTGCGGCCTGGAAGTTCAGAAAAAGCTCACAACGCTCCCTGTGAGGAAGCCCGGGCATGTTTGAACACAGCTTTAATCATCCTTAACTGGCTCAGATTGGTGGCAGCAACCATCTTGCTGAAGACACTGCCTCTTTCTGGATTTCTGGGGGAGTCTAGGGAGCAGGGGAGACCTGGTGTCAGATAAGTTCATAATAGTTCCTCCTGCCTCCTAGTTATGCAAAAGATCAACAATGCTTAAAACTGCGAAACGTCCATAGAAACTACAGCCAGCATTTTTTTTTTTTTTTTAACTTGGGGAACTGACATCCACTGTGACTTTAACTTAAGCCCTCTGGGTTTCTTTTTCCTTATATATATAATGATCTAGTCTGGGGTGCTGGAAAAAGCTTTGTGACCCCAGTGCTAAAGAATGAAGGGAAGTGGAACATTCTCCTGGGAATCTTCCTCTGTCTACTCAAGGGAGCGCCAACCAACGAGGCTTTCTGTGCCTGTTTTCCACTTGACACTAAGTAGCTAAGGGCAGAATAAATTGCAAATGAAGACTACTCAGAATCCAGTTGTACTAAAAGATGCTGTGACACCTTCATTTGGGGTATAGAGGAATTAAGGGGCATCTTTAATTAATTGCCAATGTTAAATTCAAGGAAATATAAGCTTTAGTTCATGTTATCTAGTGAGAGAGAAACACCTGTCCTGAAAACTCTCAACTTTCAATGTAATGAAAATCCTGGACTCTGTTCAGTAAATGTTGCCGCAAACTGGATGACTGTGAGAGACCCTCCAGAGACCAGAAGCCTTGAACTTTCCTTCTGTGCCTCCGGGACTCTATAATTTACTCTAAATCTAAATCTACAGAGTCTAATTGCCAAAGATCTTCAAAGGCATTTGCAAAGTTTAACAAACCAAAAAACAGGGACAGAGAACAAACAGAATCAGGGTGGCTGGACACACTGCGTTTGTCCCGTTCCATCGTTTGGTTTTACATGAGGCAAATGGCCTCCCTCACTCCTGCTGGAGATCGTTTGCTTCCACTGAAAACCTGTTCTGTTTATGTTGGAAGAAGTGTCATTAATAAAACATTACAGAGATTTCTGATTTTCTCGAAAGATTTACTGAGTTTACCAAATGCTGTGCCTTCAGACAACTACCTGTGGGCTGGAATATCACCATTTCTCCCGTTTGTGATATGAAAGTCTAAGTTTGAGTGAGCAGATTAGCTCCAGGGTATGTGGGGTAGAAAGTTTCAGGGACTCGCAGGCAGAGGAAAATGCTGCAGGGACAGCCACTGACTTCAGTCTGAATGCTGAGTGTCCCGTCAGCTGTTTCTGGTACCGCCACTCCCCTGCTTTTCAGCAGGAAGCATGGTTCTTGAAGGTTTCACCCCCTCCACCCCCACTCGAATAAGAACTCCCTTGCAAGGGAATAAATAAAACTTTCTGTTCAACTGGTATTTATTTGGATTTTCACACATTATTTAAAGTATTTTCCCCTTGGCAATCTGTATTAAAAATCTCATTCTACCCCACCTCACAATACCACTCTTATGAACACTCTAAAATTCTCTGAAGGCTCAATATTTTAGAACCCAAGGAACCATCCAGTTCAAATGCAACAAACACTTTTCAGTTGGAGACACAGTGGTGACAGAGAGGTTACGTGGCTCATTCCTGCTTCCTGGTGGCAAAGTCAGACACGCCAGACCCAGCTTAACTGTCACCACATCTGTAAACCTTTCTCTATCCCCAACCATTCCCTTCCCTGAACTCACATGGCTCTTTGCACCCACCTGGATCATAACACTGCCACCAGCACATTGACCTACCTTATACTGATCATTTTTAATGTCTGTATTTTCTACTTTACTTCGAGCTCCTTAAAAGAGCCGATAAAATTGTGTTCATCTTTGAGTCCTTTCTAAACACCCGCTACCTAGTAACCACTGAAAAACCATCCAAAAAATGTATTAACAAATGGCCAGAGCTTTACTACACCACCTTCCTTGTGACTGTTCATTTTTCCCATTTATAAAATGAAGATTGCATTGATGTATCTCTCAAGACAATTATGTAATTACATATGATTGCTAAGTGCTTCAAGACCATAAAAAGGCTTTATAAATGCCAGTGATGATTACAGCCTTTGAAACAGTGGGGGGATATATAGTTAACAAGCAGAGGAGGATGAGACACAGCAGATAATGCTTCTTGCTCAGTCCCCATTTCTTCCCCCACACATCTTCCCCCAGATAATACGGCAGAAGCAAAAAACATAACCTTGGAATAAGGGAGGAGGCTACAGTGGGGTCTGGGGTCACTGGAACCTGCACCATCACACGCAATCATGAGGAAAGGCAGCGAAGTCTGACCAAAGGGGCCCAGGGCAAGATTTCCAGAACATATGGGTGGGTGATAACTAGCGCTCTGCTGAACTGGAGACTCAGATGAAGAAGATACTCGGTCTTATCTGTTCTGAATTGCTTGGTCTTTCAAGGGCAGAAGACGAGAGAGATGGGAGAGCGGCTGTGAAGTTAGAAGGGCTGTCAACTCTCCCCGATCCTGGCTCTCCTCTGTGGCTGTTCTACAGGACAGAGAAAGCAGGATGACTCTTGTTCACTTTTTGTTCCCTGTAGCCCAGAATGTATCACATACAGGGGTTAGAAAAGGTGTGTGGTGTGTAGACTAAAAGCAGCATTCAGACTTTCCTTCCTTAGCAATGTGTCAGGACAGAAAGACAGGTACTTGCTTTTTCTTTTTATTGTTGGGGCCTTAACAAGATTTTCGAAGCCAGAGGTGACTCATTAACCCAACTTTTCCATCCACGGTGGAGCAAACCCGGATCAGTGATCAGATTGCTCCAGACTTGACGTCATCTGGCTTCAGAGGTCACGGCAGGCCCAGAAAACAATGCGATTTGCAGGGAGGAGAAGGGAAGGGGCAGGCTGTGCCAGGGTGAGTCTGCAGCTGCCACCCCGCAGTGAGCTCAGAGAGGTGGATGTGACGTGTTTCCATGTGTTTGAAGAAATCAGCCAGGTCCAGAACGAGACAGAGCCTTGCGCCTCATGTTAGAAACATCGAATTATCTGGGAGTAAAGGATTTGTGGGTGGGCTGCTGGAACCCTGTGAGGACGTCACATCCCAGGCCTCCTGTCAGGAGGGAGGGAGGGATTTAACCACTGTCTTGTGGTTTGGCGTTTTTGCCAAATGGCTCCTGTATTTGGGAACAGTTCAACGTTTTGCCACTTCTCAGCCCCACCATTGTGAGTAACCTCAGAGTGTTTAATGCTCTGGCCTCAGAAACCGGTGAGGCGTCCTTTTTTTGACGTCAGTAAGGGAGTTGCTGTGGCTGTCATACGTGAAATAATTCAGCATTTGTACTTGGTTAAACTTCGTAGGTATATATTATTAAATGGGACTGACTCACTCCACAGCTTCTCCTGAATAAGTGCCAAAGACTGTCCCTTACTGTGTTTTAATGATGAAGAGGACATTAAAACTGAGAGTCCTTTGTCAGACGATTTATACTCCGGGCCGTGAAGAAAAGTACATCACACATTCCGAGTATCACTTTATCTTGTACCAGTCTTTTCTGAAGAAAAAATTTAACTTCAAGATTCTTTTTGCCTTTGAGGGAGAGAAAAATGATACCTGACGAGAATTCTCTTCACTTTTGTGAGGTTTATAAAGTAGTGCCAGGCCCTGAGTGTGGACTCCAAAAACCGGCTGAATCAGATTGAATGTTGCAAGCTGTATTTACTGTATCTCAGAGGAGACACGGGGAAATATGCCACCACCATCACTTAACAGGAAAATGAACATGGGGAAATATGCCACCACCATCACTTAACAGGAAAATGAACACGGGGAAATATGCCACCACCATCACTTAACAGGAAAATGAGCACGGGGAAATATGCCACCACCATCACTTAACAGGAAAATGAAGGAGAACAAGTTGATTTTATAAAATCACTTTTTTTCCTTCACTTTAATTTATTATTTTACATTTAATATACCTGGGAGCATGGCCAAGGGAGCAATAACCCTGGGGTTTTATTTTCCCCTTAAGTGCCTCCAAATTCTGCATCTTGAGCTCAGTCAGATGCACAGAGCTGAGGGACCCCAGATAATCATTTCACCTCACTGTTCTCCATTTCCTCCTCTGCAAAACGGGCGCCATAATCCATGCCCAGAATACTCTTGAGGCTCCTAGGGTGTGACACGTTCTGTGCTGTAAGCACTCAGTCCAATCACGTAGGTGAAAACAAAAGCTCTGTGAACTGCAGACTTTTTACACAGGGAACAGTCCTGGAGGCAAATAGTGATTCCCCAAGTGATCCAGATAAAGAGCACTAGCCATACAAACTGGGCTTCCTCACCTAGGCTGACTTAAGAACACATGGCACTTTGGTGGGAATTAGAAGGAGACACACATTCTGCCCAGACACAGCCCTGCAGGCCCACAGATTGGTGAGCAAGGACCACCTGACTGTATCGTCTTCTGGGGACAAAGCCTGGCCCCAGGAGTTTTGCTCCCATGCACTCCTCCCCCAGGCATTCTCGCTTAACCCACTTCAACAGTCCTGGCTTGGGCCCTGTCTCTCCCTACTTGAATTCTATGACCATGGGATCATCTTTCCTACCTCGAGCCTCAGTTACCACCAAAAAGAAATGGGGAATTGAGTTGTGATCTCTATGCCCCCTTCAGCTTAAGCTATAAAAATTCTAATGGGCCCATCGAGGGACTACATAACAGACTGAAATTTCTGAGCTTGGTTTTTTTTTAAAGTCATCTGACGACACTCCTTAAATAGTTTGAATGAAATGATGTATGCTTTGATGTGGAGCGGATTAAAAACTGAATGTTTTAGTATGTACATGGCGCTCCGTGTGTAAATCAACACGGGTAACCTGCGAAACAAGAATAACGACTCTGTGTTGTGAGAGTCTGGTACAAGACGTGGATCTAACACAACACCAGCTACGGAGGCTTTCACCCACTTTCTGTGGGACTGAACATCAGGATCAGTGAAGTTCCTGCCTCTCCCGGAGTGCCCAGTGCACTCAGGAAGCAGGAACTGCAAAGACCCACTAGTGACTCCTTGATGCCGTGTTACCAGAAAACAGAAATTAGGTCCTTGCCCAGATCCTCCTATCCGCAAATCAGAGTGCCAGCAAGATCTACACAGCAGTAGAGCAAACAAAAAGCAGAATACCTTTTTCAAAGCTCTTTTAGCCCTAAAATTGTATTTAAGAATTTAAATCACATGCACATTCATAATTCCCACAATGTTAGCAGAAATAAATCTGACCTTATTCGTGAATATTGCTAAAATTAGTTTTTGTTTTGGTTTTGATTTTTTTTTTTTTATTTTAAGCAAGAGGGCGGGCTTCTGGAAACAATTACATCAAATTAATTCATTTTTTCTGAGAAGGAAATCTGAAGCCCAGAAAAGGACAGAGAGTAGCTCCAGGTCACACAACAGGGCACGTTTGATAGGGCCGGGTTATAATCGTTATAACCTACTGCTCCTTCCACATCCCTGTTCCCGTGACGGAAATACGACCAGAAAGTCTGGTGGAAAATCCTGATCGCACACAAATCACTATAACTCAAGTTTTTGGTTCCAAAGGATGAATGAATGTTCTTACCACTAACCAGGAATGTAAACGGCAAATGATAACTTTCGCCACTACCACTGGCATCTACAGTGATTTCGTCCTGGGTAGTAAGTTATTTCAACAACCAGGTGAACGGTGTCCTTTGCAGCGTCCTCCTTAGAATTGGGACCAAGAGCTGGGCCTTCTCCGATCAACCTGTTTGCTAAACTATCTCTGCTTCTTCAGCCTTTCTTAAAGGTGCCCTCCCCTTTCTTGGAGCCTTAGAGTACAAGGTGCCAGCAAAACTAGTCATGGCCCAACATTGCCCGGGTTGTTCTAGACCTCCTGTGGGATCAAGATCCCTTTCTAAGAAGATAAACCAAACGTTTGGGAGAAGACAAATAAATGCCAGATTTTAAAATAAGGCTCCCTTTTATTCAACAAATCAGACATGAGCACGGACCTGTGTGCTGGACAGCAGCCACGGGAGGGCCATGAAACAGATGCAGATAAAGACAGAGAACAACTAGAGATCTGTTTTTCTTACTTAAATACAAAACACCTCTTTCGAATAGTAGACGTCACAGGAAACCTGGCAATGTGCTCCGATCCAGGTGGTATTAAAGATATTCTTGCAAAGGCACTGAGGTGAAGGGTCATTCCATTCACCAGCTACATGACTTTAAAACTGCTGCTCACGGAACAGTCTTCTCTGGAGCACCGTGGGGGAAAAGTCAAAGCTTCCAGGATAAGTTAATTCTCTGGTGAAAATACCGGACCCAGAAACTCCACCAAGGCCCCAGAAAGACCGAAGGCCCCTCTGTCTTATATTATCTTAGTTATTATCTGAGGAATATTGTTCCCTAGAGCCTGGAGCGTATTTATGCCCATGATACCTGAGGCAGTGCAGACTCTGGCAGGGGCCCTCAGAATCACAGCTGAGCAGACTCCAGGGAGTCAGAGCTCACGGTTCTCAGCACCATGAGAGGACAGGAACCAAAGGCAAAGAGCCAGAGAGGCCTTCTGAGACCAAATCACATGGGAACCAGAAAGGGGGGAGCCATGAGAGCTGTAGTCACGTAAGAGCTATAGTTTCACCCCAGACAAGCTGATTCTCTCTGAGTTTTTGGAACTGCAGCAAATTAAGTGTGTGAGTTAGTGTGTTTTGGGGGTGTGTGTGTGACTGGGCTTTGACAGATAAACTGATGAAAAACCACACAGAAGGCATGGCCTGGTGGCACATGCCTCTGGTCCCAGTCCCTTGGGAGGGTGAGGTGCAGGACCACTCAAGCCCAGGAGTTTGAGGCTGCAGCGAGCTAGGATTGTGCCTGTGACAGCTACTGCTCTCCAGCCTGGGCAGCACAGCAAGACCCCATCTCTGAAAAGATGGGGAGAAAAATCCAAGACAGATTAAGTGAGGCACAGCAAGTGTCCTTAGGAACAGAAGGGAGATCTGATGACGCGTATTAACCTGTTAATTTATACCACGGCTCTGTACAAAAATAAAAAGGTTCTCATAAGATTAACAATTTAAATAAATATTTGATAGAACATTCTTTCTCCTTCCTATAGCTCATCTTTCGGGTTGATAGTCACGTCATGCTTCCCTTGCTGCTCTCGGTCCAGGATCGCAATGACTTCATCGGCCTGTATCCGCTCCTGCAAAAAAGACAATTTACACATTTCAGTTACAAGCGTGGCCATCAGTCCCAGCAGCAGATGCTTCCCAAACACTTCCTGGCATCCATCTGTACACGGAGTGGTGCTAAATCCAGTTATGAACAGAACCTCAGCTTCGTTCCCAGGCTGGTGCCTCCCCCTGACGTGCCTGTGTCCTGAGTGCCCACCGTCCAGGACTTCTCTCGGGCAAAGCAGTAGTGTCTGTCCAAACGCTTCCTGGCCTCAGAGACAGCTCCACCTCCGTCCAGTGTTCAAACTACACCCCCCACTTTATTCCCCACAGACATACTCTGTTCTTCACATCTTCTCTCTTCCAGTAAAGACCACTGGCTTCCCCATTGGTCTTAAAAGCCTGCCCTGGTTTCTTGGGTTTGCTGTCACCTCATCCTCACTGCTCTGAACTGACCTCTGTCCCCCTCCAGTCAATGCACATTACTGTGGCCTTAGTTTAGCCTGAGGATTCTTAGCCTTGATAATTCCTTATTGTAAGGGGCTGTTGCTGTGCCCTAGAGGATGCTGAACAACATCCTGTGCCCCTCTAATAACACCTTCCCCTGAGTCAACCTGACAACCAAAGACATCTCTAGATATTGGCACATGTCCCACAGAGCAAATTGCTCTATTTTGAGGGCCCCACATTTAAACGTTTAGTCACTGCAGCAGCTTCCATCCTGGCCCCCCTGATTTCACAACACCCCCGCCCCATGTTTCTGACGAATCCTGCTCACTTTAGTCTGGCCAAGTCCCTTCCTGCTCACAACTCTTTACTGGGTTCCTATGGCTTCGAGTTCTAGGTCCAGTCTTCTTGGTGTGCTCATAAAGAGCCGCCTGACTCACACTTTTCTTATTTTTCTGGCCAGATTCTTCTTCCCTCTTCTTGCCTCATACTTCAGCTTCCTAACCTACCTCCAGTTCCCTGAACACAGCACTCTAGGAACTGTCCAGTCCCAGTCCCCACTGGGAGTGAACGCTCCTTTGGATACTCCCATCATAGCCTGTATTTTCTTATTCCCTACGTGGATCCACAGCAGGTCTGGTTGGTCTACCTTCAAATTGCATCTCAAACCATTTGCATCTTTTCATTTTTTTCTGTTCTTACTCTAGTCTAAGCCCACATGTGAATGAAAGCGTTCTTTTGTGTCCTGTAACTCCCCTGGGACTTGGGGAGGAATGTGGAGGGACCACAATGAATTCTCACTTGTTGGAATAAAATTCACATTTTTTAACCAGCCTGTAGAATCTGTGCCCTGCCCCCTCTATATTCTCTGTGCAGACTACACTGTGCCCCCCTTGCCCGAGCCACATTCCAGCTGCTCTGGCCTCTTTTGTTTGTTGGTTACTCCAAGTTCCCTCTTGTCTCTGGGCCTTTGCAACTTGTGCTCTGCCTGGAAGACTCTTCTACAGACATTTATCTTCCTCAATTTCCTTTTGTCACATGGGTTGTAGCTCATATGTTGCTTATTCAGAGAGGTCCCCTCCTTGCCTCCCCCCCCCAGCCCACACTCTACTCTCAAACGAGTTGCCTTGTTCCATTTGCCACACATCATTTATCTCTCATTCATTTTTCTTTTGATTTTACTTATTTGTTGTTTTTTCCTTCCACTAGAATATAAGCTCACGATACCAGGGAATGTCATCGTCTTGGTCACTGCCATATTTCCAGTGCAGAAGAAAGCTGCTGACAATAGAGTCAGTCTCCAGTGTATTTGACAAATAAATATATAAACAGATGAAGACTTTCTCTGTTCAAAATGTCTCTCCATAAAGAAATATTACTCATCCTTTAAAGCTTATTTCAAATGTCATCTCCATAAGGAAGCCTTTAATGATTGTTTGTTTATATCCCCTAAACCACACATTTGCTGTTACCGATTCCTACTGAACTTTGTCTTGCGGTCCCTACCTTATAGCTCTAATTTGAATTCAAGCTACTTGAGAATAGGGGTTATGTCTCACTTAGTTTGCATCCCCAGTCTCCAGCACAGTGCTGCACAGTAAGTTATGAAAATAACTATTTTATAACTTGAAAACAAAATCCCTTTTTTTTTGCAAGAGCTTGTAAGTGAAAATAATGTTGACATAAAGCCACCTAAATAGACCTTCCATTTGATCCCTGAATCCCATCACTAGGTACCTATCCAGAAGAAAACAAATCATTTTATTATAAGGACATTTGCACTAGATTGTTTATCGCAGTTCATTTTACAATCACCAAGATGTGGCATCAACCCAAGTGCCCATCAACCCTTGACTGGGTTAATAAATTGTAGGATATGTATATCATGGAATACTATTCAGCCATTAAACAGATGGAGACTTTACATGTTTTGTATTAACCTGATTAGAGTTAATGAACATTCTCTTTAGAAAAGTATCACAAGAATAGAAAAGCAATTATCTGTATTTAATACTAATAGGAGGCCAGTAGACAAACTATTATATGCCCACACAAGAGAAAGACTCATTTTAGTTCAAGTTGGGGGGGTTGGGGAGGAGGGATGGGGGAGGTGTAAGGGGGTTTGGTGTGCTCCAACTTAATGGGCACAAAGAGGGCATACTGCACACCTTCTGGGCGAGGGGCACAACTACAGCAGGGCCCTTACCTAACAAACACAAACAGTGTAACCTAACAGCGTAGACCCACACATTAATCTGAAATTTAAAAAAAAAAAAAAGGCATCTACAAGGATCAAGTGTACTAACAGCAGTGAAATCAGCTGCTGTTATATCTAAAAGTCTGAGCACTACTTTATGAATAAGAGGAGAACAACCTGTTGCTTAACAAATTGACCCACATACAAAACTTTCACATCTGTTGGTCATAAGAAAATCAAATCTTCATGAAGGGAAAGAAATTTAAGAGCTGGAACCAATACACAAGGCTGGACAATTTAAGTTGGTGAACTCACCCTAGAGAAAGTGCTAAGGTCACCAGATGGCCCAGGAGAATATGTCAAGGGTGACCGTCGTCATATCCAGAAATGACACATGCAGTACTTTTTCTAGGGTGAGTTCTGAAACTTAATCGTCCGACTTCCTATATATAAAATCCTAGTATCTTTACATCCTTACGAGTTTATGTTGCTAAATGTTCCTTGAAATTGAATGCCTTTAAAAATAATCTATATAGTAATGTTAAGGTGTATGGCACACCTCTTGGGGGTGGGACACAATTATAAGATGGGCTTTATTTAACAAATGCACACAATGTAACCTAATTCACAGTGCGTTCAATTGAACCGAAACAATAAAATATGAATAAAAATTAAAAAAACTGAAAGTTAAAAAAATAAATAAAATAATCTATAATTAGCATGACTTTCTTCCAGCTCTAAGGACGTGTTCATCTGCAAGATTTCTGCGGTCAGGAATTCAAGCTGAGAAAAGGCAGGTAAGCCAGGGACTCCCAACTCTGCTGTACATTAGAATCACCTGGGGAGCTTCTAGAACTCCTGATACCTAGAGCATATCACATGCCAATAAAATAAGAATGCTGAAGGTCAGAACCAGATGTCAGTAGTTTGTAAAGATCCCCAGTTGATTCCAGTGTGTAGTCAAGTATGTGAATCACAGCTGAGTAGTTTTCTACTAGTTGAAGAGGGTCTGGTCATTTCCCATTATGTCCACTAGATGACACTACTGCCCCAAATTTGGAGAAGTCGAGTAGTTTTGTCAGAGGAGGGGATTTTTCTTTAAGTTTACTGATTAGAAAGGAGTAAAGAGAACTTTGTGTCAGCTCATTCTGATAGAACACCGCCTTGGAGGAGAGAGTTTGGATACTGAATGATACAACAGATTCAATGTCTGCTGAATTGGATAGTGAAGTAGAGGCACCTTTTCCACACTATTTTCACAGTCTTGTTTACCCAGGTTCCTTAGTATTAACAAATGTGTTTTGAAGGAATGCGGGCATTTTGGAGATGGAAAATACAAGGAATCATAGGTGAAGCCTGTTCTGTGCCCCTTGATATTTTCAGAACTCAGTGCTCTGCTCCCATTGCCGGGACCATTCTTTCTGTTTTTGTGTCTGGCTACAGTCCTCTCTCTTAGGACTGGGCTTACGTAAGTCTTTCTTCATTCCCCTGCTACAAAAAGTACACTGCTGCTGGGGCCTCCTGGCGGAACTTCCCAGGCACATGTTTTTATAAAATTAGTAGATTATAAGAAGTCTTTTGTAAAATACAGAACTCCATAGTAGACCACCTCCCCACATGGGCTACCTCCTTAAGTTGATCTAATTTTCCTAGACCGGACAGACATGCACCATGATTACATACCAGGGCAGTAGGCCTAGTTCCCTATGCTGACCACCTCCATATGTTGACCAGTTAGTTACAGTCCCTTCGGTGGTCAACTTACAGAGGTTCTGCTGTAGATGAAACAGTGCTTAGGGAATGTGAGCAAAAAAACTTTGTGAGTTAGGTTTGATAGTGAAAAATATGTGAGTAAACGGCATTATTTCCAGATAGTTTCTGATAAAATTGGAACTTAAAATGGAGAATTGGCTCTAGAATGCCATTTTTGAATGCCATAGAATTTCATAGTTTCTTTAACAGTTGGGGCTGGAGAAGACTTTGAAGTTATCTAGTCAGCCCAGTTATGGAGAAAGGAGGTCCAGGCCAGCAGTCTTTCCGAGCAGACAATGCCACCAAACCATGGCAACTATTTGAAAGTGATTCCTTATGTGGGGCCCATATATTCCTCCCAGGACCTTCTACCCAAACCCACAAGTCTTAAACAACGTCTCTGTAGCTTCACAAATAGAGATCACAGCTCTGCTCATCCCTTACAAAGGGATGAGGTCATGGTCTCTTCTCCAAGCTAAGATCTCTTTTCTAAGCTGAGGTCTCTTCCCCCAGCAACTTCAGATGTAGTACTAATACATTAATATTTAAATTATCAATAAATAATAATAATCTTACACAGATTCCCTCACCCTCAACCACATTTCATAAATGGCT
The DNA here is from genome assembly GCF_000181295.1 of Otolemur garnettii. Lineage (NCBI taxonomy): Eukaryota > Metazoa > Chordata > Mammalia > Primates > Galagidae > Otolemur > Otolemur garnettii. The sequence goes on along the minus strand of NW_003852455.1, from coordinate 6,941,792 downwards.
CAATACTCTTTCTAATGATTTGCTGAGAAAACAAGTCCCTCTTCCCGGCAATCAGCAGACAGTAATCTTTTTCTCTTGAAGCTATACTTTGTTAATAAACTTTAGACTGATTGGCGACTGCCAAATATCGCCCTATTTCTGCAAACACCTTCACTTATCAGAACACATCTGGATAAGAACTGTCTTCACAGCCCAGCTCCGTTCCTCAGATTCACACAAGAAAAGTTAGATGTGTGATGACGAGGTCAGGTAACTGATCAGAAAAATTTGCTCTTATTTAGAAAACAGTGCCAGCGTTGGAAACCAGAAAGGGGTCTGTAGAAGTTTTGTCATGATCTTTACGGTCCCTGAAGGGTTAGGGACAATTAAAAGGGCTTTTTTTTTTTTTTCAGACAAATCAGTTAATGAAGCAATTTTAACTGACTTCCTGCGTGGGCTAGAAACTCACCAGTTCTCTATACAGTGGGTCCAAGGTAAACCATAGCGCCACAGCACACCTCTGGCCTTTGGTGACAGCCTTCACCCCGTGAGGGTTCTCTCCTCCAGAAGAGAAGCTGATCATACGCCCACACTTTGGTTTTATAGAGGCCTGAGAAATACAGTGAAAATCAGACTTTTAATTCTTATAAAGATTTCTACACTTCCCCCCCCCCACCTACCCAGGCTTCTATGGGATGATTTAAGGATTGAATCAAAAAATAATGGAATCCTAAGGCTGAAGAAGATATAGACTGTCTCAATTTTATCGCCTATGAAATAAAGTCAAAATAATCTCTATCACAGAGAATAAAACTTTTCACGTAAAATGTGTGGCAAAGTCCATGTACACAGTAAGTGTTCCACATATGCTACGCGGACAGTCGCAGACTCCAAGAAGGCAAACGCTCTCGCTTTTAATTCTCTTCTTCAGCTTCAACATCAGCAAAGCATCGACGTACCAAGTAGGTGCACGTTCAGAATTCTTAGGTTAATAATGTGTTTTACTAAAACACAGGGGGACATACGGAGTACTGGGAAAGTTCTACAATTGATCTAAGTAGGAGGTAAACGGGGGCCACACTTTCTAATTCCTAAATTGTGCATTTATGGCTTATGCACATTTCACAATGTAGTAATTTTAAAAAGTCATGTCTAATTCCATGTGATATTTGAGTCTCTTTAAATATTCCTCCCCAGTGGTCCTTTTGGCATTTGTTTGAATATCTCCAGTGATGAGAACACATGACTCGCTGGGGGGACCTATCCCTTGAGCTCCGGGTGTTTTGAGAGGAAACGGTACTTCCAAACTTATGCATTGCTCAGGCCCATGGTGTTTCAGCAGAAGAGCACAGTGAGAGAAAAAGAAATGGTGCTGGGTCTGCAGAACCAGGACATAAGATCACACAAGCAGGCTCTCCACGCTGAGTGCAGGTAAGCAACTGAGTATAAAGGGCCTGGTCTCTGTGTTTTAAAAAAGTCTGATGTGAATAAAGTCCATTTTCCTTCCTTGGTAAATACAGAATCTTCTTCTATGGTAGAGCTTACAAAAGTAAAGTTAAAACAAAACCAAAAAAAAAAAAAAGTGGTACCAGGCTTTCTACTGGGATAAGACGGGCCCTATCTAACTAGCTGTTTCTGAATTGATTTGAATTATGTGAATGAGATGACTATTTTTCCCCTTCTAGCTTCAGGAGGAGTATTTGAAAAATCTTCAGAAGTCCTTGGATGCTACATAACAGAGGTTCTCCCTGACTATACGACTAATATATGTGGAAGGTCAGAGGTCAGTGAAGCCAGAGACGCAGGTGTGTACCTGGGTGTCTACATGTGCATATGTATGTATACCTATGTGTGTATACATGTTTTGCCTGTATGTGAAAGGGAAGAGCAGAAAAAAAGCAGTGTCTTGATACTCTCCTATTCACGGTAACTGAAGAGTAACTTTTCTTTGCTAGAGTTGCTTTCCTTAGGGAAGTTTATCAAGGCAACTTTTCTGGTGTAAATCTAGAGAACTCACCTGTTACTAGTGCCCTCAATAGCTATCTGATTCTGTTTATCTAAAGAAGGAACTTGTACACTTCCATATAGAAACAGAAAAATAAATGACATTTAAAGCATATAAAGTAGGATAGAGAAGCTTTTTAGGGAGCTTTGAGGCCTTGAGATTCTGAGTTTCAAGTTTTCTGGGGTGCTCACTACCTGGTACTGTTCAGGAGTCACAAATAGTACCAGGTAGCAGATAGCAGGCAGCCCCCCAAAACTTGATACGTGCTTCAGTGTAATTAAGAAGTCTGGGGAACATCTTACAACATCAAAGACAGAGTATGGGAACAATTTAATGTTTTTTCTGCGATGGAATTAGAAGAATTGAAAAAATTATTTTTTTTTTTGGCCAGGGCTAGGTTTGAATCCGCCACCTCCAGTATATGGGGCCGGCGCCCTGCTCCTTTAAGCCACAGGCGCCTCCCAGATTGAAAATATTTTTAACACGAAGAACTTCAGGAAAGTTTAAGAAAAAAGTTATCAACTGCCTAAAGCAATTAGACCAATTATATGTGTGTGGGTTCACAAGGATCTCCAAGACTAATTTCATCCAACAGGCAGTATCCCAATTAGATATGAGAGATGTGCAGGAATAAACACAGTCTAGTGAACGTCTCTCTATTTGTCACATTGTTTCGATAGGAAAGTATCTTCTGGTTAAATAAATGCTTGTAAATACACTTTTGCCACACAGCCCCTATCTATACTACACTCAATTTTTCATGAAGCAAATGGGGGTCATTAAATTTTATCTTCTTCAAATTTGTCTGGAGTAACCAAAACCCTTTAATTACTACCTTGCACATAGAAATGCTGCTGTTAAAAATAACCCACGTATCTTTCGTGTATGAAGCGTGATTTTGAAAATCCTCTTTACTTTCCTCTGCTTCAGACTCAGAGAAGCATTTGTGTTATAGAATATTTGTCTTGAATAAATGTAAATATTCAGTCACCACTGTGTTAATGACACAATTTCCAGATTTTTATTCCAAAGCAAAGAACTTAGAAGACTTCCCTTTCTTGAGTTTCCACACATGAAGACACTTCCCTGCTTCATTCATCCTTCCACAGCCAAAGAAGGAAGTGAACACAGAAAACTACCCATTTCCTTTTGTGATCGAGACTAATTGGAATAAATTTCCTAGGGGAAGCAGGCTAAGAGCTGGCTTACCTAAGAATTTTAATTATCTAAAAAATTTCCTCAAAACTCTGCAGCATGCATTAACATAAAATATAACTGATTTAAAAAATATTCTCAAATTGAAACTCTTAGATTAAAAATTAATTAAATCAGTTTTCCCTTTACCGTTACTCAGAGGCAGCTAGATTCAATGCTTTTAAAAATATTTATATATTTTTTAAAATTATAATATCAAAAATGGAAATATTATCTGTTTTCACATCTTTAAAAAGCAGAAATACAGTTAAGGTACATTCAACAGCAAAACTGAGGCATGAGGCATCACTTGCTTTTAAACATTAAGTATTTCCAAATATAGCCACTAGATGGAGACAAAGAAGTCTTCTTAGCTATCTGATTTTCTTTCAAACTGAGATGGTTGCATTTTTGTACCTGAAATTCATGTTAGTAGAGCTCAGAAATGAAATTCTTTCTATACACAGGCTTCTCCACATGTGTAAATCTTGTATCGGAATTTTAAACCATAACCCAGATTGTCAATCTTCATTTCATCTCCCAGATTATGAAGTATCAAGATACTCCCATTTCAATATTTAAGCTCCTCACAAAGACATCAGATATTATGTCCTTCTAAAGATAAACAATTGTATAAAATTGCATGAAACATTTTCAGATTAAATTAGCAATGTTTCCAGACAATTTTAACCCACAGGAACCACCTTTAAAATCCAGTAATACATAGTTTTTTATATTACCTGCTTATATTCAGTGTTTCATGAATATTTGTGTGAGAATGATAGACGTTTCAGTATTGCAAAAAGCGCACAAGCTATGAGGAGAAAAGTAAAAAATTCAGGAGAAGTTTTGGAAATAGCTTATACAATGCCAGAACTTTGAAGTTTACCACACATATATCCCACAACTTAAATGGTGGGGAAAAAAACCTCATAATCTAAATTTTGATTATTTACTCAGTTAGAAAACCTATTATCCTACCATTGTGTGTGCTCTTTGGCTTAAAGATGAAGATTCTAACTCTTTAAGTGTCTAAATCTTTAAGTGTTAAGTAGATTGGTTGCCCAAATGACTTGGGTTGCTTAGGAAGATGGTGCTTGAATTTAACTTCTGACTTACTTTTGACATATATATTTTTGTGTGTGTATGTATACTAATTGGCAAGTACAGTTATAATCATATCTATCTATCTATCTATAATTATGTACATCTCTCTATATACACATATGCACACACATATGTGATAATTTTGGTAACTAGGTATTTGGAGGCCAATGTTCCATCCAAGCATGTACAATACCAGGTTACTTAAAGGCCATTCTGTAAAATCATATGACTTATCTTAGACTGGGTGACTCATGAGCTGAAGTTTTTATGTTTCTATTAGATTTCTGACAAAGAATCAGAAAACCTTTGTTTTGGTTCCACATTTAACACTAACTAGCTATATGGTCATGATCAAACTTGTGGTGTGCAACCTATCTCTACTCTTTAATTTACCCATCTTTACAATGGGTTAGAAAAATTTCATGGATGCTTCCATTTCTGACAGTTGATCTACAAATTTCCTGAGAATCTCTCTATTTTTTTTTTGAATTTTTGAGTTCAGAAGTATGTGAAATACAACAGTCTATGAGTTCTTTGAAAAATGGCAATCAATACTGAGATACAAATACTAAATAAATTTGCAGGATCGGTTTACTTACCGTCACAGTCTTAGCATCCATCTCAGTGAATATGAATTCTCCTCCTTCAAAATCATCATTCATGTACAGGAGAGCACTAGGGAAGAACAGGAAAACCACTTGTACGATCCTATGCTTACAACAGCATGATCAGAGAATAATGAAGCTGACTGATGTACTGACCAGAGGGTTTAGTAAGTTTCCTTTGAGTTAGACATTGAAATTATTGGCCCTCTAAGACCTTGAAGACCAGATAGAGGTTGGGTTATACCTCTCAAGTATTTATTTAATCATCTTATATTTCACTTCCTCCACAGAAAATCTAACTAAATTTCATTTAATATAATGTTCTGAACTTGCCCACATTACTTATAACTTTTGTAAGTAGTTATATAATAGTAACTCTAAAAGATGTATTTGTTTTCTTAATAAGCTAGAAAGTTCCTTGTCATCTAGCCAAGTCTTACAGATAAAAGGTGCTCAAAAAATATTTTTGAGTAGAGCACTACGTAGTAATAATTAATACACAATTCTATACATGGTGACTAAAGCTTTGACTCTTTCTTTACACACTAAAATATCTTTCAATAAGATAAAATACTGTTTTCTTCTGATTTCTAGCTTCTGCTACATAAAATACACAAAGTTCTTCATTGGTATGAATAACAGATAAGGGATGTGATAGGCTCTGGGTATGTATTGAGATGCCATGTAGACTCAGGCTGAGATGTACACACCACTAGGATTTCAGTGACAACAAGTCATTTTAAAAATAAAATTTACTTTTTATATGAAAACATAATGGACAGGTGGTATAGAATGCAACACGTGCATGGCTTTTAAGATAAACTGAAATGGTAACATCACTTCTCAGTGATGGCAGCTGCCTCGCTCGGTAGATTACTGGAGAATCTCTGCTTCCCAGAGATGAACGTGATGACAAGGAAACACAGCAGCTTTCCCGTTTCCATGAGGTTTTGATAACTACTGGGTAAAAGCTGGGCTCCGAGCATCTGGCTGTACCTATAGTCTCGAAATGTATAAGCAGGAGGCTCTTTCCAGCATTCGTTGGCCTCTGGGTCCAGCAGGCAGTTGTCAGCGTGGATCGGATGACTGAGGTCATTTCTTCTATCCTGTTGACCTGCCATAAAAGGGTACAAAGAATGAGAGATGAAGTGCAGACCTTTCAAAGAAAAACTGACGATCCGACTGTCTTCTCTCATTCCTGTGTCCTTTGCAAACGTGGAGAGACAGAAGACAGAATTCAAGAAGGAACAGTGAAGAGCAGTGAGGAGACTCTGTCTGGTTTGGACGTGAATTGCCGTGAAACCCTGGCCAGTCACACCTGTCTGTTCAGCTATAAAGACACAGGGAGGGCTCGGCGCCTATAGCTCAACCGGCTAAGGCGCCAGCCATGTACACCTAAGGTGGCGGGTTCGAATCCCCAGCCTTGGGCCTGCCAAACAACAATGACGGCTGCAACCAAAAAATAGCCGGGCGTTGTGGCAGGCGCCTGTGGTCCCAGCTACTTGGGAGGCTGAGGCAGGAGACTCGCTTGGGCCCAGGAGTTGGAGGTTGCTGTGAGCTGTGATGCCATGGCACTCTACCCAGGGGGATAGCTTGAGGCTCTGTCTCAAAAAAAAAAAAAAAAAAAAAAGAAAACACACAGGGAGGAATGGCAGGCATTTCAGGGGTTGCATTTCACGTGGGGCAGCAAAAGGATGTGGATGGAATTTTAAAAACAGCTTTGGACTCAGCTGTAACTTTACAAGTATAAAGTCTACTCCTGGGACATTACCCTTCCCCCCAAATTCAGGTGGGTCAAAGAGAAGATCTAAAGAAGGACTAGTGAGGAGCGGGGATGCTGTGGTCTCTGCCTTTTTAAGAACTCTTCTCTCAACAACCTCTTCATCTTCTACGCGTCCACTCCGGGCTTGTGGCCATGATGGTGACTAGAACTTCCACGTTCCTGGTTCCCCCCTCAGAGGAACCTTGAGCAGAAAAACATTCTTTTCTGTATGACTTCACCAATTACGGGAAATAAAACTGAAAGAGAAAATGTGTGGCCTTCTAGAACTTGAGAGAACCAAGATGGAGAAAAGAAGGAAAAGGAAGATAAGAGTGTGTAGCTTTTCTCACTTTAGAAATGGAGAACTCGTCTAAAATATGAGTCTGCGCGGCCGGAGAACTTTGCTTGGCCCTGCCGTTCTTCCCACCGCACGGTGGGTAGCAGTGAAGGAGCTCAGGCTCTGGAATCTCACCGGACAGGGCTGTTCGGCAGACCAGGTGCGTATAGGAAAAATACAGCGTTGAGTTCAGCATAAAATAGGATTCTACGATCTTTCGCGCCTTCTCACTGATGTCATAAAACAGACGGGCACTCTTCAGGGGAACTCGGCCTTCATAACCAAACTGAAAGAGAAATAAGAACAGGAGAAACCGGGGAGTTGAACGGAGAACTTGAGGCAAACGGGCGCTAGTTTCTTTAAGCCAATATAAGGTGATCATCCCTGGGCTGACCCAGGGGAATGCTACTTACTACCTGCTTGTGGATTGTGGGGAGGACAATAAGTGTTGGAAAAAGGTCTCTCCAGCCCCAGAAAGAAAGTGAGAAGCTGTTGCCCTTCCTGTCTTCTACAGTCCTCTCTAACAGCCCTTCTTGCAGTAGAGGAAAATTGCATCATGAGCTCTTTAAGGACAGAGGCTGTATAATTTTGGCCAGGTACAAATTAAGGGAAGATCAAGTTTGATAAATTAACGGCTGAAGGAAGGAGTGGTTACAAAGGATGAAGGTTCCATTTCATACATTGTTCCTTCAACTGTCCTGATATATATACATTATACACTTTTCTCTTTCCTGGATCTACCATTTATAGAAGCTCTGGATTGAAACCAAGGAACCCAAACCCCAAAGGAATTAAGATTTTACTTTGAGAGCCTTCAGGACAGTTGCACCTTCAAACTTTTCATTGGGTGTATGGGGGGACGTTTTCCCTCTGTATCCGTCTCCAACAAGCATGATGCCCTAGAAGCAAACACAAGAAGATTCTTTATCCAGGACAACTTTGAAGTCAACAAGTTTCTTTTTCTTCCTTGACCACTAGGAAAGCTGGAAACTATGGGCAAGTTCGGAATCATCCCCACGTCACTCCAGGATCCTGGTGTAATTATTCATCCCAATTAAAAGAGACATCTTTATTTATCTCCACTGTATGTTTTCATTATAAAATATAAAATACTCGCATTTTATACAAATAAATAGAATGTAAATGATTGATATACTTGTTAGTTATTGATTAAAATAAGGGCTTTCCCCCGTGACTTTATATGATAGGCAGGGCACATGCCTGATGGCTGTCATCCTAGGGATTAAGCCATCAGCTGTTCCAGATCCCAGCTGGAAAAACTAAAACCATCCCAACACAGAAGCTAGGGAAATACCTCCATTCCGTCTACAGAAAGTGAGATTTCAGGCCTTGCTCCCTGGCCAAATGAGACCAGGACTGAAGCACCTCCGGGTTCAGGGCCAGCACGATCTGGCTGCCCGCCCTCTCCCTCTCCGGTACTCACGCTGGCCACACTGTGGAGCTCCCGGCACTGCTCTTCCGACAGGACATTATCCAGGAGAACCCGCTGAGTCCCATTCAGCTGCTCCGAGTTGTAGACAAATGTGATGTTGTCGTAGAGCAGGGGACCACCTGAAGGGACACAGCACATTGTCTTCCCTGCTGCTCTGTCCCCAAGGAGGGAAACGCAGGCCCCCAGCAGCTTTTGATGCGCCCTTTGAGAGAGCCAGGTTCCTCACACATATTTAGGAACACAAAGACAAGTCACGAATTAAGAAGCTTGGTAAACGTTAGACATTCAGGAAAAAGGCAGATGTCCAACTACCAGGTTTCCTCACCATGCCATAAGAATTTTTACGTTTGTATGGTAGTTTGAGACAGATAAACTAGTTTTACATTTATGATGATCTTGAGAAGGAGACTGGACATCTCACAAGATTCTCCTCTGAGAAGACACACCCTTCTCTGCAGCCCCCCAATTTGGGCCTCTATCACACCACCACAGGCAACTCCTTGATGGCCTGTGTGTGTCTGCCGGGCGTGGAGTGCCACCCCGGTTTCAGTGGCATCTACAGCAACGCCTGCACCAGGCAGTTTATGAAGTCACGCAATCCCCGGCCTCTTTCCCCAGCCTTCTTCCTACTGCTTCACTGACTCTGGGTGGGCCTAGGGTTTGGGGAGTATTTTTCTCTGCACAGCAGGACATTTTATGTTTCTTTTTCTACATAGGAGGGTTCCCTGTAGGCCCCAGCTCTCTCCCTGGAGGAAGCCTGCAATTTTATAAAGTTAGCCCCATGTAGACTCTTCAAAAGGTGGTGCCTCTGGGTCACATTTTGCACTGGGAAATTACAAAATCCAGACCTTTCTTTGTAGAGTAGAATTGAAGGACAAAGCCTCAGAGAATGAGGAAATCTGCAGATGTAGCAGAAAACGGAACAGAAAACAGAGCTTTTTTAAAAAACGAAATCAGATTTATAATATAACAAACGTTTAGGTTATATTTTTATTTCTAAGGTAAAGTTCAAGTTGTAGTTGAGCTCTTCACCCCAGGGACATGCTGAACACCCTTACACTGTGCACATTAGGTGAGATCCCTTCAATCACCCTCTCTCCTTCCTCCTTTCCCCTCCCCTACCCCTTCTAGACTATACTTGTATTTTTCTTTTGCGGAGGCCTGTGTTGTTTATATATTGGTTTCATATTAGTATTGAGCACACTGGATTTTTTTTTCTATTCTTGAGATACTTTATTAAAAAGAATGTGTTTCAACCCCATCCAGGTAAACACAAAAGATGTAAAGTCTCCATCTTCTCTTATGGCTGAATAGTATAAGTGTATACTATTATATACTATATAAGTATACCAAGGATTCTCCATGGTGTATGTATAACTCAGTTTGTGAATCCATTCATGGGTTGAAGGGAACTTTGGTTGCTTCATGGATGTGGAGAGAAGGGAACACTTCTGTACTGCTGGTGAGACTGCAAACTAATACAGCCTTTAGGGAAAGAGGTATGGAGAATTCTCAAAAACTAAAAGTTGACCTTCCATTTGATCCTACAATACCATTACTAGATATCTACCCACAAGAAAAAAAATCATTTTTCCACAAGGACATTTGTACTAAAATGTTTGTCTTTATTTTCATTTAGTTATTTTTTTACTTTGTATAATACTCCTAAGGGTCTTAATATGCACCTGTGGACAGCAACAGCTCACCAACTCACCAGTAAAGGCCTGGGAATGGGAAAAGCACATAACTCCTTCCTCCCGAAGGTCATTCTAGCAAAGGTCATCAACGCATTGGCCTGAAACACGTATGTTAGGAAGAAGAGGCCGGGAGTGGTGGCTCACTCCTGTAATCCCAGCACTCGGGGAGGCTGAGGTGGGTGGACTGCCTGAGTTCACAGGTTCGAGACCAGCCTGAGCCAGAGTGAGACCTCGGCTCTAAAAAAAAATAAGTAGCTGGGCATTGTGGGGGGCGCCTATTTTCCCAGCTACTGGGGAGGCTGAAGCCAGAGAATTGCTTGAGCCTAAGAGTTTGAGGTTGCTGTGAGATACGATGCCATGGCATTCTGCAGAAGGTGACAAAGTAAGATTCTATCTCAATAAAAAAAAAAAAGGAAGAAGAGACAATTAATATTTGTGTCTGCTTTACTTTTATAAAATGAGAAGAGCACAGAGGGTTTAGTCTAGTCAGGAAAAATGATTCAGCACAGCCTATGATTAATGAAATGGTAACAGAATGAGATGGTGTTTCTCACTCTAATGTATAGTGATTTGTCAAATCAAAAGTTTTAAAAGCTCCCCTAAAGGGCTCCCATGCTGACAAATTATTTTTATTATAATTTTACTTTCCTATAGTATGCATTATTTATTTTTATAGTTTCACACAATTATAACACCAAAACCAATTTACAAGATTAAATAAAAGACTATAAAACCAACTAAATTCAGATTAACAAATGTAATGAAGTGGTTATTGCTATTTTTATGAAAATAAAAAGCCACGTTCAAGAGGAATATTGTACTGCTGATCCGGACTAGGTTCTGTTGAGCTAGCATTCTTTATGGTACTTTTGGTGAAATTAATAGTGCAACTATTTTCTATTTAAAAGATTACAAAATCATAGTGCACCAGGATGAATTTGGGCCTTCATCTTGTCCTAACACATTATTTATAAGTTCATCCTATTTATTTTATTGTTCATCTTTAGTCACTGAAGTATTATTAACTGGGGTTAATATGACCATAACTGCACCCCTACTCACTGGGATATAAAATCCCAAGACAGGACCGGGCTATTTGGATGGCCCACTGATTGCCTCTCTCAATTTTTAAGACTGTTATCAAAATTTAGTAATACAGAATTTCTAGGATTCCAAGAATATATTCACAGCCCCAATATCAGTATCACATCTTTTGGTTGAAAAGAACAATACACCTGTTTTGGGGGGGGGGGTTTCTATAATTCAATGTTTAGTGAAAAGTTTTGGGGAAGTACTGGGTTAAATAAAATATAAGAAGACTTCTTGAAACTTTTAATTATGTGAACAGGCCTTATAAATCTCCTAAGTAGTGACATAATATGTAGTGGTTCTTAGCTTTAATTGGACACAATTCCCTCCCTCCCTTGATTTCTTCTTCCCTTCCTCCCTTCCTAAGGCAGACAGACTCTAAGATGGAGAGTCCCAGTGATCACTGCCTCCTGGCAGTCATACCCTTGTGTGATATGCTTCCCACAAGTGTGGATGGGACTTTCAACTTGCTTCTGACATGTAGAATATGGGAAAGGTGGGTGTGATGTCACTTCTGTGATTGTTACAGCATTTGCGACTTCTGACTTGACAGTAGACCCGTCTATGTGTTTCTCAGCTTATATGCTTTGATGAAGCACGTGGCTGTATTGGCAAGGACCTGAGGCATCCACAGGCTCACAACTCAGAAGGAACTGAAGGCCCATAGTCTAACAACCCTGATCAGCAACTTAACCGAAGCCTTGGAGAGATGCTGAAGCCATGGACCCAGCTAAATTGTCCCCAGACCCCTCCCCTACAGAAACTGTGAAATAATAAATAGATGTTTCTGTAAGCTACTATATTTGTGCTATTTTTTCCCCCACAAAATACAAAGAGAATACCCCTCCCTCCATAGAACCTCTAAGTGTACAACATAGTTTGGGAAATGTTGCTCTTATCTTTGTAGCTGAATCAGATTCATAGTCAAATTGAGGTAGGCTTTCCCTCAAATCTTCGGAAAAGTGAACTACATAGTTTACTCCAACTGAGAAATATAAATAGAAGCATTCCTTCAACAAGAAAGATAAGATACTTGTAGATTCACCAAAAAGCATGTGCTGATATCAAATTCAAATAGAAACGGCAGAGAGAGGAACGATTCAGTGAACTGGATTGGTTTACAGTTTGCCAAGTTTTTCTGATTTTCCATATTGAAGGTGAATTATCTTAAATACAATCATCTTATTTTCAAAATATGATTTTTAAAGGTAGTAAAAATAAAATGCTTAGAAAAATGCCTACCACTCAGAAGCTTTATATAAGTATTGTTGTTATTATTATCATTATTACTGAAGTAATAAACTATACCTGGAATGCTGCACTAAGTTCTGGAGGAATTGTCTTAAGAAGCATGTAGTGTAAAGGAATACATTTAAAAGAGGGCCGGTAGAATTTTGGCAATTCCCTGTGCCATAAGTAGCATCAAATCACGTAAATGAACAGAACTCCGTGGCATCTTAAATGTCTAAGTAGTAACGGGTTAAGGGACGGTCTGTATTAGGAATCTGCCTTTCATGTAGCCAACATAATTAATACTAAGTACAGAGTTTTATACAGAGATTTCCCACACATATCTTCAATAAAAACAACCAGTTACCCACCCACTAACCAAAAGCAAAAAAAGGAAAAAAATAAACCCTGTCATTCAAAAAGGCAAGTCAACCAGCCTACAGATGACTAGTAGCACGGCAGACAGAGGAAAGCATTAAAAGGAAAATAAAAACCTGGTCCAATAAGTTGTGGTTCCTGGGGCCTGATGTGATGGCTTCAGCCAATTTTTAACCGCAGCCCAAGTAGATTTAGTTAAACAACTTAGCTCTTCTCTCATTCATAAAGTATGTGCCTGGCTCTGGCTCTCGGGTTGTAACAAAGAAGGAGCATCTAGAAAAGACTCCTTTGTGCTCTCTGTCTGTGGCTCATGGCAAGAAGAATCACTTTACCAAAATATTGTAACGTCATAAAAGAATGATGGGGGTGTATAGACTTAACAAGCCCTTGACAGTTTACAAAAAAAACTTTCCATATTTACCACCTCAAAAAATGTATCATTTTTTTAAAAATTTTTTTTTTTTATTTCGGATTAATATAAAGGTACATACAATGAACTGCCGTTGAGCCCTTCCCCCAGGAGGTGTGCCTACATTGTGCCCAGTAGGTGGGAGCTTGTGGAACTCCATCCCCTCCTCCCCACTATTGAATTCAACTGTGTTTTTCTTTCGTGTGGGCCTGTGGTTGTTGATCTACTAGCTTCCATTTAGTATTGAGTACATTAGATGCTTTCTTTCCCATTCTTGAGATACTTTACCTAGGGGAATGTTCTCCATATGCATCCAGGTAAATACAAAAGATGCAAAGTCTTGTTCTTCTGTTGCAGATAAAAATCACAAGCCCAGAGAGATTAGGTCTCTAGTTCTCCATCACTGTGGAGCACAACGGACTAAGAAAATCTCAGAAACCAAGTCTCCAGATTCTAAGTTCAAAGTTACTTCTGCTGTACCCCTGCTGACTCTGGAATCATTGTGGGCACAACCTTTGGAGAACTGGTGAATGATGACAGGAGAACGGACAAGTGAGGGAAATGTCTGTAGTAGGCTCCCATGTGTGGTCCACGGAGTAGAGTGCCTTTGGGATGGAGCCTGGGTCATTCTCATCTGAAAGCTTAGAAGCTGTCCACTATGAATACTACATTCTACTAAACAATGTGAGGTGACCAGAGTGGATGACAGGTCTCTGTGGAAGAGAAGAAAAGCTGAAATATTCTTTGCTTTGCAATGCATCTATCAGTGCCTCCTTGACAGCTGCTTTCTGTGATACTATGATGTGAAGGTATTTTCTTGTTAGGAATCTGGCCTCTTTCTACCACTATCCTTTTTTTTTTAATTAAATAATAGCTATGTACATTAATGCAATCATGGAGTACAGTGTGCTGGTTTTATATACAATTTGAAATGCTTTCATCAAACTGGTTAACATAGCCTTCCATGGCATTTTCTTAGTTATTGTGTTAAGACATTTATATTCTACACCTAGTAAATTTCATATGTACCTTTGTAAGATGCACCATAGGTGTGGTCCCACCACTTACCCTCCCTCCACCCCTTTCCCTCTTCTCCTCCCTCTCTCCTTTCCCCTTCTTCTTGGGCTATAATTGGGTTATAGCTTTCAAAAGAAAGCTATAAATTGGTTTCATAGTAAGGCTGAGTACATTGGATACTTTTTCTTCCATTCTTGAGATGCTCTGCTAAGAAGAATATGTTCCAGCTTCATCCACATAAACATGTAAGAGGTAAAGTCTCCATCTTTCTTTAAGGCTGCATAATATTCCATGGTGTACATATACCACAATTTATTGATCCATTCATGGGTTGATGGGGATGGCAGATGTCTGGACAGAAGTCCTTTTAGTTATAGTACAGTAAGAAATATGTTTAGTTTTTGTCCCCAGTTCCTGTCACAGAACCCCTAAAACCCTCAAAATTTCTTTAGTGACAAGAGTGTCTTATTATAACAGGCCTCTGTTGATAATACCTAAGTTTATGCTAATGAGATGACTTAAGGTAGGGTCTCATAAACAGATCCAGAATCATGCCAGTCACCAGAAAGAACAACTTAATTAGAGAAGTAAAACTTTCAGCCCCACCTGTGTACTTCTGGAAGTGGGGGTTGGGGTTGTTGGTGGAGATTAAGTTATATAAAAACTCTTGAACAACAAGATTTGATAAAGTTCCAGATTGCTGAACATGTGTAGCTGCTGGTCAGGTGGTTTGCCCAGGGAGGGCACAGAAGCCCCAACGCTCACCTGGAAATAATGCACCTCTTCATCTAGGGCAGTGATTCTCAGCCTTCCTGATGTCGTGGCCCTTTAATACAGTTCCTGTGGGTCATGACCCACATGTTGAGAACCACTGATCTAGAGATTCATCTCCATCTTTTATAATATTCTAGATAACAGACCTTAGTGCATTCTTGAGTTCTCTGAGACATTCTACCAAGTTAAACTAACCTAAGGAGGAACTTGTAGGAACTCAGGTTTGTAAGTCAGGAAGTTGGTCAGAAGTATGAATGACAAGTGACACTTGTAATTGGCATTTGAAGTGGGTACAGTCTTGTGGGGCTGGGCTCTTATCTATGAGATAAGACACCATTTCCAGGTAGGTAGTGTCAGGATTGAATTGAATTCTTTGACTCCCAGTTGGCATCTGTTGGAGAATTATTCTGTGTGTGTAGAAAGCTCCTCTACACACACCTAGCCACAGGAGCATTCTGTAGTGAGGGTGAGAGTATGGTAGGTAAAAATGATACACGTTTTCCTTCAGACCAGCAGGTTCTCAGAAAACACCCGAATATCCATTAGCCAATTCCACCAAGAAAATTCTGCAGAAATGGTAGATTTTGGTAACTCAGTCAATCATAACCATTTTTCATCATATGTAGCCTTCTGTTCTACTCTTCCCATTAACCTTCCTCGTCAGTTGCAAGGCATCAGGTTCCCTGGTGGCCAGGAAAAAAAATACGCTTTGAGATTTGGCAACTGCCCTGGAGTTTCCCAAACATTTACAGCAAAGTGCTAGCTTATTGGCATGAACTTCCTGGGTGATTTCTCAGCTTAAAAAGCAACATGAACTTTGGCTGACCATGAAGGTTCCTTGGCAGTTACAATGGCTTGGGCTTTGTGGCTGAAATCTGAGGTCCAGGTCAGATTAAATGAGCATATTATCCTGTTTACTGCTTCAAACTGACTTGGAAGCTAAGGAAGGAAATGGATGGGAAATGTATGAGTTGACGAGAGCCAGAAGTTTTCAGATCAGCTAGAGAATGTGCTGACAAGGTCTCTTGGGGGAGAGGGGAGAAGTACTGTACTTCTTAATGCAGGTTTTTGAAAGTTTCTTTTTATTTTGCAATTATGTAATCAATAGGCCATGCATTTGACCTATCTAGATACCTCTTCCATGCAGTAGATGAAGAAAAGTAAATGGGCTTCAAAAGTCTAGGTACAAATGTCCACTCAATCTGTTGGGACTTGTGAGGCTTTTGGAGACATTGCTAAATCTTCTACATGAGATGCTGCCAGCATTAAAATCAATTGTGTATAAAATTGCTGAAAAAATTGTAAGACATACATAAATAATAATAATTGTTAATAATTACTACTCCTAGTACTACTATAGTTAATAGTTCATTATTATAATGTTTGGCTTTATTTAGAAATCAAGCCATGAATGGATCAACAAGCTGTGGTCTATGTAGACCATGGAATACTATTCAGCCATTAAAAAAGATACAGACTTTACAGCTTTTACAATTACCTGGATAGAGTTGAAACACATTCTTCTCAGCAAAGCATTGGAAAGATAAATATCCAATGTACTCCATACTAATATGAAACCAATATATAAACAAGTACATGCTCATATAAACAAAAAAGCACAAATACTGTCTAGTACGGGGAGGAGGGAGGTGGGCAAGGGGACATGAAGGAGAGCAGAAGGATGGAGGGCATGAGGCAGGAATCCCACTGAATGTGCACATGGTGAGTGTGTATGACACGCCCCCGGGTGAGGGGCTCCTTTACAACTAGAACTTCACCTTGAAAGTGAGAACACAGCATTCTACTGAGAGCGACAAAGTGAGACTGTCTCAAAAAAAAAAAAGTGAGAATGATGTAACCTAAAAATTTGTACCCTCATATTAATTTGAAATTTTAAAAAAAAAGGAAAAAAAAAGAAACACCTTTTGGCAATGCTCTACTTGCATCTCTGCTAATTTTGATCTTACGTCTGGTGGCATATCATGTTTTGCTTGCTTCATCTTTGTGCCTTTGCTCGTTTGTTTTAATCATTAGCATGGCTTCCTCTACTGCCCTATCAATTCCATCTGTATTCTACTTTCTCTTAAAGCCCTGCTCAGATCTACGATATCTGGTGGGTTAACCTATGCATCTATCCAATGTGACCTGTCTCCTTCCCAAGTTCCTCTGATGTGCAGTCTGTCCCTCAATATCTAGCAAGTGCTATGTGACAGAAATGAGCCTGTGACCTTGCTGAGCCTCAGGTATTCTGAGAGTGAAGACGAGCACACAGCCTCCGCCTAACTAACAGTATTGTTTAGGAAACAGATGAGGAAGTGAATTTGGAAGCTTTTTTATTGGAAACCAAAGATGATAGTACAAATCTGAGATACCCTTGTTTTTAAGCCTTGCTTTTAGATTATTAAGAACTATAGTCTATCGTCCTAGTATTGCTTTCCAGAGAATGTGGATTCTGCCTTAACCTGGACAGGAACTGTCAAACCCGGTCCCCCGCCCACCCCACACTCCTATTAGAGTAAAAGCGCACAGGTACTCACCCTCTCTGAGGTCTCGATCTATCTTAGGTTGTAACTTTTTTCCCATCGACAATCCATGAACTTCTGCCCCCTCCACATTCACTCCTGAAGGGACCCTGCCCATTCAAAGAAGTTGAAATGACAATTTCCCATTGAATAAAGATGTTGAAAGACAAAGAATATTTTATCTAAGAAGTCTATGATTCTATATTGTATGTTTTTGCTGTACATAAATTCACCAGTCTTTCAAGTCAAATTAAATATCACTGCCTCTATATGGTTTTTCTCTATTTCCTCATTGAGTATGTTCTGTTACATTAAAATCCTCTGACAAATATTCATTATAATTAGTTGTATCCATAACTTAACCCTCTTCAGATTAGACTTTCTTTGCTACAGAGTAGGGAAAACATTACCGTGTGAATCTTTATAATTCTCAGACTGTGTCTTGAACATGGAGTGTGTCACTGAACAATGGTTTAAACAATTCACATTTTAATGTAATAGTTCTTGACTATTCTGACAAGAAAGACATGAGTTTGTGCCAAATTTAGCAAACACACAAATGACAGCAGACCCTCCTTTTCAATGTATACAGATTTAATAAGTCCAAATGTGCACATGCATCCTTGGATCTCTTGTAATAATTTTGGGCCACACCAGAGTTGAGTTTTTGAAGCCTTGTGAAAGACCTCAAGACTTTTGATAAGATCCAGATTTGTCAGTCCCTTGTGGTGAGACTCTAAGCAAATCACTTGCCTTGAAAATGAATGGTCTGGACATGTGATCTCAAACATGCAATTCAAACATTTTATGAGTCTGAGTTCTTCAAAATTTGTAAATGGACTTCTATCATTTAACAAAAGGAGTTCTCTTCTTTTCTGAGTGAGTTAGTGACATCTAATACTTTACCTTTTGGTAAAACTTTCTGAACTTGATTTTAAATAAGTTCAGTCAGGAAATTCACCATCAAAAAGAAAATGTGATAGTTTTTAATCTATTAATAAATCTAAAACAGCATCTGACTTACTCAGATTTGGAATCACAGAAGGTTAGCATTAGATATCATCTGATTCAACCCCTTCCTTTCAGGACAAAACATGAGACTCAGAAAGAAGAAGATATATTACTTAATGTCATAAAAAAAGTGACAAGAAGAACTGGAAACAGGATGGAGGGCTCTTACACACATCAGTACTCTGCTAATTATAGTTTCTTGCCTATTTCACAGAGTTGTGTTCCTTATAATAGGTATGACTCTAAGTATTACTTCTCCCTGAGAATAAACTGTGTTCTAAATGGAGGACTTACCGATTCTCGTCCTGCCGTCCTCCATATCTGATCCAATAATTCTGTTTTAAATTAAAAAAAGAGAACACTAATTTTGCTGCTAAACGATCACTTACAGAAATAGGGTAAAATAAAACATTCAGGGTGATTGGAGGGATCACTTCTATGGTTTATCTTATGAGGGTACAAGTGAATCTCTCTAAAAGTCGAATATAAACGTCTTAACACAATAACTAAGAAAATGACATAAAGGCTATGTTAAATATTTCAAATTGTATATGAAAACACCACACTGTACTCCATGATTACATTAATGTACACAGCTACCATTTAATAAAGAAAAAAAATAAAACATTCGAAAGAAAGACCTGAAATATTAGGAAACTTGTACATTGCATAAAAATACAATTTTTAAAATATATTTTTTATTTAAGAAATGAATTAAAGGAAGGCTACTGTTGATGCAAGTTTGACAGGGATAGCCTTTAGCAAAAAATAGATTAAAAAAGAACATGGAATTATCCTGAGTATCCATCCTTTTCTCCAAGAAAATGGCTCAGAATTCGATGGCATGAAAACATTTGAAAGATCATTCAATCCAATTCCTTTATGTTTTATGACTAAAACAAGTAAACAAAAAATGTCTATCTTGTGTAATCATCTCCATAGGTTGTGAAGTGAGTAAATGATATTTTCTAAGGTCTTCTGAGTTAACAGAATTTTTTAAAAAATAAGTAAGATCAGATATAAATGTAGTAGAAGTGTTAGATTAGAAATATCACATTAAAATTAACTGAGTTGCAAAGAGGATATAATGCAAATAATGATGTTCCAAACAGATTAACATTTACATTATATGAAGAACTTACATGGTAACCATGGATAAGTGAACAAAACCCAGTGCTCAGGGAATTCAAAGAAAAAGAATTATTAATATTATGTGAAAAGGTTTCATTTGGGTGGTCATCAAATGAATACAAGTTAAAACAAGAATTGTGTGTACTTTTTGTACATAACATATTAGCAATACAAGAGATTTTTAAAGGTTATTTCTTATTGCTGAGAAATCTGTGGTAAACTGGTATTTTTAGGCATTACTAAGAGCAATAATGGCATCAGGGAAATCTTTTAGGAAGGCAATTTAGGTTCAGAAACTTTAAGGCCTCATATCCTTTGGTGGCAGAAAAATACCTCTCCTGGGAATTCATTCTAAGGATATAATATATAGTTTAATAGAGAGAAAAATGCGTCATGCATTAAGTACAATAGAATAGTCAGGAATAATTCAAATGTTTAGCAGCAGTAGGCAGAAGAGTTCATTTGCGGATCTATTGGACATCCATTGTATATATGCAGCTAAAATTACTTTTAAAGCAATACAAACATAGAAATGGCTTATGGTATCTTCTGAAATAAAAACTAGATCAGAAATGTACTTATACCACAGCACTAGTTCCGAGAAAACGTGTGTCTTCCTATGAACAATGAAGATTAAAAGGCAGCACGGGCAAAGCAGAGTAAGCTGGCATGAGGCCAGTGGGACTGTGACCAAGGGTATTGTTTTGGAAGTCTCTTTAAGGTTTAGGTAATAAATAATAGGTTTAGGTAATAAATAAGCACAAAGACAAAAATGTCAAGTGTCACATCCAGAATGTGGGAAAATAAAACAACTGTGGGGCAAATGAATCAGATACAAAATATTTCTACCAAATATATATGCTTTTGGCTTTGGACCTCAGTGATACAGACACAGTAAACGTCTTTTAAAGGGCATCACAGCTATTGAGCAGACATCTCCCTGCCCTCAATTTTTACCTCAAGGAGAGCATCAGAAGCTTCAACAAATGAAGAAGGGAAGTGAAAACATAAACCAAAATTCCACTGAATAGTCCATTTAATAAACATTTCCTCTTCCTCTTACCGGCTCAGTGTATGAAAATCCCAGACCCTCTGCAGCTGATTTTAACAGTTCAGCTTCCAGTTTGTGACGTTTCACAAACATCGCCAAATCCTGGAGAAGACAAAATAAGGAGGAAAGATTATTTAAATAACAGGCGAGAGAGAAAATAAAAGTTCAAGTAGAAATATTTCTCATTAGATAGTAACAAATGAGCTTATAGAAATATTCAGAGCTGCAAAAAATGTCCCCATCTCAACAGATTTTTCACAAGCGAGTCTGCATGAGAGAAATATGCTTCTAACACGAATAACTACAGTTTGAAATAACTGAGTTCTTGAACCTTTGCTAAATTGCTGGGTGTCTTTAAGAACCACATTATGCTTTCATCAGCTCTCTCAGAGTTCATGCAGAATAATTTCCTCTCATAACATTGGTCTCACCTCTCTGGCCTCAATGGACGTTGGGTCAACGGTATCATCGAGCAGACTCTCATAGTAATCCACATTGTCTAAGACATCTTCATCATCAGGGTGGCACAGGAGATAGGCTTTGGCACACTCCAAAGCTTTCACATACTCACCAACTGAAAGACCCAGGAATTGCAGCATTAGAGTTAGCTTAGGTCTGCCCTGAGGAGTTTCAAGGAGAGACTTCAACATGTCTACAGAGGTTGGCATCAAACATCAGCCCGAGGGAAGATACACTGCTAAGTAGGTAAACAGAATCAGAGGAGGGGCGTGATTTCAGGGGTTGGAAAGGTACTGCATCTTACCTGCAGTCTGCTCTGGGGCTAGTTGTTTTGCCCAAAATACCAGAAGTCTCTACCTGAAGATGTTTGTTGATCACTTTTAGTATGGGATACAGATAAACATTTTTTGTACTGAGTTTAAGTTAAATAAATATCCCAACAGTGATCTTGTACGATGACAATGTGCCAGTTTGTGCATAATGTATGGCTAATAGAAGTGATTAGAAAATGTTATCGCTCGTTGCTGCAGACTATGTAGTAAATGGGTACTTTTATGCAAAGTCCTTCATAGAGCCCCAAATGATCTTAGGGAACCTCCTCTCAGTCCTCCCTATACAACTCCAGCAACTCCAACAGTATCCAGATACTATAATAAACTAACAAGGCTGTTTCAACTATAAATCCTTTGTTATAGAAATATTTAGCTGTTATAAGAGGTACTTTTAAACACTGTATGCTTTGTTTTCAAACAGGTCACAGCATTAGATTTCTCTTAAAAGCATTAGATTTCTTTTAAAAGAAATTTCCTCCATATATGTGTATACATGTATAGAACACATATATAAACAAATATACACAGATACATAGAGGAAATTCCTATCTGGTGGATATATATGCTCTGATTTTTAAAAAGAATGATGAAAATAAGGCAACTCTCTCCTTTGCACTCCCTGCTCATGACTGGAACCCAATCTACCGCTTGTCATTGTTGCCAGGATAATGACTAATGTTTTGCTTTTGGAAAGGGAGAGTCTTTGCCAAAGTATTTTTAAAATGTTGGCTTGAGACTTTTTCTTATTATTATCTTAAAAGAGAAACATTTTCTTGACTACTACCTTCTATCCAAGGCAGCCTGATTCTGGAGCTACTGAGAAATAATAACAATGAACCAGAAATTAGGATCCATCCCTAAGTGAGGTGACGTTAAGCAAGTTGCTTCTTTACAAAATAAGGATATTAGACAATGTGATAGCTAAGCCCCGTTTCAGCAGTCCAAATGGTATTATTTGCTTTCAAACATCATAAAAAAGCTCAATCTCTCTGTGTAGGATAAAGGGAAATTAGAACTATATGGAGGTATTTATTTTCAACTCATACATTGGGGAATGTCTAAAAGTTTGATAATGTTCTGACAAGCAATGGAAAATGTCACCTATATGGAGGTAAATTTCATCTATTATAATTAAAAATGAATAACCCGCTTGACCCAGTGATTGTCCTTTTAGATGTTTATCCTGTAGATATGGTGTACAGATGTGAAATGACCTACGTAAAATGTCATCCATGTGGATGTCTCCAGTCATAGCAAAAAAACTGCAAACAATAAAACTGCCAAGCAATGAGAAGACACATGATGTAAATTATTGTACAATGATGTGGCAATATAAATAAAAAATGAATAAGGAAGATTTCTATGTACTGCTGCATTTAGGTGTAACCATATAAAACTACCAAAATCTGGATAGTTTTTGACCTAACAACATGGTAATTTCATGGGTTTAACCTATTAAAATAAACCTGCCATGGATTAAGAAGAGCAAATGCTGTAGAGAATAGTATAAATGGTATATGGTACCTTCTGTGTAAAAGAAGGGGAAATAAAACAGGTGTGTATTTGTGGTTTCTGTAAAACAGTTTGGAAGTGTGAATAAGAAATGAGGTTGTGGGGATAAGGAAAAAAGGGAGACTTTTTATATAGTTTTGGGTATCTAAATCTTGTGATTATGTTACTTATTAAAACTAATTTGAAAAAAATTAATTTAAACAATCATACAAAGTACCATTTTAGGAAAATTTTCGGGAAATTCTCGCCATGTTTAATTCTGTACCTGGCTCACTCATGGTTTTACCTTGTTCTCTTCCTGTCCTGAGCGGAAGTCATGTGAGGTGAGAGAGAAAAATGCATAACCCCCCACTGCTTTGAAGCTCAAACACAGAAAGCAGGGGACTAAATAACACCTATGTGATGACTGTGATGCTGCCCACACCCCCATGGGGCTTCACCTCGATAGTAGGCAAACTGCAGGTAGTCGTAGTGCAGAGGAAGGAAGTTCTCTATGGGCGAGAGGCGGCCGGGGCGCGTGGCGAGCTCCCGCACGCATTCGTGCTGACAGACCAGGACCTGCATGTAGTGATCTGGAAGACAAGGCCAGAGGCGTGGCCCTCAGTTCTTCTGAGAGGGCAAGCGCCTCCGTCAGAGCCCCTGCTACACAGGGCACTCCTCACCTCGGTAGAGTCGGAGAGCAAAATGAGGATCAGCATCACTCTGGGAAGGGGAGGCCTTTCTCCAAAGACGGTGGGTGACTGGCCAAGGTC
Source organism: Otolemur garnettii (assembly GCF_000181295.1). NCBI lineage: Eukaryota > Metazoa > Chordata > Mammalia > Primates > Galagidae > Otolemur > Otolemur garnettii. Next base: position 6,917,986 of record NW_003852455.1, on the reverse strand, counting down.
ATTAGAAGCAGAGGCCCCCACACCCTCCAGCTCACTGGCCTCCTCTATCTTGCCGGCTTCCCTTCCCACTTACCCTTTCTTCCACCTCTCCTGAAAGGGACAGAGGCCATCTCACCCCACCCACACCCAGCTGAATGTCAATTTTCTCATTTGACAACTTTGGGGCCCCTCTTTGGATACTCAGAAGGCCTGAGGTGCCCTGGAATCAGGAGTGCATGTTCAGATCCTGGTGAAGTTGAGGAACAGTTCAGAGAAAGGCATCTCCACATATGGGCAGAGTTCAGTTAGAGAAGTGAAGCAAAATGCTCTTTTTTCTGTTAACATTTCCAAGCCAAACTCTTTTAAACAAGCAATAAAAGCATTGCTCTTTACATCTATTTATTAGGAGTCTATCCTACTCGGTTATAAATGAGTCCATTGCATAGACACAGCATATTTGAATACTAGGGATTAGAGAAGGAGGGAGAAGGATTTGAACAGGCATTTTCCATTCTCTTTGCTCCCTTTCTTCTCTCTCCTAAACAGAGTGAGAGCCTGACATGCAGGGTTTTCAGGCCCCCTTTAGCTCTAGCTCATGTCTCATCAAAGCACAAGACAAGGGAACACAAGTAGCTAATGAACTGGGAAGGAAAAAGAAAACGCCTCCTACGTGTTGCCTGCACTTTGTTTTTCATCATGAAGATGGATGGGTTCATTCACACTCGCGCCAAGGGGCTTCCCTTGAGGAGGATGACCAAATCGACTTCATGGCTGTACAGTTGGATATCACTGCCTTATTTCAAAAGGTTCTCTGTTTAGTCAGGGTTTGGCTTGGATCTCCACGATCTTGCAGAGGGGCCCCAAAACACAACAGGAAGGAAGTGTGCATTTTCTGGGGATATGGGGGGAAATGCTCCAAGTTCATGTGACCTGACTCACCCGATCCTACACAGCACAGCTAAGAAAACCCCTAAAGTTAGGGTTATTAGCCCTAGTTGGGGCTTGTGAAGGAAAGACTGAGCTCTGTTTACTTATGTTCCAAATAAATACCTCCCTGTTTTATTTCTTAAGAAAACAACAAACAACCTTCAGCTGTTTTCTTCTACTTAACTGACACTTTGCATTCCACTGTATCTTCTAATAACAGTCCTTCTAATTTACAAGGGCAAGAAAAAGTGAAAGGTGAAGGTCACACCCACCAAGACTCAAAATGCGAATGACAATATCTTTAAAGCAGGATATACACAGCAGCAAAATGAGGACAGAATGATGTCCTTTAGCGCGTCATCAAGCACTGCTAGGAATAAACAGCTGCATTCAGGAGCCCTTTGTATTTTTCTCCCACTGAAATGTCTTTTCTAACTTTAAAATTTAAATATTCTATCTGTCTAATGTATCCTGTATTTTCAAAGCCTGTTTTACTCTGGATTTAGGACAATGTTGAACCAGACAAGAATTTACATCATGAGAATCATCATATTACCTTTTATAAGCTGCCCTTACCTTCATTCTACCTCAAGTGCTATTATGGAGTTAATACATTCTAATAATTTGGAGAGCCAATAGACTTGTGCGGAAACACTTTTAAAAATTCCCTTTTCATGAATTATGTTTCAAATTCCCAAGAAAACTTCCCAAATTTCAGGAATTGATAATATTTGGCTTAGATTTGAGGGGCTATGACACCCTTTAAAATAACTTTTCTTTATGGAAGTTGTGGCATGGACAGAGATAGTTGAGTTAAAAATTAAAGAACTCAGTTAAGAGACCCGTATTCTTTTCCAGCAACCAATGTGTTGTGGTGACCTTGAACAAATCACTGTATGCTAATCTGAGGGAAACCATCAGCTGATTTTCCTGAACCAGATTTAGGATGTTTGCCAAAACTGTGGCCATTGGTAGGAGCAGGCGTAGAAGAGAATGTGGGGGTGATGGCAAGGAACCTATGCCCACAAAACCACAATACAGTTGACTATGATAAAAGAAAAGCCTGCCCATTCCCAAATAAAAATTACACTCAGCAATTAAAAACTTAAACACACATAAAATTTATATTCAAATGAGCAGTGCTCAAAAAAATGCAAGCAAATGGATCTGACAGAAACCCAGGAAAACAAACACTTGGAGAGGAAATCTTTAATGATGTAGATAGTTCTGTTGATTTTAAGTCAATTGCAGTGATTTGGGGCATTGGGTGTGTCACAAATTGGCCATTTAACATATTTCAGTTTACTGATTTTTTTTAGTTCACTTCCCAGTCTGATTTTTGGTGGCTGTTTATATCTCTAATTAGCTCTGTAAAAAACCTTAACAATTTATGGCTTACATTCTGAAGTATTATTTCTCTTTTTTTTCCTCCCAGGCTAGTCAAGTGAAGCAGCGGGAGTGGAGAGAAAACTGTAACTGGTTGTGGATCAATTATTTGTAAACATCACTGCCTCCAGACCAGCCAAATTCTTGTATCCTCCATAATGTGAGGGATGGGCATTCATCAACCTGTCCATTTAACCAATGTTTACTAAATACCTACTATCTGCCACTGTCCGTACTTAGGCACTGAAGATTGAGTACTGAGCAAGATAGGGCTTAACATTTTGAAGGTCTGTAAATCAGATCAGAAAAGGAATGGAGGAAGCTGCATTGAAAATTAACTTCCTGGGGTTTGGTTTGAGCTACTAGGTGAGTACTGCTTTCTAGGGAGACAGAAAACATTGAAAGTTGGAGAGAGCCAATCGATTCCATTAATTTTCAGTTTATGGGTACATTAGTTGAATAAGCATTTTATGGGTACGTTAAGTTGTTTTTCATATATGTTTAAGTAGGAACACAATATATGGTCAAGAAATAATTGGTGAACATTTATTGTTCAAGAAGTTGCTTGCCTATTTTTCAATTATATAGAGCTTAACAATATAGGTATTAAATTCGGGAAAGCCTGAATTTGATTCTCAGCTTCACTGTAGTCACATGACTTAATCTCTATGAGATAAGAAACTCCTGATTTATAAAAGGGAGAGGAGAGTGAATAACAATAGTATCTACGTATGAAAGAATTAAAAGAGACATATAAACTGAGATATAAATATATAAACTGCTTTGTATAACTGCCACATATGTGGTGGTTATTATTGTTACTACTAATAATTAGGAAGTAAATTACTACTGATAATAATTTATAGGTTCTTTTTATACTGGAAGGATATTAATTCTTTATCTATAAGATACTTTGCAATATTTTCTATTTGTCATTTTTAGATCAGCTTAGTTTATAATATAAATTTGTATCATAAAGTCTACATAAAAGTCTTGCGTAAAGTCTACGTTTTTCTTATTTTTTCTTAATATTTTTCTTATTTTCTCTTATTATTCTTAGAAGAACTTTCTTCTTCTTGTATTATATAAATAACCTGCATTTCCTTCTAACATTTTTATTTTTTACATTTATATTATTAATACAAATATAATTTATTTGTGTGTATGACACAGAGCAGAGAATTTACTTCCTCCCCAAAATGGTTAAATAGCCAATCTCCCCAATTACTGTAAACAGCATATTACCTACAATTTCAAATGTTGCTTTGCAATGCATTCAATTCTTATTTTAAATGCTCATGATAAAATACTTTTTTAAATAACTGAAGAAGATTATACAAGTGTCCATTACATCATTTATAATAATGAAAAATTACAACCTCCTTAATATTCACTAGTAAAAATGTTGTCAAGTAAATTATGTTGTACCCCTTAAATACAAAATGTAAGTGCACATCTACTTACGTGAGAAGTCCACAACATATTGTTAAGCATAAAGTAAAGAAACAAAAAAGTTGAAAAGCAATATTTTTAGTATTGCCCTGTTTTTATAAAAATTGAAATAAAAATTATAAATTAATACACAAATACTTGCATACACATCTCAAAAATTTGGGGAGGACAGTCACCAAAATCTTAACTACAGAACTTTATCTATAGTAGATAGGGTAAAACAGACATATAAAAATTTTTCATTTTTACCATATATACTTCTGTATTGTGGGGATACTTTTACAAACTGCACATGTTATTTTTATATCCAGGAAATAAACAGAAGGAAAAAAATAAGCTTTACCTGCAATGGCTTCATACAGACCAGCTTTATACCCTAAATATTCATACTCTTCAAATCTCTGAGGCCCCTCACATAAGATTCGGCATTCCATATCCTCATTGAAATATTCTCTTAAAGCTTGTTCAAAATACTTGATTGCTGCCTCAAAGTCATCAGCTTCATAATATTTAATTCCTGCACTGTAACTCTCCTATAAAAAAAAAATTCAAGAAAAACAAAAGCATTTTCAATGAGCAGGATGTTGGCAGATTGGGAGTCAATGAGATAAGCAGAGTATGATCTCCTGGGATGCAGAAGAAGACTTATACGGAAGATGAAGTGCAACGTTTATGGCTTCAAATAATCACAAAGGAGAGAAGTCCTGAACAAGTAGAGTGCAGTGGGAGCAACAGCTTTTGTTTTCTTCCTCAGTACACACAAGACAGTAACTTCTAATCTCTCTTCCTATAGGCAGGGCCACATGAAAAGTGCAAGGCAACACCTGTGGGTGGAAGTGACGTCAACTTCCAGGCCTTGCCCAATTAAAAAAAAACAAAGGTCTTCTATCTCGTATCTTCCTCTCTTCTTCCTTTCTGCAATAATTCTGGAAGTCACATGTTGATGATGTTAAAACTCAGGGAAGAGAAGCTCTTTTAACATGCAATAAGCCACAGGACTGGGAACTGGAAAACCATAGAGTGACCTTGAGAAATTCACACGGGCTTCAAATCCCAGGTGTAAAAGAAAAGAATTGGAAAGGAACTGAAGCTACAGAGATTACAGATATTTACATGATTTTGTTTTCACTACCTTACACTGCTTTTCTAAGTTAATTGTCATTTTCTCTCAATTTTTAAATGTTTGTTTAGCTTTTAATGTTAGTTTTAAAAATTTAATTAAAAAATATTCTCCACATTTTGTCAGCTGTCAAAATTGTAATATTTTTTATCTGAAAACTCTGAAAGTATAAACACGTTACTGGAAATTGAGAATGGATTTTAGACATCCATTCATAAGAAATTGCCTTAAGTCACATGAAACTCAGGAGCACAGCTCCCTGTGGTGATGGTCGGGGCAGGGGTTCCCAGAGCTCACCATGTGTGGTTTGGCTTCTCGATCTACCAGTTGGAACACGTCAACACCAGCCATCGTCCTGTAATTCTCGATGTTCTGCTGCATTTCCATGTGCTCAGGGTTGGCCATGAAAAATGTGTGAGCTGCTTCCACTGCTTTCTCCATCTGGTTAAGCTATAAAGAAATAAAAGGGGCCAAATGAAGGCAAATTTTTCTAAACCAGACACAGAGAAATAAAGAGATCAGTCCAAGGTCTCAGAGCTTGAAAATGGCAAGTCAACATGCAGAAAGAATGAGACTGAACCTCTTTCACTTGCCATATACAATACCAACTCAAAATGGATTAAAGACGTAAATGTAGGACCCCAAACTATGACACTATTAGAAAAATACACAGGGGAAATACTTCATACGATTGGTCTGGGCAGAGGGTTATTGTTTTTGTTTGTTTGGTTTTTTTTTTGGATAAAACTTCATAATAGGCATTAAAAGCAAAAATAGACAACAAGTAAGATTACATCATCTTAAATAGTTTCTGCACAGCAAAAGAAACAATCAATGGAGTAAAGAGATAATCCTTAAGAGTAGGAGAAAATATTTCCAAGTTATACATGTGGCAAGTGGTTAATATCCAAAATATAAAAGGAACCCAACCAACTCAATACCAAAAATAAATAAATAAATGAAAGAATCCAATTTTTAAAATGGGCAAAAGACCTGAATAGATATTTCTCAAAAGAAGATATATAAATGGTCAACAGATATATGAAAAAATGTTCTATACCACTGATTCAGTATAATGCAAATCAAACAAATGGCCAACAGATATATGAAAAAATGTTCTACACCACTGATTCAGTATAATGCAAATCAAACCCACAAGAGGTATCACCTTATTCCAGTTAAAATGATTATAATCAAAAAGATGAAAGATAATAACTCTTGTCATGACACGGAGGAAAGGGAGTTTTTATACACTGTTGGTGAAAATGTAAATTGACTCAGCCATTATGAATGATTATATGGGGGTTCCTCAAAAAATTAAAAATAGAACTACCATATGATCCAGAAATCCTACTACTGGGATCCTACAAAGGAAATGAAGCCAGAATTTTGAAGACAAATCTGCACAACAATGTTTAGTAAAGCATTATTCACTATAGCCAAAATAAGGCATTACTCTAAGTGATCGTCAATGAATGAACGAGTAAAGAAAACGTGGTATATATACTCAATGGAATGCTATCTAGACACAAAAATAATGTAATCCCGTCATTTGCACATCACTAACCTGGAGGACGTCAGGGTAACTGAAATATGCCAGGAGGAGAATGACAAAAAAGTCCATCTCATAGAAGCAGAGAGTAGACTAGTGATTCAAGGGCAGGAGAGGGTGAGGTGAAGAAGGGATGAACTGAGGCTGGTCAGGGGTACAAAGTTACAGGTAAACAGAGGGAATAAGTTCTGGTGTTCTACTGCAGGGTGGACACAGTTCACAATTACATATTGTATATTTCAACATAGCTAGAAGAGAGGATTTTGAATGTTTTCACCACACAAAAACAATAAATGTTTGAGCTGATGGATTTGCTTATCACCCTGATTTGATCATTGTACATTGTACATCAAAACATTACACTGTACTCTATAAATAGGCATAATTTTTATGCATCAATTAAAAATAGAACAAAATTTTAAACAAAGTTAAAAGAGTGAATTATTCCAATGCATAAAAGCGGCTCAACACAGCACATAAAATACTCTATCACACTCTTTTAAGATATTGATTCTCTTAACTTACAGTTTTTATTTCCATTAATGTAAAAAAAATTTTTAATAACTACTGCCTAGACACTGTAATCTCCTCCTAAACCTCTTAATACACTGTTCTCCATGTAACAAGCAATGATGCATTTTTAATAAAACAGTATTAATTTACTCAATTTAACACATTTTAACATGTACTTTAGTTATTGAGAATATCTACAGACAGATCTATTTACCTCATATCAGAAAAATGAATATTCATATTAATAGTCTTTTCCATGATAAAATTCAACATATGTTCAATTTATTTTAAATTTTAAAAAAAGGAAAACTCATTATTATTGAACATGGAAATATAAGACCACAGTACAGCATGTAAGATTCAACTGGGTTTAATTTTGACAATCTGTTGATTATAAAAAAAACAGAAGGAGGCAGTGGCTCTTGCCTATTTTCCTAGCACACTGGAAGGCCAAGGGAGCAGGATCACTTGAGATCAGGAGTTCAAGACTAGCCTAAGCAGAAAAGCAAGACCCCATTTCTACAACATATAGAAAAACCACCCAAATGTGGCAGCATACATCTATAGTCCCATCTACTAAGAAGGCTGAGGTAGGACCATTGCTTGAGCCCAGGAGTTGGAGTTTGCAGTGAACTATGATGATGGTACTATATGCCCTACCCTGGGTGACAGAGCAAGACTGTTACTCAAAAAAAATAAAAAACCACAAATGAAAAGCAAAACAAAGAAGTAGTAGGTACACAACTCCCCAGTCACTGTAGTCTGGTGATATATAAAGAATCAGCTCTTCAAACAACCTCATTTATCACTGGGCAAGCGATATGAACAGAACCTTCTCTGAAGAAGACAGAAAAATGTCCAACAAACACATGGAAAAACAGTCATTATCCTTAATTAGCAGAGAAATGCAAATCAAACTACCTTAACACATCACCTAACCCCAGTGAGAATAGCCCACATCACAAAGTCTCAACGCTGCAGATGCTTGTGTGGATGTGGAGAGAAGGGAACACTTTACACTGTTGGTGGAACTGAAAACTAATACAGCCTCTATGGAAAGAACTATAGAGAATCCACAAAGTATCTGATGATCCCACAAACCTATCACTAGGTATCTACCCGAAAGAAAAAAAATCATCTTATCATAAGGACATTTGCACTAGAATGTTTATCACAGCTAAATTAACAACCTCCAAGATGTGGAATCAACACAAGTGCCTATCAACACATGAATGGATTAATAAATTGTGATATATGTACACCATGGAACAGTATTCAGCCATAAAACAGATGGAGACTTTATATCTTCTGTAGTAACCTAGCTGGAGTTGGAGAACATCCGACTTAGTGAAGTATCACAAGAGTGGAAAAGCAAGTATCCAATGGCCTCAATTCTAATATGAAACCAGCAGATGACAAATACACACTCACACAAGAGAAAAACATAATTAAACTCAAGCAGGTTGCGGGGGGTGGGGGGGGGGAGAGGGAAGGAAGGAGGAGGATTGGTGTGCTCTCACCTAATAGGCCCAATGTAAGGGTATACGGGTGAGGGACTCTACCTAACAAACACAAACAATGGAACCTAATTTTCTGTACCCTCCTCATAGTAATCTAAAATTAAAAAATAAAAAGAATAAGCTCTTACCACATAAAACATATATTGCCCGATTTTAAGACTTGGCATCCTTAACTTTGCCTAATAATAGTGAAACTTTCCCTTTCATCACTTAATTTGCATATTCTTACTTATACTGCTGGTGGTATTGGATTTTCCTTCCATTAAATCCTGCCTGAAGTTAGCTCTCCACACCACTTATACCTTTGTCCTCACTTCTGTGCTCCCAGAATTATTTTGTCAAAATAACTAGTTTCAGATCTGGCTTCTTTGCCAGTTTAATTTTCTCAATTTCTTAGACGCCAAAACAGATAAATATCAATTATATGGACACCTACACTGTGACAATTATAAAGGTCTAGAGAAAATCACAGTCAGTTCTAAACTACATGTGGATTCACATTTATTTCCAAGTGAACCTGGAAAAAGTCATTTAAACATGTATGTTTCAGTTCTCCCTTAAGAAAACATGCTCCGGCTCGGCGCCTGTGGCTCAAGAGGCTAAGGCGCCAGCCACATACACCTAAGGTGGCGGGTTCGAATCCCCAGCC
>NW_003852455.1:6896228-6908739 GCF_000181295.1 Otolemur garnettii | reverse complement strand
ATGGCACTCTACCCAGGGGGATAGCTTGAGGCTCTGTCTCAAAAAAAAAAAAAAAAAAAAAAACATGCTCAGAATAGCTGCTTATCACCATCTACGACATAGGATTTTGGAAAGATTAAATCATAAAATATACATAGATGTGCTGCAAACTTCAGTAAAGCACTCAAAAACTCAGTAAATAATAGCATACAAGCTATAAATGATGGGTTTGGAGGATGTGAGTATGCTTTCATTAATGAAGAGTAGAGTTTATAGCCCCCATGAATATATAACTTATGAGGAGGTAGTAAGGACTTGTGGTGGGTAAAAACTGTCTCAGAGTAATAGGCCAATAGGTAAGGTATGACTAAAACATATTAGCACTGAAATACTCTGGGTCTATAGCACCAGACATTAAAGCTGATGGAACATGTACATATTTTTGTCCTTCATTTTCCTGCCTTTATGCTGTGGCTCAGGTTATGTATTGAGTTAGAAAACCTTCGTCCTTCTGACTCTTCTTCTCAAAATGAATAATGTCCTATAAGGCCAAGCTTGCATCCTGCCTTCTCTAAGACAGTGTTCCCAGTCCTACAGCGACCGTCAAGCACCACAGCGTCGTCTTGTGCCTGTCTCTCCATTGGCACCTTCCATACTGTGCTTTATACTATATGGATCTCAGTATTTCTGCTTCTCCCAGCAGAAGTCTCTGGGGATAGGACCACTATGATTTACCTTTTTATTGTCTAACAATTTCACATATAGATGATGCTTCTGATGTGTGCAAGAAAAGAGGAAGAAAAGTAAGAAGCAAACAGTTTATACCTATCACATATGCGTGTGCCTCATAAGCTATAAGGTACTAAAAGCAGACAAGTTTCTTAAAAACATCTCTGAAAGCATCGCTCACACGGAGAGCTTCCAATGTGGTTGCTGTGACCAATCTGATACAATAGCTCTTGAAAACAGTCAGTGTTGATAAAGTGGCTGAAAGGGTTTTTATTTATTTCGGTGCTTTCCTCTTTTATAATCCACTATTGACTATTATACAATCTTCCCAAATGTAGAGGAAACTAAGCCCTGATCTTTAGCATAAGACTCCTTCCTGCTTGAGAGATCTCGAGAACCAAGAGAATGGCACGTTTGTGTGTGTGCAGGAGATCAGAAAGCTGATTTATGATAATAAATACAGATCAAGGTTTACTCAGGAGGACTCATCCCAGAGTCCCCTGACACTGACTTTAAATCAAGCCTCTTCATCTGTTGTGTCAAACCCCCTTCATCTGGTGACCCCAAATGCCTTCACCCAAATATAAGTATGAAGGAGATTCAGTAAGTTAAGGTGAAATTATAAAACTTTATGAACTGATCCTGGCTTTGAAATTATTGTGAACTAGTTTAGGAAATGAGAATTGTCTGCCAGAGTCTATAAAATAAATCACTGTTTTAACTGGAAGTTTGATACCTTTGTACTGCATTTTTAGAAATTAAGTGATACGTGCATGAAAAGTAGAAAGGAATGTGTGTATGCTCCGTACAAGTCGTATTATTGGATGGAGATCATTATAAGGTGTTGTATGTTTCAGCTGAGAAAGGATCTACCCACTTCTCTGAAAGAACCAAAAGAAACCGCATTTAAAGGTTTCCAGCTAGACTTCCTTTAAGAACTAACTAAAGCAAAGCACAGGAGAGGGTAAGTCTAACATGAAGGTAACTTTATGCACTAGAAAAATAAATTGTGAAATAAAGAACAACTGACAAAAGAACGATTTGACAAGAAGATGATATTGAACTTTTAAGGGAGGCCAAGGCCCCCACTGAGATGGGAGAAAGCTGGTAAAAAAATGCCTTTCAAGAAGCACCGGGTCATTTCAACTCAGGCTGTGGAGATCTAAGGCAAACAGTGTCTCCTGCCAGCCCAGAAGCGCGACTGTGCATGGCAGTCATGCTGCCTGGAAAAAGAAATAAGCACTAAGTCCACACCCTGCTAGCATCCAAGAGTTACAGTGTCTTGGGGCTGGGGAGCGAATGATGCTCTTCTGAAAGAAAGGACGCATTGCTAAGGCACACGTTGCTCAAAAACCTTCAGCTCTCCAGCGACCACAAAAGAGATTCCAGATGCTCTGCCCAGGACATTCAAGAACTCAAGGATTTAACTCCAGCTTTTCTAGAATAACTCCCTCCTATCTGTCACTGTACCTTCTCCCAGACAGACTGACGTCCACAAGTTTTATAACTGACCATTCCTCTAGTCAAGAAAACACACATAGGTCCAGGATTCCGACCTTGGTCAAATTCTTTATTTTTCTCCCTTACTGACTCAGTAAATGCTTTTTTAGCACCATAATAGTTAATGAGAATTCCTATGTGGTCAAGCCAAAGGCCTTGCTTTCTGGTTGTTTACATTCTCAGTCAAGAGGACCAATCTCAAGTAAACAATTGATTAAAGAAAGTAGTTCCACGTGGTGCCAAGTACTATGATGAAATAAATGAATAAAGTTGTGAGTACTGGCTGGGGTTGAGGTGGTGAAAGGACTGGCTCCTTTAGATAAATTAGTCAAGACGATCTCTGCGCAATGTAATTTTTGAGCTGAGACTTAAAAGTTGAGAATCTAGTCATGAACTGAACAAGAGAAAGAACATTCCAGACAAAAGAAGATCCTGTGAAGGGCCTTGAAGTGGAAAAAGCCCTGCCATGTCTTCAAAGCAGAGCACAGACTAAGGAGAGAGGTTTGAGAGCTGGGAGAAAGACAACTCAAACAGGGGATATGGGGGAGTTTAAATGTCATTCTAAGTGCCAGAGGAAACCAATAATGAACTTTCAGGAGAGGTAACAAGATCTGACACACATTTTTCAATGCAAATTCAGGTGTCAATGTGGAAAAAAGATCTTCATAGCAGGCAAGAAAGCACTGCGGTAATTCAGGTCAGAGATCACGCTTTTACTTTGCAAAATAAAAAGTAGGGCAGCCCAGGTCAGTTGTGTCTTTTTTCTTTCCTTCCCCTCCACATCTGCTATTTCTTTCTTTTCCTCTCCACTCTGCCATTTTTTATCAATTCAGAAGGCAAACACATAGCACAAAAGGAAAACCTGAAATTTCCAAATGTATTGGAGAAAAAATATACACATTTGCTTTCTTTTGGCTTAGGACAAATATAAAATTCCAATATTTTGAAAATGAGAGTGAGACCAGGATGTAATACAGGTGCAATAAAGGGATGGAGGTAATTCTAAAGCACATTAAGATGTGTCAAGATCACTGTGTATTTCTAAAATAGAGTATCTGGCAGGACTTTTTATCTTCTGAAGGCTTTTTATATATTCGGAGTAAACAGGGCGGTGCCTGTGGCTCAGTGAGTAGAGTGTTGGCCCCATATACCAAGGGTGGTGGGTTTGAGCCCAGCCCTGGCCAAACTGCAACAACAACAAAATAGCAGAGTCAGGTGCCTGTAGTCCCAGCTACTTGGGATGCTGAGGCAAGAGAATCACCCAATCTCAGGAATTGGAGGATGCTGTGAGCTGTGTGATGCCACGGCAGTCTACGGAGGGTGATAAAGTGAGACTCTGTCTTTTGGAAAATAATAATAATACTCAGCATAAACATTAAACCTAAGATCAGCAATTTTTATTCTTTTTCTCAAACATCAACACTTTCAATAAAAAAAGGAATTCCTTTTCTAGTTTCATCACCCTGAGTGTGGGAATTTATCCATCACATTTTGATGAACTGTTATAGTTTTTTCTTCACTTTTTAGGTAAGTTTCACAATATACTACCTTTATAGATTTTTAATCCCCACTGACAAACAGGTAACCAGACACTGAAGATGTCCTGTTTCTAAGCCACAGTAGATGTTTTAAGCTCTAGCTGGCAGTGTAAATACACTAACTGGAGAGGAAAGAAACGATCATGTTACAGCATGCATACGGTCCCGAGCACTGAAAACTCATGGCTGACATCCTTAGTCTTTCTTTTTTGAACCTGTAAGATATACATAGGTGTATTTACATGTACGTGCATATGTTTATATAATACAATACAAAATATAGGACATCAGACATTTTTGCAACTACTTCATTACTTGATAAAGTCTCCAAATTTACTTCAAATCATTGCCAACCAAAGTTATTTTTTTTTCACAGAACCAGATAAGTGAATAAACAAATACATTTTTACAACGTATTTAAAGAATATTCTTACATTTTTAAATCAAATTTTGAAACAAAATTTAGAAGCAGTATGATCGATCCATGGATTAAACTAGACTCTATAAATTACAGTCTTTCAATATAAAGACCAAGCTGTTCAACGAGAGTTCAATCTTCAGAAAATTCCTAAATATTTCCATATATGAAGTCAACGGAGTCAAAAAATAGCCGTAAAAAATAACAAAACAACTTTGCATTTTATTTGAAAATGGCTGGTGTTGCTCCCTTCTTTATGCTAACATAACGTGTAGAAAGACCCATTACTTTTTCATGTTTATTATTTTCATAATTCAGCTATAGGAAATAATAGTTTTTTTCTCTTGATAAATTTATAAAATTAATTTTTGCATACATTGAGAGCTCCCTAAAAATTATCTTGTCCTTTTTGCTTTGACTTTTAGGCAGCTCAGAGCTGAACGTCTTCTCATTTACGGTAACTATATGGTGACAGGTTTCTCATACAAGTATGTCAAACTGAAGCTGGTATATTTCTCTTTTTTCTTTACATATTTTTGTTTCTATTCCCCTTTCAAAAATCTAATTATGCCAACAGTTGCTTTAGCAGGATAACTGAAGTCTTTTGGACACAGGAAAGGTGTAAGTCCATAAAAATATATCCCTCATAGTAAGAAAAATTCTAGAAATTGTATTTCTTTCCTATATGTCACTGTAGAACATTTAGAAAATGCCTAGCTTTAAAGACCACATACTCATTCATAAGTTGGGTGGTCATCCTAACATAGCAAATGAACTTATCTTTGCATTTATGGAAAGTTAGTGTAACGTAGTCATGGTTATAAGTAAATATTTATAGCTTCCAAAAATGCAGTTTGGTAAGGATTAAAAGGGAAATGACATTTCTAAGGAGTAACAGTTCCCCTATGGAATAAGTTGGAAAGGAAGAATACATCTTTTTGAAGTATTTTTCTTTTGCCAAACTGCTTATGTGTTTTTCCCTTCAATTACTTGTGGTCCTGAGCTTAATTGACTGCTGCTCTTTCGAAGCACTAAAGTTCATTCTAGTGACGTTTTCATCTGATGTTTACACTTAATGTTAAACGCTGATGGGGAACAGCCACTGCGGAACGGGGCTGCCCTTATGAGCTCAGTGGAACATCGGACTCCAAGGGCTGAATTTGCTAGAAGGATTCTTATCTAAATAAAAGCCATCTTTCTGGGTGAGGAAAACACTAAAGTGAAAAAACAGAATGTTTAAACATACCATTTCAGAATAGAGACTATTCAAAACAAAATGCCCTTGTTAAAAAAGAAAAACAAACCCTCACTCTATTAGCCAAAAATAAGTGTGTGCTTTTAATTGGACAGAATCCCTTAAGCCGTCTGTGTATTGTCTAACTTCCTAATGTGAGAACAGCCAAAACTTGGCTGCTAGGTAAGTAGGGGAGCTCAGAATCTTAGCTGTGGAATGTGGGTGGCTCGTCTCTGTTTCATCCCAACAGAATGAAATTAGTCCATGCGGGTTATTGGTATTTTACTGTTGGTTTTGGTTCTAAAGGCTGGGCTAGGGTTAGACTGAGTAACTAACTGGGCAGGCGTCTTCATCTCCGCAGTGTTTGTCCAGCGGGCTCCCTCGAGGTGTCAGGAGATGACTAATGGTTACCAAAAAGCAGGTTTGGGCCAAGACCTCTCTGACATTTGCTTCCTGCTACTGTTTTGGGAAACAGCTTTAATACTCTTAAAAATCTCTTTTGAAGGTAGATGTCATGACTTTCACACTCCAGCTCTGCCAGCACCTCCTGACCACTGCAGTAGTCATTGCTTCACTGTCTGAAGAATCTTATTCTTGTCACATTTTGAAAAATAAATAGGAATTTAGCTCCACGTGGCTCCGACCTGCACTCCCCCCAGGCAGGGCTCCCTTCTGGCCAGCACAGCCTGGTCTGTGAGGTCATGAATAAGAATCTACCCCACGTATTGTTGTATAGTTTGCAAAGCACTGTACAGCACAAGTAATGAAAATAAAGGCAGGAAGAATGGTCATGTATTGAGGGTCTTCAAACAGTGGGGGATAAGCCCCTTCCTTTCCCTCAGGAAATAATGGAGTTGATCACCACTCATTAGAGCACGCTATGACACAAACAACGATTTGTAACACCAAGTGGAAACTTGTGCTGGGACAGATAGGGTTGTCCTGATTGAACTTCATGGCACAAAACCAAATTTTACTATGCTAACTATTCACTCATGTTTTGCTTCTGCCTGGGTTTCATTATGATAAATGGAAAGAAATCTTGTCTTTCCCTGGGGACCCATTAAAAAACAAAGTTCTCACTGGCTATCGCTTCGCCAGAGGCCAAAGCGAGCTTCCTAATTTCTCACTACCAGAGTTATTTCTCTGTAGCCTGAACCGTATGTTGCAATCTTTTTAATTTATTTGCCAAATATAGTGGCAAAATGGCAATTATCTATGGATGTCTGCTTCTACAAAACCCTTTGAAAGTCAACATTTAAACAACGCAATATAGACCTGACACTGTTTTCCTGATCTTGAGAATACGAAAGTTTCCAAAGTTTTCTTTCTGCGTTGTTTTATGAAATGACAAAGTGTCAAGCATCAGATGCTTGTCACAGGAGAGAAGCCCTGAGAGCCCGGAGGACTGGGAAATCAACGTGGGGGTTTATTTCATGTTTTTCTCATAAGCGCCCCTGTTTCCTGAGTAGACTGCAGATAGAGACATGTGGGTCAGGGAAAAGAAATAATCAGCTGGGCCTCAGCCTTTTGAAAATTGTAACAGGGGTAGAATAGCCTGGCCAAAATTCATGACTTGAGGAAGGCGTTAGGGTTTAGTGGGTGTGCAGATAAATTCTGTCATTACAATTTCTAATGTGCTTGGTCTGCCTTCATTTCGTGTTTATGAAACAAATTTAACATTCCACCCAAACCACTGCACTGTGAGCAAGGCAAGAAAAGCAAACAAGCAAATCAAAGCCTTTCCACTTATACCTTTTTGGTATAAATATGCCATGTTCTTCTTTGAAATATAAACTCTTGTTTTTTTATAGGAGTGGGGAGATTTACTTCAAAACTATTTCCAAACACTCATTTCAGCTCATGTAAAGGAATGCATTGTGGCTGCAAGCCAAAGTGCATTTTGCTCTAAAGATTTCTGGAGGGAATTTGAAGAAGAGACTAAGGTCCCTTCAGGTATTTAACCTGTCAAGCTAATGGATACTCGTCCCCTGACAGGTCATGTGTTCTTACTGAAAGGTGGTTTTGATGAGAATGCTTCCAGCGTTTCATAAGCTCCTTGAGAATCACACCTGCACTTTTTAAAAGTATTCAGCCACAGCCATAACCTTGAGGTTGTATCGTACTGTGTATGTGAAATAACCCTGCCATATATACAGGTTAAATATAAATCCAAGCATTTTCTCTGTTCCTTCGCCAAGAGACTATATTAGGAAAAAAGTTCCAGCTTATCTGGATTTCAGAGAAAACTGAAGTTTGGGAAAAAATCTAAATATATCAGTGGCATCAATTCTGTCACTTCATAACACTTGAGTTGATCTTGGGAACATTAACTTCTATTAACCATAGAGATCTTGGGCTCAAAAAGCCACTTAGATCAGTGGTCCCAAACCCTTTTGGCACCAGGGACTGGTTTCCCAAAAGACTTTTTTCCCCATGATCAGGCAGGGTGGGGGCGGTTGCACTGGATTCTCAGAAGGAGAACAAAATCCAGATCCCTCACAGGTGCAGTTTACAGGAGGGTTTGCTCTCCTACAAGAATCTAACGCCACCACAGAGATGACAGGGGACAGAGCTCAGGTGGTGATGGGAGGGACAGGGAGTGGCTGTCTCCACTCACCTCCTACTGTGCAGTCAGGTTTCTGGCAGGCCATTGGCTGGTACCAGTTCACAGCCTGGGGATTAGGGACTGCAGCTTTACATCATATATTTCTACTGCCCTATTTTACAGGCAGATAAAACATTTACCTAGAAAATTAGTGACAGGACTATCACTAGACTCCATCTTTGATTAAGACATTCACACACATACATACACATAAACACACGGGAATTTAGTCACTATTATTTCAGAGTAATGGTGAGTTGTGTACCAAGTTTGCTGATCACCTCTGTCATAGGAAGAACTGTTAAGAGCTATGATGGGGGAATGACAACTCTAAAGTATTGAAAGAAAATAACTGTAGAATTCTCTATATGTTTTGGGAGCGATGGAACTATCTGTATCTTGCTTGTGGTAGTAGTTATACATATAATGGCATTTGTCAGAATTTAGAGATATGGCCATCAAAAAGTGAATTTTAGCATATGTATATTAAAAAAAAATTTAATAAGAAAATGACACATAGATTCAAAAATGAATATATAAGATAAATTATGAACACACAGTGTTAGGTAGCTATGGAAGACTTCCTTCTCATTAGGGAGAAAGGTGTGAGACTGGGGACATATTATCAAATTGACAATATCCTTTCAGTTATGGAAATATTAACCTGGTTATTATAGGATTAACTAGGAGTAAGAGGAGACTGGAGAAGGGGCAAAGTTTTGGGGAAACCATTGCAATTCCATTTCTCACATAATGGAGAGGAATTAAGTTGGTAGAAAGGAAATGTAATAGTTAAGGGCATGCTTATAATTCAAAGCCGGCTAACTGGCAATATCATGGTGCCAGTAATGAAAAATTATAAATTTTATTTGAAGGTTGGAGAAAACCACCATTTCTTTTTGAGCTAGGTTGTACTTTATATAATAGGAAGGGTCCCGAAGTCGTACATCTTCCTAGAAGCCAGGAGCCTTTCAAGATCTGATAACTGAGTGCTGGGCAAAGTCTTCACTTGAGACACTTTTCAGGTCTTTGGCCCAGAGAAACCAGAGGAGAGTCTCCTAAATGAGTGAGCAATCAATTATTATAAGTCAGAGCAACCAAGAAGTACAGGGGAAAAAAAATATGGGGGAATTGCAGTCAGTCTTTATCTTACTGGAAGGTGTATCCCCCTAGATGTTTATAAAACTCACAAAAATGCTTTCATAGTTAATGAAGTATAAGATGAACTATATTAAGAGTTAAACATATTTCTTTAGAATAGGACTATTCAGAGTCTTTAATGTACTAATTTAACAATTAGTCTCCATGAGTGAGAAATTATATTTGATATCTTTCAAACTCATTTTACCAAAATCCTTCCTGCCTGCTTTTGAGAGGCCCAGAGGACTAATCAGCTTTCTGAGATTCGACCTTTTTAAGAAAGAGACAGATGTGGGGGGGGGTGGAAAAAGGGGGGTGGAGAAAGAGAGAGAGAGGGGTAGATGGATGGATAGATAGATAGATATTGGTTAAACTTCTCTAACTTTGGTGCAAGAATGACTTTATTTACAAAATTATCAACTAAGTAATCCTAGAACCCTGAAATATAGGTACTAAAATGCCCTCCAGGATCCTGAGGCATAACACCAGCTGCTCTAACATAGTTATATAAACAAGAAATCTAAAGTACAGAGTGAGAAAGTTTTCTTCTCCAGGTTACATGAATTCTGACAAAAGAGCTAGAACCTGATCTTCTCATTCCAAAGTTAATGACTTATGTAGTACATTCCACTGTGTCTATAACCAAGTAGCAAATCTTCCTTATGCAGCAGAAAAATAGTCTTACCATTTTTAACAAGTGCATATAAAAAATTAGATCCAAGATACATCTGTCCAAAAGTCAGTGGCAGAAATATGTTTCTTCATGCCACCCATAACAAGCCAAATTAAAGTTGTAAAGTGACTGGTAATGTGTATAGAATGATAGGGTTATGTTCAAATGAAAAGACTGGTTTGAATTGAACCAAGTCCTAGAAAAATCATATCCAATAGACTGTGAAATTATATTCAGTAGTTAAAAAAAAAACTCAGAGTTTCTGATTTCGATTTTGTGCATACTGTGGGTTTACATTGGCCCCCTTCCCCTTGAAAGGTTAGACTGTGGCAGAGTTCAGCAGCTGCATGTTTGGTTTGTGCTAAGAAAAGACTGCCACTGTGAACATCCTCAGATGGAATGCAATGTCCCTACTTCCTCTGCAGGGCATTGTACACTTTGTATGTCTAGAGGTTCCGAGGCTCAGGATACTCTACTTCATCTTTCTATTCAACTTGGCCAACATTTAATGAAATGTGCTAGGCATTGGATGGGCAAGAAAATTGAGATAATTCCTCCTTTTGATTAACTAATCTGGGAGATGAGATAAAAAAATAATAATAATACAAACACCTATAATTCATGGTTGAGTAAGGGACATTAAAAGAAGTAAAAACAAATACTGTATGGTTTCAAAGTAGGAGAAAGTGCTTCTGAATGGGTCGATCTGGAATATCTTCATGGAAATCTTATACATATGGCATTTGTAATGGACCCTGATGGATGGATGGGATTTCAACTGGCAGAGTGCTAGGAAAGGCATTTCACTATGAGTAAGACATAGAGAAATTGTGTAATCCATGTGTAAGAATTAGTTTATGGTGAGAACAAGCATCAAGTTTGGGGTTTAGAATAGCAGACAACACAATAAAATGTACTCAGGGGGCCAATGTAGGATAGGATTTGAAATTTAAGTACATGCAACATAATATTTTTGGGAGCACATGAAAATTTTAAAGCAATGGGGTGACTTGAATCTTTGAAAAAACTGTTCAGAAACATCTCCATCTAACTGGGAAGGAAAATGGCTAGGCTGCTAGTTTGTTCAAGTCACCTTGGATGGTCTATAGTGAAAGAGCTTGAATTAGATCCACCCTATTGAGTAGCAGGTGCCAGTGTACCCTATTTCCTCAATTCAGGCTTCCACTTGGCCTTGAACTCTAAGTGTCATGAAATTGGACCATACTCCCAAAGTTCAGTTCTTAGGGCATACCAAAATGGTGCCATAGTGATACATTTCACATTTCTGGCAGACTCATGTACTGTTAATCTAAAGTCTTTTATGTTTTGAAGACTCCACAGAAAGCCCAATTTGAAACCACAGAGAAATCCTAGCAAAGTCATTAAAATGAACATAGCCTTCCATCTGAGAGTTGCTACCTCTGCTCTTCCGACCCAGAAGAACATGTGGTCCTATTGTAAAATATGAGCAGCTTTTGTTCTTTTCATTCAAAAACATTCCCATGAGGTACTAGAGGAATTTGCCTCTAGTAGGAAACAGTAAGTCAGAGAGATTTGATTACACTTGCATTAATCTTTGCCCCTTGCCCCATGTGTGCAGAGAAAGTTAATATGGGAAAGGCTATATGAATTGGCATGTATTAATCTGTGTGTCTAAGAACTGAGGATGTGGAGACGCTACAAGAATAAAAGGAAGATGAATGGGGAGCCTAAAGCCCACCTTTTCAGCTTACAGCTTTAATGTACAAAGAGGCTAATACCAAATGCCTGGATGTAATTTGTGTATTTTCAAAGAGAAGAGGGTGTGTATGCATGTATACATCTAAAATAAATGACTATCTTCTACCATTTAATTTATAAAAATCTGTAACAAAAATAATCTCAAATCATTATCACATGTAGGCTAGGCAGATACTAATATGACGATTTCAAAAACATGGGAAGAATAAAGTTCAAAGAGGCCAGGTAATAATATTTGCTACTATTATGGAAATTTAATAAGGCAGAGCTCCTTACATGTTATCATGTGTTATGGGCTGAACTATGTCCCCCAAATCTTATATCTTCAAGCCCTAACCTTAGAATGTGATGGCACGTATATGGAGATACGATATTTAAAGAGGAAATTATGTTAGAATGAGGCCAACAGGGTAGCCCTAATCCAATCTGCCTGGTGTTTTTATAAGAGGAGATTAGGGCACAGAAAGTCCCACTATGGGAGGACTCAGTGAGAAGGCAATCATTTGCAAGCCATGAGGAGAGGCCAGAGAAACCACAGGTTCTGACATCTTTATCTTGGAATTTGAGGCTCCGGAACAATGAGAAAATAAATGTTTATTGTTTAAGTAACCTAGTCTGTGTTTTTTGTTATGGCTGCCCTAGCAAACTAATATACACTGAAAGGAATGAGTTTGGCATTGCCATTAACTTCACTGACAACTGAAAAATGTAAAAAACAACAAGTAATTTAAACCAATTCTAAAGTCGTTTACCTCAGGCCCTTAATCTTTATGCCCTGTTATCCCAACATGGCCAACATCAATGTTGGCCACTAAATTAACACATTCTAACTTTTAATTCAGTGTTCTCTTAAAAAGAGATCATGAATTGACCTTGGTAGGCCTATTATGACATTAAAACAGAATAAGAAATAAGATTTAAAAAAGGTAGAATTCCAAGCAAAAATGCTTGG
>NW_003852455.1:6860334-6896129 GCF_000181295.1 Otolemur garnettii | reverse complement strand
TTTTTTTTTTTTTTTTTTAGAAATAAATGGTTCCTGAGGCAGAAAAACTCCCCAAGGGAAGTTTCCTGACATTATTTTAATTAGCTGTTAAAGTTCTTGAAAAATGCTAAAAAAAAGAAAACCAGAGAACCAGACAGAAAAGACTGCCTGGAAAATGTCATCTTAATTTTGTGAAGCAGAATTTCTAAGACTCCACATAAACTCTAGTCTGATTAAATTAAAGACAGAATTTCCAACACGGATAGACTAAATGAGGACATAATCATATGGTAGAATATTATATATCCATTGAGAATAATAAGATATATTAACATGCTTATCCTCTTGAATGAAAAAAGCACACTGTATAACATTCTGTATAGTATCATTTCACTTATGTAATATAAATTCATAGGAAAATTTTATACATCAAATGTTAATAGTAGTTGTATCCAAGAAGAGGCAGAAGACACTAATTTTTATTATTTATTGTTTTCTAATTCTAAAAACAAACATGGTATATATGTATGGCACATAAATAATAGAAATGGAAGAAAAATGAGAAAGTAACATAAGTAGAAGCTGATCATGATTTTCTGAATAAAGAAATAAAGAGATATTTCAGTCAAGGAAGGGTTTCATCTTGCAAGAAGGTCTACAATTCCCAGTAGTGAAGTTAATTTATATGCGATAAGTGAAATTCTGAAAGGGCACGTGTCTGTAGGTAGGGGTGTGAGAGAGAGAGGGTGTGTGTGTGTGTCTGTGTGTAGGGGATGCTATTTAAGTGCACAAAGAAAAACAGCTGTAGCGAATTTTCTTGTGAACGCCTATTCTCTTTAATCTATTCACCACACTGCAGCCCAGTGATCTTTCTACAATGCAAATCTGATCTTATTTAAAACTTTCAAAGGCTCCCCACTGGTCTGAGGATAAAGTTCAAATTCCTTAACAGACTCACAAGCTTCTGCCTGACTGGCCCTGGTTTACCTGCCCAGACTCATTTCTCATTAGTCTCTGTTGTTTTCTAAACTGTGGTCTTGTTTAATTTTGTCTCAGTTCCATTCAGTCTTCCCTGCGTTTGTAATGTTGCTCATCTTGGAAAATTCTCCATCCAAATCTCAGCCTGATTCTTTTTCACTCATCTTTTGTGGTTAGCTTAAACAACATTTCCTCTGCTGTGTCTTCCATGAACAACCAAATCCCATGCAATACTGTGGACCTTTGAACTTCCCCTTGTATTTCCTCTTTGACAGTATTATAGTCACCCTCTGATACATTTAAGTTCTCCACTGGTGCTCTGGGGGGAAAGTTCTGAAAACATATTAACTAGTATATGGAAAATTGTGAGCTTCTGTGAGTTGAAAAAATTCAGAACAGAACTATCTTCGTGTTTTTAATTTGAAGGTCTGCTCAACTCATAAAAAGCTGTGTTTCTGTGTTTATCTGATTGATTATCGTATTCCCAGTGACTAACTCTGCTTGGCACACCTTGAGCTCTCAAAAGGACCTAGATGACTCTTCATCTTTGTTGATATTTGTTAATTCATCAAACATTGCTCAAGAACCCACAGTGCAGAACAGTGGGCTAGTTAGAAATTATACATGATAGGCACACAAGGCATGAGTGTGTCTCTTAATATATACCAATAGCAATAAAACAAGAGAATCATGAGGGCTATAGCAAGTAAATAAACAAGACAATGATCAGTTAAGTCAACTGCAAGGGAAAATGAAGCAGGAACACTTAGGAGGGATACCCAGCTCCAAGTGGTGGCATCTATTTTATCACCAAACTTTCAAAATAATGGCAGCTGGCTAAAAATTACAATAGTCTTTTGATAGCTGTTTTGTTTATGTATTTTTAAGAAGTTTAGTTAAACTAGAACCAATAACTTTTAAGAAATTTACAAAAAGAGAAATAAACTAATATAACATTGAAAACCTGGAGCAAACTTTGATTAACTAGAAGGCATTTACTTGAAAGGCATAGAGTTGGGTCAGCTACTGGATGATGGATATATCCATGTAAGGACGAGCAGATCTGTCTTCTTGCCACATGGGATGGGGCAAGAGTAGGACTTGTAAGAAGAGAAAAATAGACAAATAAAATCTGTAAATTCAAAGAGCAAACAGATTTTCCTTGTAAATATTTCCCCTAGGACTTTTAACATCTTCTAGGGAAATGGTGATTTTAACAATTCTGGCTTTTCTTGTTGCTAAGTTTTCAAATATCTTTTCCAGGACTGGAGAGTAAGTGGAATGATCTTGACTGCCAAATACTAAGGGCTTGAAAATCCTCCATGAAGAAAGAAAAACCAATTAAGATTCAATTAAATCATCACTTAATCACTTCAGCATAGGAAATATTACATTGAGACCAATAATTTGGTGTGAGTAGGGTATCAGTAAATCTCTACTTTGATCTTATTTTTTTTTAAACAGGAAAAAAAATTATGTGTTTACTTTTGCCTTGGTATTTTTCCTGAAGAAAGTTATTCTCTGGGAATTTACTGTCTACTAGGGGAAAAAAACTTTCAGTGGCAAGATGTAGATAATAAATAGTTGATTTATGAGAAGTATTTATTACTGGTGAGGAGTTGAGGAATGATTCATGGGGAATATAATATTTGTGTTGATCTTGGAGGAAAAGAAGATGTCATTTGGATATGAGGAAAGGTACTCGTCAAATGTTTGTTAAAAGACTGAATGAACACCTATCTCAACTCATCATGAAGTTAGAGAATTTCTTGTATGTTTCATTAAAATTACTTTCTGATATTTTAACCCAAATAATTTTTATTCCTTCTAAGAGAAAAGTAAAAAGGAGATCAACAGGCATGTCTATGTGGAAGAGAAGTAAGACTCCATGAAGAAGGACATTTGGGGTCAACCCCAACAGATAGGTGGGATTTGACAACTGCTGATGAAAGGGCATAGTTTGGGGTAACTGTAACTGACCAAAGCAGGGTGACCAGAAGTACTGGGAAAAGCTCCATGTGCCCTCACCTAAGGATGATGATTGAGGAGAAGTAGGATATTGGAATGGAGGGGATATTTACATTGTGCATGTATTCGAATGAATGTATTTGACTGGTGTATTAGACACCAGTCCTAAGCTAACAACATCTTCTGTGGTCTGCATCAAAATGAGGCCACTGTTTTTGTCGACATTTTGGGTGGCCTTGTGGCTTCTCAAGTGCCTTGGCCTTAGCAAGATGGCCTTCTTTATCTATCATTCTGCTCAATGTCACTCTGTCTTCAGAGCCACAAGAACTCTTATACTTGATGTCTGAGGACAGGGGCATTATTGAGTAAAGGGGAATATATGAGGCCAGGAGTTAGGAGATGTGGATTCTAGTTTGGGTGCTAGAATGACCAAGGTGCTGAGTGACCTTAGCAAGCCACTCCATATCTCTAAATCTGCTATTTCACCTGTGAAATGAAGGCTTGGACCAGATGATCTTTAAGAGGACGTTTATCTCCTTTAAGAGGAGATTATGTAAGTTCTAAGCACAAAAAGTATAGTTAGTATAATTGGTTTAATACATGTTAGAAACTAAATAGCAAAAACTTCTAAAAGGTGCTTCTGAGGCTGGGTGTGGTGGCTCACACTTGTAATCCTTGCATTCTGGGAGGCCAAGGTGGGTGGATTGCCTGAGCTCATAGGTTTGAGACCAGCCTAAGAAAGAGTAAGACTCCCATCTCTTAAAAATAGACAGGCATTGTGGTGGGTTCCTGTAGTCCCAGATACTCAGGAGGCTGAGGCAAGAAAATCTCTTGAGCCCAGGAATTTGATATTGCTGTGAGCTGTGACATCAGAGCATTCTACTGAGGGTGACAAGTGAAACTCTGTCTCAAAAAAAAAAAAAAAAAAAAAGGTGCTTTAGTATATAACATGACCTACTTAGAGAACCTTTGGCTATCTTCACTTACTGAAGAATAACTGATTCCTATTCCAGGGACTTCCCTCCACACCAATAGGAGAATTCCGTAGTAGGAATAGCACTGACCTAGGCTGATACAGCTCCCCTTGTCTCTCTGACTCATTTTCTCCCTTCCCTTGCCTTCCCTGGGATAAAAGAACCACAGATATAATAACTGACTATTGAGGCAGAAGATTGAGAAGCAGAACAGGAAACTAAAGAGCAAGGGAATTTAATTAAGACCTACTAATGTGCCTGAACTCTAAGTGAAAATATGCAGCCAGGAAGCAGAATGCAAACACCCCTCTCCATCACACACACGTACACACATATTTTTCTCCCTTCCCTTCCCTTCCTTTCCCCACCCCATCTCTCTTTTTCTCTCTCTCTGGCTAGATGGGGCTAGGGTGCAGTGGTGTCATCATAGCTCACTGTCACCTCAAATTCCCAAGCTGAAGCAATCCTTTTGCCTCATCCTCTCAAATAGCTAGAACTACAGGTGCACATCACTATGTCCATCTAATTTTCCTATTTTTTGTACAGATGGGGTCTTGCCCTTGCTTAAGCTGTTCTCTAACGTTTTTTTCTCAAGCAGTCCACCCATCTTGGTCTTCCAAAGTGCTAAGAACACTGGCTTGAGCCACCATGCTTGACTTACTTTTTTTTGACCAACCTTGAGTTACCACTCCTTAAGATAGAACAGCCTTGGCTGACAACACTGAGGTTCAGCCAGTTCCTATGGAGAATGGCTTTGGACAGGATTATAATTTCTATACTCTTGCCTGGCTTGAAACCTGCCCTGAAGATACGATTGGAGAGAAATAGTCCACTGGAAGTAAGCAGTTAGGGGGAGTTTGGATGGAGAAATGTGTGTGTAACGGAGAAGGGGTGTTTGCATTTTACTTCTTAGCTGGGTATTTCCCTCAGAGTGCAGGCACGTGAGTCTTCTTCCTCAGTTATTATACCTGGGATTCTTTCATACCAGAAGATGAATCCACAACCTACATCACCAGTGAGATTTCCTAATCTTCTGGTTTTGGTGTCTGATCAATCCTAAGCTGTTTTGATTTAATGGCCTCATATGTCTAATAGGAATAATAATACCAACTCACAATTTTTATTCCATTTAGTTTTTAAAATGGAGTATAATTTGTGAAAAAAATGCAAAGTTTATAGATTAAAAATACCACATAAATTTAATATATTCTTACTGATTTTTCTCGTTGACTCTCAGAGCCTTAAAAGTCCTTCAGAGTTACCTGGCCAAACCTCACCCTCTCTTTGGTGCTTGGATATTGTGCAAAGTTCTATCAATTATCTTGGGATCTCTTCTTAAATACACTCAATGACAGAAGATTAGCTAGCTTTCAAAATGGCCTATGCCAGCTTTGGACAGCTTTGGTCAACCCAAAATCCTTATCTTTTGCTGACTAGAATCTGTCTTCTACCAAGTGTTGTCAGCCTACTGGTCATAGCCATTCCAAATAGGTCTAAGGTAGCCATTCATGTATGGGTACACTGACTCAATGAGCTCTATCCAGCCAGGTGCAGTGACTCACACCTGTAATCCTAGCACTCTGGGAGGCTGATGCAGGTGGACTGCTTGAGCTTAGGAGTTGGAAATCAGCCTGAGCAATAGTGAAGCCCATCTCTACTTAATAAAATAAAATAAAATAAAATAGAAAAATTAGCCATACATTGTGGCAGGCACCTATAGTCCCAGCTAGCTACTTGAGAGGCTGAGGCAAGAGGATCCCATGAGCACAAGAGTTTGAGGTTAGGAGGCTGAGGCAGGAGGATCACTTGAGCCCAAGAGTTTGAGGCTGCTGTAAGCCGTGATGCCACGGCACTATAGGGCAACAGAGTAAGACTCTGTTTCAAAAATAAAAAGTTCTTTCAGTAGAAAATGTCATTTCTTTAAGAATACTTTTATCGTGGGCTGCCAATATCTTGCAGGTAATGCCAGATGGGTGGCTATGCTTCTGTCTACCAAGGAACTTACTGCATCTTTGCTGCGTTCCTTACATTTGTCCTCTAGTCCCTTTCCAGCTGTCCTGTCAGTCAAAAGAGGTCTCCTCATATCCCAAAAAATTTTGTTCATGGAAGCAGTTCTGTATGATATGCAGGACAATGTCATTTCTTTCCCTTTCCTGAATCACCCGTGACTGGAGCAGGGAAATTCTGTTTAATAGCATAAATTTAAGCCACCTCAGCTGTTCTCTTTGGAAAGAAAAAAAAGAAAAGGACTATTTTACTGTTGGTTCTCCAGTTACAAAAGTTTTGGGAATCGTCCCAAAAAACATTTTAAAAAGAGATTATTTCCAGAGGCTAAATAGCATACACGTGGGATGCGAAAGATCTGTTGACTGTATGGAGCCAGCAACAACATGGTAAATATATTTGACTCCTGACAATAACCAAAACAAGTCGCAGAGACGGCTTGTATAATAGGAAATGGCTTTAAAAACAAATTCTCCTCTGGATTTCTCCTTAGCACTTTCATGGCCAGCAGTACACAGTGATGTGTTTGCCATTAAGCCGCGCCCCGAGCCACAGTGCCCAGAGACACTGATGCTACAGCCTTTGCTAGTTTGGGAAGAGGAGGCACGCTTTGTTTGTGGACTCATAAGCAAACTGATGAACATTGTGTTTTTCTAGCCTATTTCCTAAAAGGTTTCTCTCTTTGATTTGAATGATCTTGGCTTTGTGATTAAAGCCAAATTATTCAGGACATTGGAATGGTGAAAATTGGCCCCAAGTGGGCAGAAAAGTGCTTTAATGGCAGAGAAAACTTGCTAATGCCGTACACCCATATGCCTCCATGTATACACATGCATGGAATGTGAGCACACTAGGTAAGAGCTCAATGGAAACAAAAGCGTTTAGATTGCCTTTCCCATGGATCACCAGGTGAATGAAGTCAGTGATCGATTCTATGGTTCTGTATGAATTCGTTCTCTTATGAAAACTTTCCAAACATCTGGTCAAGAATCATATGAAACTTTATAAGGAAGAGGTGTCCTACCTGGTAAAAGAAAATTTCTAATAAGAGGACATCTATTTTAACTTCTAAGTCACAGTGATCAGTCTTGCTGAATTATTTGCATTTTGACACTGATCCAATCTCCCTTGCATCTAGAAACCCATTTCTGCAGAGTAATCACAGTAATGCTTATCATGGATTGTGCCACCTTGCCAAGCATTTTAAATGCATGAATAACCATGTTTAATCTTTTTAACATCACTGTGAGACAGGTGTCAATAGTCTCATTTTCACAAATGAAAAAACCAAGACATAGATAAGTTACGGATTTCAGATCTTTGTAATTCTACTACTTCATGCCACTAGTTTAGTTTTATTTAGGCACCGGGGGGGGGGTGAACTATAAATGGTTGTTTCTATATTTCTGCATGTATCACTCAAGATTTTTGTAGTCTTCTAAATTGTTCACTATTTTAGGGCACAGCAAATATTTCTGTCTTGCCTTCAGATACAGCACTCTAAAAACTCCTTACACGGTCATGGCCCAAGCTACAATATCATGGAAATACATAAGAGATCTTAGTGCCATTATGACATTGGTAGGAAGAAATTACTGGATTCTCTACTACTCTTCTCTCTCCAAAACACACACAGAGGCTTGGAACACAGTTTGACCAAAGTCTCTCCCGAGAAAGCCAAGAAAATTACCGTTAATTTCATAACAAGGAAGATTCAATGCAGTTACTTCCTCTACCTGGCATTTAAGTCAGGGTTAAACAAATGGACAGAGAAACCCAGTGGGGACTAGTCCTCCCAGTGTCTGTGAACACAGATTCCTCTCAGGCAATGGAGATTAACTCTGCTGACGTTATTTTTAACCACATTTCCCCTAGGCTGAATACCTATTTTTATGCCAAAAATCAAGGTTTTCTTCTTTTTTTTTTTTTCCATTCCAAAACTACAGGGTGAGAGCTTCACAGCCAGAATACCTGAGAAAGGTTAAGCTTAGTAACCAGAATTGAGAAATGGTTAAAACACTCAGTAGTGCTGCTTCGCTTTTTAAATTTACTTATTCATGAGAATGTTCTTTTCTCTCTACATCCATATATGTCCCAATTCTTACAACGATTTCTATAGCAATTAATTTGGCACACTGCACTAGTAGGAAGACAGATGACCTGGATCTATCTTCCAGGTGTGACACCTGAGTCAGGTTGCTTCACTGTCCTTCTTTCAAAACCCTCATCAATAAAACAGCAATGATGATCCCTGCTCCGGTTATCTCAAAGAGTTGCTGTGAGGAGCAAACGAGAAAATCCACATGATATTACTTAGAAAACACACAAATATATATCCCCTCCAACCCGTGATTGATATTGCCATAACTAATCCTATTTCAGTGTATGTCCTCATCATCCCCATGACAAGGTCTGGTTCGTATTATGTCGCTTGCTCAGGAAGGCTAGGCATTCGGTGGATGGCAATGAAAGCGATGAGAATGGAATTTAACAGGGCACACATTCTGCTAGTAGTCATAGGCATTGGCAGCAGCAGAGAGCTCAGGCCTGGAGACTCAGCTGAGAAAGGTTCATGGTTTCTTCCACTAGCTATCGTGGCTGCCATCTTCTGAAAGGCTTAAAGCATTCAACATCCCATTTCTGGTAAAAAACGAAGGCTCTGATTCAAGAAACCTGTATAAGATATCTCAACAGCACTGGAGATGAAATCAGGAAGATGTTTTTGCACGCAAATGTGTGACCTTAATACTGTAAAATTCAAAGAAATGTAGAAAAGAAGTCAAATGAAGTAGATATTCCTTGTGGGAAAGAGTGGAAGATCTGTCTTAATAGTCAAGTTTGCCTTTTATTTTCCATCTTCATCTAACCTCTTTTTTCTTTCTTCTTCTTTTTTTTTAAAGCAGCTTACTGGATTTCCAAGTATAGTATCAGTGGTTAACTTCACAGAAGCCACGAAGAGTGCTTTAAGGACTCTCCTTCACAGCATCCTTTTTATGGCTCAGCAGGCCTGACCTCCAGGTCTCAGATTAAAAGTCAAAGCTTTCCCCTTTCATGAAAGACTCCTATGTCTGGTCAGTCCCATGTACACGGCAAAGTTAAACAGGGTCACATTTTAGTGTAGGTTTCTGGTGTGAAGCCCATCCAAGGGTGGGGTGGTTTTTCCTGCGCATGGTCTGGCTGGGCAGCTGCCACACACACTCTGATTACGTTAAGCCCTCTCAAGTGCTTGCAGCCTCACTGGCTTTTTAGAAAGACTTCCTAAGGAGTGATTTTCCAAGGAGAGGACTGTCAAAACAGGATAGGTGTGGTGCCTCATGCCTATAATCCTAGTAGTTTGGGAGGCTAAGGTGGGAGAATCATTTGAGTTCAGGAGTTCAAGACCAGCCTGCACCACACAGCGAGACCCTTCTCTCAACCCAAACAGGTTTTAAATTAGTGTGGGGGCACTCGTGTATACCTTTACTTACTGAGGAGGCTGAAGCAGGAGGATCATGTGAGCCCAGCAGTTTGAAGTTACGAGCTAGGATCACCCCACTGCACTCCAGCCTGGGCAACAGAGCAAGTTACTGTCTCAAAAAGAGAAAAAAAAAAAATAGAAAAAAAGTAAAACAAAAGGAAGCAAGTCTACAAAATTCCAGTTAATATGAAAAATGATGGCTATGGAACGGCAAAGAGCTTTTAGGCAGACTTCAGCCCAAACCCCTCTGTTTTATAAATAGAGAAACTGAGACCCCCCCCAGGGGAAATGATTTTCCCAAAGTCAGTCACCAGGATCCTAAGTAACCATCTTCACCATACATCAGGCTAAAGTCTTCTAGATATTTAGTCTAAATAATGGCAAACTACAGACATCTGGAAACCTATATTTATACAACATTCAACATGAACTCTTTCCAAATAATTGGAAATTTTGTTTGCAAAATTAATACAATAACAAAAAGGGGGAGGGTTTCAGAGATTTCACATCATTTATGCAGATGTTTTAATCCAGTGAAGAAATAAACAAAATTAGAAAGAACAAATGTGGTTCTTTTTCGCAGGCATCAACGGGCCTCATTAGTATAATAATAATTTGCCTTTTCTCTGTCTATTTTTTGGCATTTTCCGAAGCCTGGAAAAGTGAAATTCAATTGGCCTGTTTCATTTTGTTGTTAAAGCCTTTCTCTTTTTTTGATTTTTTGTTTTATAACAGTTAGATTTTCAACAATGTCAAAATGCATGAAGCCTAACCAAATATATTTTTCCTTCGTAATTTTGTTTTTCTAAAAAAGTAAATTTTTCTTCCTTGCAAATATTCATTCTTAAATTATGTAAACTATTTCTCATTCAGTTGTTAAAAATAAAACCCATACTTCTGGCTTAAACTGTACAAATATGTAATCCTCATACCAACACATGCCTATCCAATTGGCTGTGTATCTGTCTGCCCAGCCTTCCATCCATACATCTGAACCAGCATTTTCAAATAAATCTTTAATAAGTGTCCCTCAAGTGCTAGGCATCATGTTAGGTACTGGTGATCAAGTGTATAAAAGAGACATCCTTGACATCACTGATCTAGCTTTGTGGTACTACATTTGCAAATCCTAGATTTTCTAAGACAGTAACTGTGTACAGTATCATATGATGACATTTTCCTGTAATGCAACTGAAATTACAGAAGAGTTCTTAAAAGCTGTCCATGATTCTCTATTGCCTACTCATTCAATAAACATTGAATGTGCACATATGTTATGCCAATCACTGAGTTAGGAATACATTACAAAAAAAAAAATGCTTTCTGGGAATTTACAATGATATTAGCCTCTAAAGCAGTGATTCTCAACCCTCCTAATGCCGTGGCCCTTTAATACAGTTCCTGTGGGTCGCGACCCACAGGTTGAGAACCGCTGCTCTAAAGGGTTTGAGACCACCTAAATTACAAATGACCCTCTAAACAGACTTCTCCAAATAAGGGAAAAATACATTTACCATAAATTATGTTTCTTGTAATAAACATCAAATACCATCTCCCAAATAATATTCCATATAATGAGCAATAGAGCCTTAAATTGTACAATCTTAACATTTGTGACTTCAGCTCTCTGGGAATGACCCCCCAGAACTGTTAGGAAGTAATAGATTTATAATTTAAATAAGGCACAGATCATCCCTGCAGTGTAGAGTGTATATTCAAGAGAGTGGATCCAGCCAGGGGGCCAACGTCCTCAATTTAAAGTGTCTTTGCTTTTCTAAACTCAGGTGACCAAATGTAGCAACTCTCAGGATTTAATGAGACTTTTGCTTCCTTATGAAATAAAACTTAATGAAGTGAAAGTTTCCTTGAGGTTACTTTATGCAGAATAAAACTGTATTTAGTTATTCATTTATTTAACATAATATCCTCAAAGAAATATGATTTGTTAAATAGTCAAATACATGTAAACAAACTTCTCTGCCAAGTTGGAGATTAAGACAGCCTCTACATAGGTCAAAATCATAAATTCCATCAGAGCCCAGGCAGGTAATACCAATAGTCAAGTGCACACTTTATAAAACCATTGAGCAGTGGTTCCATGGAACAGTGGTTCCACAGAGCAGTGGTTCCACGGAACAGTGGTTCCACGGAGCAGTCGTTCTACAAAGCAGTGGGTCCATGGAACAGTGGTTCCTGGAGCAGTGGTTCTACAAAGCAGTGGGTCCATGGAGCAGTGGTTCCATGGAACAGTGGTTCCATGGAGCAGTGGTTCCATGGAGCAGTGGTTCCTGGAGCAGTGGTTCTACAAAGCAGTGGGTACATGGAGCAGTGGTACCTGGAGCAGTGGTACCTGGAGCAGTGGTTCCTGGAGCAGTGGTTCCATGGAGTAGTGGTTCTATGAAGCAGTGGTTGCTGGAGCAGTGGTTCCACAAAGCAGTGGGTTCACAAAACAGTGGTTCCTGGAGCATTGGTTCTACGGAGCAGTGGTTCCTAGAGCAGCGGTTCTCAAACTCTGGCTTACCTCAGTACACCTGAGAGTCATAATAAAACACAGGTGTCTGGTCCCCTCCCTGCCAAACTTCCTGATTAAGGAAGACTGAGGTGGGGAAAAAAAATTAAATTTCTTGTTAAAATTCTCAGAAAAAAATGACTTCTTAGAAAAGCACCCAGGTGAAGCTGGTCCTGATGATTCAAAAATTACTCTGAAAAGTTTGCTATAAAAAGTGATGAAAATCATGACATATTAGAGAGACTTAGTAAATTACTGTTTTAGGAATGGAGGTCAAGTACTGGCAAGTATTTCAATTTTTATAGAGACGAGGAGAGTCTAATTATCTACGTAAAATTTGTTATCATCTAATTAAAAAGACAGTGAAAGTTTACACTAGGAAGCCAAAGAGATCAAGCCCATACATTGGATTTGCCCCGAAGGTTAAATATTTGTACTGTTGTTTCAACTGTAGAGACAATAGGGTTTTCATTTGCTTGTTGTGTTTAGATCTGGCTCTGTCATCAAGGCTGGCGAATACAGTGGTACTACCATCCAGGCTGGAGAGTAAAGTGGTGTGATCATAGCTCACTGCAACTTCCAACTCCTCAGCTACAGGGATCCTCTCACCACTGCACCCTGAGTATCTGGAGCTATAGACTCACAGCACCATGCCTGCCTTTCTTTTTTCTTAATTTTTGTAAAGATGGGTCTCCTTATGTTGACCAGTCTGGTCTCAAACTTCTAGCCTCAAGTGATTCTCCAACAATACTGGGATCACACACATGAGCCACTATTCCTGGCCAATGTTAGGTTGCCAGGAATGCCAATGTCTAATATAGTATAACAATGTAGGTTTTATGCATCCACCACATGTTGGTGGTGAGATATCAGCAAGTTATTTAATGGTTGTGGTCCTCAGTATCACCATCTTTAAAATAAACACATTTGCTTTGAAGTATAGGATATAAATTTTCTGTACACATTTGGAAAGGTTTTATTGAGGTATGCACTCAAACCTAGAGCATTGAAGTTATATACATTACAACTCCAGCCGGTTACTACAGGCAAAGGCAGAAGATATACACAGTTCCAGTTCTTTAGCACTGGAACATGAACAGAAAACTAAGAGACTCCAGAGGCTCATAAAACCCTTGCATGAATATTAACTTCACCCTGGAGGCACAGGTTTGGAATTCTAAGGAAGATTCTTGGGCCCCACTGAGAAGCCAAGGAACCAAGAGATTTGAATATCACCACCAATATGCCTAGATTGCAACAACAAATAACAATGGTCTGGCCCCTACAAAGGTACCATTACAGGGAGGTTTCTGAGCTTTTCAGCTTGTAGACAGTCACTCTTAGGCCAAACCCTACACAACACAATTATTCTTTCCTCCTACAACATGATGGAAATACAATCGTAGAAATGTCCCAACCCATGAAAGTATGATGTTAAATGAGGTGCAGACATGATGTCCCTGCAATTGTTTAATGCAGGGCCCTCCTTGGTATAAAATAAATAGTATATAAATATTTGTCCATAAATTCTAAAGCTTCCTATCATAGAACTTGGAGCACAAAGTATACAGCCAATAAACACTAGCAAATAAAGTAATATGTAAACATTTTCTTAAAAACAGATGGATTTTAAAAGTCGGGATTTACTTTCCTCTTCACACGCATCAGTGAGCTCTTAGTAAATAGATCTGATACCTTCTGTCTACTTGAGGTGTCCCCACTGACTGTAAGACCTGCAATGTTGTGAAAATACAGTACTGTGGGAAAATCTTTATTTTCTAAAACATAAGAGTACTTGAAATGGAGAACCTGTAGGCACTGCTTAACACACAGTCAAAAGCCCCTAGGCACTCAAATAAAAAACGTGATGTGACAGAGCAATACTGGTCAAGACCAAGTTGACCAGGCAATCAGCTGCTGCTTGACCTTGCACCTCATATACCCTAGTTATAATATCAGCATGCTGAAAGAAACACCCACCCACACTGTGACAGTTCCTGGAGGGACCTTACAAAGGAAAGAAAGAAGAGGGTTTCCTGCTGTAAAGTGTCACCATGCCTTTCCAAGAAATAACAACAATAGTCCTGTCGTGCTTACCCTACGATTAAGCCAGTGCTTAAATTAGAAAAATGAAAAACCAAACAAACAAGCATGCTGTCTCCTCATCAGGGAGAACTACCTTCTACTTTGTCTATGGAGTAGATCTTCTAAACATGCTCTGACAATTAAGTTCGTGAACTTCCTACCATGTGCTTACATTGGCAGCACTGTATAAACAGCTTGGCAAGGGGGCATAATCTTGGTGTGTCAGTGTCTTGCAGCTGTGTTTGTGTCAATATGTGGCTGAGTCTTGCTGAGTAGTGTTCATTATTTTTTTGTGTGTGGTTTTGTGTGCAATCATGAGTATACTGGAGCTTGAATTAAAGCAGTAACCATTAAATTTCTTGTTAAACTCAGCAAGACTAGAAATGCAATCAGGAATGTGTTCATCCAAGTTTATGGGGATAATACCATGAAGATAATGGTAGTATACAAATGGATTTTTTTCTCTTCATTTTTCTGAGGGGAGAGAAAGTGTCACTGATGAAGATGTCAGAGTGGCCAGTAATGAGCAGAACTGATGAAAATATTGCAAAAATTCATTGAATTGTGTATTAATATCTTCAGTTGACTGTGAGAAGCACAGCAAACCAAGTAAACAGTGATAGGAAAACAGCTAGGGAAATCTTAACTGGAAATCTTGGCATGAGAAAGGTGTGTGCAAAGATGGTCCCAAAGGAGCTCCCTAATGAATGAAAACAAAGGAGTGTCAATGTTTGCCAAGAGCTTTTGGAGAGGCAAGACAATGTTTTGGGCCATGCTGTTATGAAATGTGGGTGTACCAGGACCACCCTGAAACAAAGTGTCAAAGTGCACACTGAAAGTCAGTCAGTTCTCCACAACCAAAAAATTTCATCAGTCCAAATCAAGAATCAAAACAATGTTGCTAAACTTTTTTGATATCAGAAGGATTTTATTCATTATGAATTTGTACCAACCGGACAAACACTCAACCAAGTTTACTATTTGGAAGTGCTGAAAAGGTTGCGTGAAAAAGTTAGACAGAAATGACCTAAATTTTTCAACAACTCATGGCTCTTGCATCACAACAATACACCAGCTCACACAGCATCGTCCATGAAGGAGTTTTAAGCCATTAACAAATAACTTTATGGGAATACTCTCCCTACTTATCGTATCTGGCCCCCAATGAGTTTTTCTTTACCTGAAGAGAAAAGAAATATTGAAAGAAAGACATTTTGATAATATTCAGGATGTCAAGGGTAATAAGATGAGGGCTCTGATGGTCATTCCAGAAAAAGACTTCCAAAATTGCTTTAAAGGGTTGATTAGGGGCTGGTGTCAGTGCATAGTTTCTGAAGGGGAATGCTTATAGATGACAGCAGTGATATTCAGCACATTCAGATATGTGGCATTTTTTCTAGAACAAGTTCATGATCTTAATTGCCAGACATTTGTATTTCCTAAATACAACCTGGTTTTGCTTTATATCCACATACTGTTGGCTCACATTTGAATTCTTTCTCCCAGGATGCCAAGAACTTATTTGGAATCTGAGTGGATTCAGGACTGGTAACCACTGTCCTATGACATCTTCTCTAGCGACAAAGAGAGACCCCCACCCAGACCCAAATTAAGACCATACAGCACTATCTGAAACCTGTCAAATGGGTTACCTTTGTCTTGTTTATTCTGGCTAAGATCCAGAACTCCTCCTTCCATTTTCCTCAAATCTCTGACCTGACTATTGCTCTCAATTTCAGACAAGAGAGGGAGGTGACTCAGGGGCCTCTCACTTGGCAGCTGGTGTGTTCCTTTCCACTGTTAGGGTGTCCCGGACGGGACTGCTGCCGGCCAGTCATATCTTTAGCAGCCTGCCCTATTTCCAACTTTGTCTTAAAAGCTTCCTTCTGAATTGGAGGAAATTAGAAATTCACTCTATCTTCCTGACTACGGTTTCCCCATAAAAGAGCATCAGAAACTTTAATCCCTGTGCCAGGAAGATTCAAGTAGTTGGTGGACACAGTGACTCTGGTCTTGGGAGGTGGTGGGGTGTTTTTCTCACTCCAAGCAGGAGTGCAATAATCCACTTTCTTCTTTGACTTTCTTCTGTTTCTTGTGTTTCAGACTGGCCCACTGACCTGCCCCGCTCAGTGCATTAAGGCATGCTCATGCATACTTAGTTGTTACGTGCATACTTCTGCTGTCCCCTTTGGCCACTTATTTCTGTTTTATGTAAGATAGGGCACTTTGCTTGTTTATTCTGAAACTCTACCAGTCTTTATCCTGACCCCAGTCACTCTGAACTCTTCACTAAATTTCTGTTTTAGGTCCTAAACTTCTTGTTTTCCTTGAAAGTTTCCTATTTGTATTGTGGTGTCTCTGGGACATGAGAGCCACATTGTTTGGGTGACCCCAATTTTAAGGCTGAAACAGGCCTCTCAGGGAGACCAGTTTGCTGAAACACGCTGAGGCAGGGAACCAGCGGGCTCTGCTTTGGGTACTGCTGTAACATAGCCAAAGGAAGTCAGAAAGTCTCAAAACAAAGTAGGATATCACCACCCCTTCCCAATAAATAACATGGCTATTCCTCCCTACTCAGCCTATGATTAAACCAGTGCTTAAATTAATAAAAACATCATTGGTGCTATTATCTTTTTTTTTTTTTTTTTGCAGTTTTTGGCTGGGGCTGGGTTTGAACCCTCCACCTCCGGCATATGGGGCTGGCACTCCACTCCTTTGAGCCACAGGTGCTGCCCCCCACCCTGCAAGGTGCTATTCTCAGCAGGAAAAACTAGCTTCTACTCTGTCTGTGGAGTAGATCTTCTATATTTCCTAAATAAAACTTGCTTTGCTTTATGCCTTTGGCTCACTCTTGAATTATTTCTCACATGACGCCAAGAATTTGAATGCATCTCAGCATTGGGAACCACTTGTCTGTAACAAAAATGCTGTCTGGAAAGATAAAAAGAATTGCAAACAAATGACATGAACACAAGCGATTATCTTTTCTTATAGGCAATGCTGACGCTGGAGTCATTTCAATATACCTAATCGTGGCCGTTCACCAAAACTCCTCTCAACCCTAACACAGGCTACCCTTTTTTAGTCCGTAATAAACAGAGCAAAACACAGTCAATAAACAGAGTATCTGATCGGAAGATAAGTGGACTTTTAAGAAGGAACTATACAAAGGCTTCCCACTTAAGGAATCATAGTCTCACCTGAATTTTTCACCTACAGTCACTAGTAGAATTTTTCTTTCCCTTTCTACCCCTAACTTCATGCTTCTCCAGAAATACTTTCCCCCAGAGATAGTTATTTTTCATTTTGGTAGACCAAACATCCTTAAAGTAGTTGTGTTTTATTTTTCACTTTTGTAAGAAACCAAACAGCTTTTTCCTCAAAAATTTTTAACCCTAATCTTTTAGTCATTAGGCATCATGACAGATTAGTTAAGACTGCATCCTCTGAAACTGAACTGGCTGGATGGAATTCCTAACTTTGCCACTTACTGGTCTTTCACTGGGCGCGCTAATTAAGCTCTAGGCCTCAGCTTCCTCATCGCCAAGGAAATGATAATAATAGTACTCACCTGTGAGGGTAATGATGTGGATTATGTAAGTGGATAGTTGTTGAGTACCCAGAAATGGTTTCTTTGCATAGAAATATTTGATAAATCAATTAATTATTATGTCTCATTTAGATCTTCTCTCCTTTACTTTGCAGCTTCCAAATAGAGAAAAATTAAGTACAATATGGAAGAAAGGATAACACAATGAAGTCAAGCCATATTTTTGGAAACTGATTACAAATGGCCTAACACATTATAAAGGCTCAGTTAGAAGTATCTATTCATGCTTCCAACAAAAATCAGGATGATCTATAAATCAGGAGCAGAATCATGACCATGTGCAAAAAAAGAATATCTTTATGACATTTTTAAAAAACTAACTTTAGAAATTCACTACTGAATTTATGTACAGTTTTTAAGCCAAAAAAATTAGACATTTATCTTTTTGGTAAATGAAAGTGTCTTTTAGGTTTGCTAACTTTATTTTAATTTTTTTTTTTTTTGTTTTTGCTTTTACTAACCATTATTAGGCTCTAGAAGACCTTTTCCTTTCATTTAGGGAGGTCTTGTCAGTCAGTTCACGTTTTACATATTTCATTCTTTCAAACAAAATTTAAAAGGATTTTATATCACCTTTTGTATATTATATGTGCACTTGAAAAAATTTCTCCCTCTCTTTTAGCCAATTAACTTAAAAATGGAATTCTTGGGAATCCTTATAATGTCTTCCTTAACAATATTATTGCAAGAGATAAACTGAAATAAGAAATGTTTTATAAATTGAATGTATGCAGATATTAGTTGTTCTGTCAATAATACCCAAGTCTGGATTCTCAACAAGTGAAGTGGAATTTCTCAGAGCTCAATAAATATTTGCTGAATGTATGAAACTACGAAATGAAAAGGGTTCGGCTAGGAGAGAATCTTTAAATTATATTTCAGACATGAGTGCTTTCTCTAAGCCAAGCACTGTGTCACGTAATTTATAAACTTGAACTCACTGGATCCACATAAGGTAGGCACATGTGTTACTGCCATTCTTGGCTATGTATGTCAAAACCGACAAGGAAAGTTAATTTCCCCAGCTAGTGGGTTAAAAGTGGGTAACAAAGGAGGAAATTGAAACCTGCAAGTTTTGCTCTGAAGCCTGTGACTTTCAAACTATCAAGCTTAACTAAATCTCTCCCCCTTAGCTCTGGAGAGAAAAATCATGAAAAAAATACCTTAATATGTGACACAGAAATGATACAAATTTATTTTATGATATTTATCCTTTGTGTTCTATCCATAAGGACAACTGGAAAAGAGCATGGCAGGTAGCTAATTCCATTATAACCTTAACTAGTGTGAGAAAGAGTGGCTGAGTACCTGAAAATCCTTGGATAAAAGAATTAGCAATGAGAAATTGCCATCTTATTACAAAACATCAGTTATGGAGAGAAGGTCATTAGTTAAGGTATAAAAGTACTAGTAAATATTTGTTGGAGTGCTCTGATGCTCAGGCTGGCATGCAGTGGTGTGAACACAGCTCACCTCAAACTTCTCAGCTCAAGCAATTTTCCTGCCTCGGCCTCCCGAGCAGCTAGGAGTACAGATGTGCATTACTACACCTGGCTAATTTCTTTTATTTTTTGTAGCATGGGTTTTCACTATGTTGTCCAGACTGATATTGAACCCTTGGCTTCAAGCAGTCCTTCCACCTCGGCAAAGTGCTGAGATGACAGGTGGTGAGCCACGGCTAGCCCAGCTGTTTAAATAGATACTGTTGAAACAGAGGCTGTTAAGTCCTGTTGATTCTGTAATGAACTCATATATTATTAATTTCCACCATCATTCCTTGCTCAAGATTTCACTCTGTTCTCTTCCTGCCTAATGCTGGTAATATGTGTTCCGCACACAGGAAGCCCTCCGTGATCCACTTCCTCTCTGCCGTCACAAAATACAGTTAGGTTTCCCACCATCTTTTCTACCTATATTGTTCCCTCAGCACTTTGCACTCTATCCCTTGGACTTTCATTTGAGGTGCCTTTTCTATTCCCATCAACAAGTTCCCTCTTTTCTACACATTGCCAGAAGAACAACAGATAATTTTCACAATTTCTATGATATGGAATCGAAATTTCACAATATCATGTCCAATCGGAGACAAATAATAAATGCTTTCCCCCATTCTTAGAGGGATAAATACCATCTTTTTAGCAAGAAGAATAGCGAAGCCAGTCTTAACTGGGTAACAATTTATTGGCTGGCTTCTCACCCAAGATACCCAATAGAAAATACAAGTGACTGATCCTCCCCCAAGCCCTACTCTGGTTTAGGGGCCTCATGTAGTGCCGAGAATGAGAGCAGGCAAACGTGAATATGAGAGGTTATCTATCCCAGCCAAGCTCTAGAGACCAGAAATCCTCATCCTCTCCACTCACACACACTTAGAGGGAGATGTGCTTTGCCAGCTGTTTCCAGGCCTTGAGTGCTCTCTCAGGAGTGTACCTAGATCAGAGGCCACAGCTTAGATCAATGGCCTTTATGATCACAGGTGCCACGGTTTCATCTTTACAGTTCCCTGCACAGGGTTTGGTATTCAGCAAATGCTTCCAAAATTAATTAAAATTCTATGGTTCTTAGAATTACAAGACTGTGTTCTATTATGATTTTATTATGACTTTATTTCTTGTTTTACCAGTATCTATTCCTTAAAAACCCAAACATACCTCAGCTTACTGATATGAGAAAAGAAAATGATAATGTGCTTGTACCTGGACTAAGCAAGCCCAGGAAGAGGACAGAAGCCAGGAAGAAATTTCTAGAAAGCTTAAGAGGGAGGTAGAAAGCCAAAATTACCACTGACTCAAAAAATCATTCACGGACCTTTTAAAGTGTCTCTGGCTCTTGCCACCTCCAACAGCACTGGCCTGAGTTTCTTAAGTAAATATTTGATTATTTTTTAAGGGGTGAGTCGGGTGGTTAATATTTACTGAGTGTCTATTGTGAGCTTGGCTTCTTGCTGGCACCTCGTGTATATTATCTGATTTGATGAAACTCTCAGTTACTGAACAGGTGTTAATTATCCCAGCAGCTGAGATCATTGATTGAGTTCACCATGAAGTCCTTACATCAAAAGTAAACTTCTTAGTTAATCTCAGTCTCATGCCAAAAATTATGAAGAAGTACTCAGGAAGTCAGGTAAACCTGGGAATTTTTAAAATTCACATATGATTACCCATTTCTATTCTTAAATATTCCAATTCAACAATTTCACTTGGTAAGAGCTGTATATTCATATGCCAAAAACATGTGGTCTGTCTATTCCAAATGATAATCCTCTATAAATGTGAATAAGCAATAGAAAATTAGTAACTTTCCTTTTTTTCATTAAAGCATCTGATCTATGCCCGGCAGATGATGTAATTTCTGATGCAAAAAAAAAAAAATACATGACTAAATACTACAGAAATCATCACCGCATTATTATTTAACCCTGTTCTTGAAATTCTGATCACTGATGTGTCAAAAAATTATAGAAAAGTAGGGGAAGAAATTGATCATTATGTGAAGAAACCAATGTAATTGGTTTAGAGCAATAGTTCATTTAAATAACTATATAAAAATATATAATTATCTGAAAATGATTACCTTTCCTATTTTCTTCTAAAAATCAATTTAAGTCTGTGCGTGGGGCCTCACATCTGTCATCCTTGCCCTTTGGGAGGCCAAGATGGGAGGATCACTTCAGCCCAGGACTTTCAAGACCAGCCTGAGCAACCTGGTGAAACCTCGTCTGTACAAAAATATGAAAACTTAGCAGGGTGTGATGGTGCACATTTGTGTTCCCAGCTACTCAGGAGGCTGAGGCTGAGGCGGGAGAATCATTTGAGCCCAGGAGTTTGAAGCTGCTGAGCTGTGAGCTATGGTGACACGGCTGTACTCCAGCCTGGGCAACAAGAGACTCTGTTTCAAAGACAAAAACAAAAATGAAAAACTCAATTTAAAAAAATAATGGGAAAATGTTTGTGGTAGCACTCCCTGGTCCACATTTTCATTCTTCAAAGACAAAATAATTATTTTCAAGTCAATAGATTCCTGCATGTGTGTTGTCAAAACTCTAATTCATTTGCTCAAAGTATCTGATTTAGTATATGGACTGCCTTAAGAGCCTGGGGATTTTCTACTCCCACCCCTAAAACAACTGATGAAAATTTCAGTTTTACAATTTCTGTGGTTTAGTCTTAAGAAATTCAGAGTAAAAATTCCACGTTAAAGTTTCAGTAACATTACGAGAAGGAAGAGGAGAAGAGAACAGGAGAAGGAGAAGAGAGAAGGTAAACAAGCAAAAAGATCTTTATATATGAAGAAAGTAACATAGATTACATTAGTTTAAAAATGTTTTTCCTGGCCAGGGGCAGTGGCTCATGTCTGTAATCCCAACACTTTGGGAGACCAGGGAAGGCACTTGAGCTGAGAAGTTTGAGACCAGGCTGGGCAACACAGCAAACCTTTGACCCTTCTGCTCATTACCTAACCTGATACTTCTAATATGTATCTATTGTTTTACCTGCAGCATCCATTCTGTCCTTGTGTTTCTTCTGCAAATCATTCCTCTCTCACTCTATGCTATTTGGATGCTACTGGTCCTATAGACTCAAGTCCAAAAGTTCCAAAGAAGGGAACATTTATAGGATTATAGGTGATAACTCACACCTATAATCCCAGCACTCTGGGAGACTGAGGCAGGTGGACTGCTTGAGCTCAAGACTTTGAGACCAGCCTGAGAAAAAGCAAGACCCAGTCTCTACTAAAAGTAGAAAAACTAGCTAGGCATAGTGGCGGGTGCCTATAGTCCCATCTACTTAAGAGGCTAAGGCAGGAGGATTGCTAGAGCCCAAGAGTTATGATGCCACAGCACTCCACCCAGGGTGACATAGTAAGACTCTGTCTCAAATAAATAAATAAATAACAATAATAAAT
Source organism: Otolemur garnettii (assembly GCF_000181295.1). NCBI lineage: Eukaryota > Metazoa > Chordata > Mammalia > Primates > Galagidae > Otolemur > Otolemur garnettii. Next base: position 6,873,660 of record NW_003852455.1, on the reverse strand, counting down.
AAATAAAAATAAAAGTTCCCAAGAAACACTATTCTTACCAAGTTACCTGCATCTGGTTTTGGTGCCTATTAACTAACCCCTCATGGTTTAAGCTATTTATAAGAGACTGCAGAAGACCGTTTAGACTGAAATTCTATGTTAATTATTATTCCAATCAGAAGTGAGTGATATTTAGAGTATATTGCCCAAGGTTAAGAGGGTCTTCCCCTTTAAACAGACTTGTTTAATGGGGCACATGTGATAATTTAATATGTTCACATAACTCGTAAAGATCAGTGTGATTGGCATATCTATCAACTTAAATAGTTAACTTTTCTTTATGCTCGTACCATTCTAATTATTCTCTCTTGGTTATTTTTTCTAACAGTTTTGTTATTTTAGAGTGAAGGATTTAATAACCAGAAATTCGCATACAAATGACTCTCTTGGAAAGCACAGAAGCTCGTGTATTCTGCTATTGGATATGCTATATGTCTACTTTCCTAACAAACATGGGGTTTGCTACAATGTCAAGCTCATTTTACAAAAATACTTAATATTCACACTGAACACAATATTCTAAAAAATTTAATGTGGTTCCCTTTTGTAGTGAGATAAGATGCAACATGATGTAAAGACATTAAAAAAAAGCATAGACCTCTTTTATAAATAGAAGGGTGGGGGGTTGGATTAAAACATAGCAGAAGTACCTAATGACATATTGGTACTTAGTCCTGATAAACTCAACCAACCTTAGATTTAGTAATGATCTAAAGAAGAAAGTAACAGCTAGATTTGCATTTTCAGAGGTAGTACTCTATCTAGGTACTGATGTAAGGTACAGCCTCTGGTGGCAGAATTGGAACAACGATTTGCCTGAGAATTGGAACATGAGATTTCATGACAAACCCAAGAATTTAGAAGATTCTCCAGGATTACACAACATCAGGTATAAATAAAAGAAAATAGTGACATATTTTCCATGCAATTCTAATCTTCCACATAAAATACTTGAAAAGACAAAGAATCCAGAATCAAAAGGCTTCATACCATTTGATTCCATTAATAGACTTTCTACGGTAGGTTAAACTTGGGAGACAAAAAACAGATAGTTGTTATGGACTGGGAGGAAGGGAAGGGTTGATTACAAAGGAGTTGCAGGAGAAAATTGGGGGAGCTGATGGAACTGCTCTGTGTCTTAACGTATGTGTGGTGGTTACATGGCTGTGCATTTTTCAAAAGTAATAGATCTATACAAAGTGAGTTTAGCTATATGTAAATTTAAATATTTTAAATACTCAAAAATTCTGACAGAATAACTTTTTCCCTTTTTTTTCTTCTTTTTAATTGCCTTTCTAATAACTCAGATTTGGTATTGGAAAGTCAGCATTTAAACTTTGGCTCCTGTATTATTTGTTACATAACTTTAGGAAAATGTTTTAATTTCCCTGGTCCATTATATACAAAATGTATATGAGGATATTTGCCATCCAACCCATCTCATTGTATTTGAGAATCAAATCGGTCTATAAAACCCTATCAAAATTTTGCATGAATATAAATCTTACTAAGAGATATTTAAAAGTTTTAGATCCTTAAAAATTAAACAGTGTTAAATCCGTCAATATATTTTTTTTCTCCTTTGAATCTACTATTCAAATTCTTGGAACTCCTTTTATTCTACCCACTATGATACAAGTAGCAATTCTCTGTCACTCATTAATGAGACGATTGTTTTTATTTCCACCATTTTATTGGTACTATTATCATGTCCTTTGCCTTAATTTGCACTGAAGGACAGCAGGACTGGGAGTATTGCACCATTGATAATTCAAAATTATTCCCACCTGAACAAAAGGCAAAACACCAAGTCCCATCTGTTGGGCATGAAGGGATTTGGGGATTTAAAGCAAACCGAGATCTCATGTTGGAATGTCCTACTGGACTTCTTCCCTCAACATGTGCTTCTAATAAGAGGTAAGATTTGGACTGGGGGCAGGGAGCAAGAGGTACAAACAGGTTCTGTGCCCAATTGTTAAGGAATTTAATTTAAATTGTACACAATACACTGCAGTGCAGAATCTCTGGAAGCTCTTTGTCAGCTGGATGAATATTTCCTACCACAGATTTTATTCTGTTGTATTCACAATCTCTGCTCTCTCTACTGCTGCATCATCTGGCTTCCTAGTTTTCCATATTCAGAATGATTTTTTCTTCTAAAGGTCCTACTTGCCAACACCACCTCCTTCCTACTTCTGTTGTTCTTGAAAATTAAGTAGCAGTTTCTGTGTTTTTTAAACCACATGACTCTCCCTTTTCTCCCAAATTCTTTATCCTTTTTTATTTAATCTCTAATTTCTCATTTAAGAAATAGGTGCTTAACTAATGATGCACCCCACATATTTCTGAGTTTCCAAGTGAACAGTAAGTAATACAGACAGACTACATACATGGCTGAATAAGGTCCAATAGTAGTGAAATCCCATCACAAGGGAATCCAAGGGAGTCATCGAATTATTTTGCACCTTATAATTCTATGGAAATGATGATTCCATAGTAATTGATAACATTTAAAATGTTAAACTGGTATGTCATTTTAAAGCTAAACTGAACCCTACCACAGGTATAATTATTATTTTTCTTTTTTTGTCTGGGGCTGGGTTTGAACCTGCCACCTCCAGCATATGGGGCCAGCACCCTACTCCTTTGAGCCACAGGCACCGCCTGGTATAATTATTTTATGCATAAAATAATCTTGTGAGATAATTACTTTATTTAATTAATTTATTGTTTTTAGAGATGGAATCTTGTTCTATGACTCAGGATGGAGTGCAGTGACCCAATCATAGCTCCCTGTAGCCTCATACTTCTGGTCTCAAGTGAGCCTCCCATCTCAGCCTCCTTAGTAGTTTAAACTACGGGTGTTGTGCCACCCTACCCAGCTATTTATTTATTTATTTTGGGTTTTTTGGAGACAGAGTCTCAATATATCACCCGTGGTAGAGTACCGTGGGGCATCACAGCTCACAGTAACCTCAAATTCCTGGGCTTAAGCAATTCTCTTGCCTCAGCCTCCCAAGTAGCTGGGACTATAGGTGCCCCCACAACGCCCAGCTATTTTGTTGTTGTTGTCATTGTTGTTTAGCTGGCCCAGTCTGGGTTTGAACCTGCCACCCCTGGTGCATGTGGCCAGCACCACAATGACTGTGCTATGGGCACCAAGCCAACTTTTTTTTTTTTAAGTTGTAGAGACAGGGTCTCACCATAGTTTCCAGGCTTGTCCTGAACTCCTTTCTTTAAGCAATCTTCCGAGCTTAGACTCCTGAAGTGGTGGGAGCATGAGACATTGCACACAGCATGAGATCATTCTGTTTAATCTCCTTCTTAAAGGATCATAAAGAGATTATGAATCCTTTGAATCATAAAGAGATTATGACTTAACCTTAAGACTGCATGGTGGCAAGACAGAAAATCCCACTCAGAATCTAATGTCCAATCCCACTCATTTCCGTTCATTCTATTTCTTCCTCAATCTCATTCAGTCCATCTACCTTTGACTTTATTTTTTTAAAAAATAGTTTTTCCAGATTCACTCTGTAGAATCTGACAAAGGCCAGAGATGCCCTCTGCTCTGACCCTGAATGGTGATCCTCCCTCCTGCACTGTGACACAGACCAGGCAACAGCCATGCTACATTAGATATTTACAATGACTCATTTAAAAACAAAGGCCTCCAAAGGCATGGAAAATAATTAATCATCATTCTTTGAAAAACCAAGTTGAGCACACTGGCAAGACAGAAGGGATATATTTAGTTGCTAATAGGCTCTTCAACTAACAAAGAAAAATATCATGGGTTGGCAAATACAGAAGCCAAAATAATAGTAACAATCTTCATGTTTGCAAATACTTTATGGTTATTCTGGTCTATCACATAGCCCAACCCATTGAACTATCAGAAGAGCAGGGATTATTAGTCATTTTCTAAATAAAGATATGTGTAGTCTGGTAATTTGTGGTCATACAGCTATAAAGAAGAGAATTAAGTGCTATAATTTATGCTCTTTCAACCTGATTCTAGGATTCTGCCACTAAACACACTCTCTTCCCTAAAAGAAGAAACAAATTATAAGTAAAAATCTGTATTAGTGATTCTTAACATTACTGAATTATTGCTTTTCGAATCTAAAATAAGCTTCGTTTTTTAAAATTTCAGATTAATAGGAGAATACAGATGATTAGGTTAAATTGTTTGTGTTTCTAAGGTAAGGTTCAAGTTATAGCTGAGCCCTTAATCCAGAGGGTGTGCTGAATACCCTTACATCGTGAATAGTAGGTGAGGGCTTACCAATCCCCTCCCACCTCCCCCTTCCTCTTTCCCTCCTCCTCAGTCTGCTCCAGTAATATAAGCTTTCGATTCCTCCCCAGAAAGATGTGTGTGTGTGCATATATATTCATATATATATAGTATGTACAAATTTGCATACAATTTATGGGTTACACAGAACCCTAAGCTTCAAAAAAAAGAACATAGACCCTAGGGAAGAACTGCTGCTTGCTTAGAGTCTACAGAACAAAATAAGATACTGCAATCTCAGATTTTAGTGAATTAATTAACATAGTTACTCTCCATCAATTCTTTTCCGTCAGTCCCAATACCCCAATTTCTCACATCTGTGCACCCTATTTGCATGACACTGTTTTCTTCCTATAATTATTGATCAGCATGCTTCCTAAAGTTATTTAAAAGTAGTGATGCATATTAACAATTTGAAATATGAATATTGATGACTATATGGTTAAGACATTTTGATAAGGAAAATTGATAAGCAATTTAACTAAGGATATTGTGTCTAATTTTTTTTTGCATTTCCTTTGATGTCATAGCTTGCAGACATTCCATACTGTTAAAGGAAATCATAATTAAAAATAAGACAAGATGGGAGGCACCTGTGGCTCAAAGGAGTAGGACGCCAGCCCCATATGCTGGAGGTGGCAGGTTCATACCCAGCCAGCTCTGGCCAAAAAAATAAAATAAAATAAAATAAGACAAGAGATTATGCCTAGAGCAGTGTAAGCACTACCCAGGGGCTTAAATAATATCATCTGTAAGTCAATGCCAACATTTATTTTTGTAACGAAGCCATTTTCTTTTTTTTTTTTGGCTGTGTACTGAGTTGACACTTTTTCACTGATCTCAAAGACCTCTAAGATTTAAGACCAAGTTAATTCATCCTGGTGATAGAAAGTGTATTTTTACAAAATTTTAGAAAACTTTTAGAAAATTAGAAAAAGTTGATTTAGGAGTTGGTATTAAGATATAGCTAACTCAGAAAGAAAATTAGAGAAAACCTTGGTGGATTCCCTCCTCAATCTGTTTCTTAAACTGTTCAATGACTGCTAACCAACACAGCAAGGCAAGATCGGGCACACGCAAGGAACCCTGACTGGCCCGGCTTCTGGAGACTGTGACTGAGCACCATGTTGAGATGCACAGCGCCTGCTCTACTAGAACTGTGGAGGTCTCTCCTGCCTTCCCAGCATCCACTTCAGCTCCAGACACCAGCCAGGCACAGCCCCGAATCCTCTCGGTCACCCCAGGCGTCCTCCTAGATTGATATAAACAAGAAGAACGAACTGTATAATAAAAGAAACATGAAAAACATAAACAGGAGTAGGAAAAGTCATCTAAAATAGAATCCGATCTTTTTACAGTTCATATTCTGCCTTAAACCCCAGAGATGAAATATGGATAGAAAGCAGCATTGCAGCTAAAGAAGAGTTGCTCCTCTGGGGTGTGTTAATCACCGAAACCAGAGATGGAAACAACTGCATACGCCATTTATTTCTTCCTCAAGACAAGCCAGAAACATACCTTCCAGTTTCCTTCCTAAAGTACATACAGCAGTTTTCATGCCCTGAATGAAACCATATGCTATAATAATTCACATTTTATGGACAAGACAGAGGTTAAAAGTTTTGAAGAATAAACTGGAGTTCGTATACTTTATTAGACCCCACTTTTTTTTTGTTGAGTAATTGAATAACATAACAAAGGAAAATTTTAGGGGGCATATGACATTTGAGTTCTCCACTAATAGTAAGGTCCCACAGAATCCCTCAAACATAGTTACTAGCCATAAATGACAATTCATGGTTAAATGAAAGCACATATTCCATTTTAATGAGAGTGAGCCTTGGCTGTGCATGATGGTAGCTCATGCCTGTAATCCTAGAAGGCTGAAAGGCTGAGGAGGGAGGACTGCTTGAGGTCAGGAGTTCATCAAAACCAGCATGAGTAAGAGCGAGGCCTAGTCTCTACAAACAAAAAAAAAAAAAAAAGAAAGAAAAATTAGCTGGGCATGGTGGCATGCACCCATAGTCACAGATATTTTGGAACTTAAGGCAAGAGGATCTTTTGAGCCCAGGAATTTGAGGTTCCCATGAGCTATAATGAAATCACTGCATTCTAGCTTGGGCAAGGAAAAGAGACTGTCTCAAAAAAGAAAAGAAAAAAAAAAGAAAAGACAGAAAGAAAAAAGGATGGCCCTGTACATTAGTGCAGTGGCTGACAGTTTGCAAAATTTAATACATCTAATTGTGCTATTATAACTTTATGAGATGAAGCATGTAGTATACTCACAACAAGGAAATGGACACCAGAGCTATAATTACAAGCTAAAAGTCAAATCATCATATTATTCATTAATTTATTTTAAAACTTGTTAAGTATATAGTATGTGCTAATATCCATAGTGGAAACGAGTGATGCAAAGGTAAGGCAGTGCCTTCCAGGTGTTCAAAATTTTCCAAAAGCATAAAAGAAACACACACAAAACTATAAAGTAATATAGAGTATGTTAATGCCCTGATAGGTTTCCAAAATGATGTGAAGACTTACAGAGGGGAGGAATCAATAAAAGACATAATGTGAGTTGATTTTCTACTGATTATGAAGTCACTAAGGGTAGAAAATGGGACTTATTTACTCTCATTTTCCCAGAGAGCCATAACACTTTGTAGGTGTTCGGCAAATATTGGTTGAATTTAATGAATAAATGAATAAGTTACACTGTCTGTTCCCTGTATTTACTTTGTATGATACTCATGTCTAAAATGGTTACTTTACACTCTGGAAGTAAGGAACAGAATAAAAATGTACTGGATTATGGAGAAATAAAAATAGTGGCAGTTGTGTCAGAATTTCTTCAATGGATATTTAAATTTTTAATCATTTTTTAGGTAGCAATTCAGTACATGTGTCATCCTGTCCTTAATAACTGGCACCAATGAAATTTGTCTTACACTTTATCAAATGGCATGCAAGTGACCAGCAGTTACAGGATGCCTTACGCATCTGGTAGCTTAAATTCCAGGGGAGACTTGGAGGTCTTAGGCTGGAGATATTTGTATAGCACTGCCAGAAATTTAAATAGATTTTATTGAGTCTATAAACTATTGTATTACTCATCTAAGCCACAAACCTGGTGTGCACAGAGGGGTAACCTGAGGATCGTAAGAGAGATCGCCAACTAACAGACAGTGACTCTGCACCTGCAAAATAACTTTGGAAACTCAGCCTGCTCCACAGGAGAGCCAAGACACAAGGGCACTGTCTTTTCATAAGACATGGAATTTGATCTGACTGGTCATCTCAGGACACCAGATACAGGAACTAAACACATTAGTATCTGTCACCTGTGAAGCCACTGTTGCTCTCTTCATGATCGGGAACACAGACAGCAGGGTTTTTCCAGGAGTAATGGTGAAGATTTTGCTTTGAGTCATCGGCATCTTTGGCCTCAGCCAAAGTGGCCGTGACATAAGACAAATTGCATTATTGTCTGTGGAAAGCTGTCGGACTTGCAGATCGATTGCACACATTTCTGTTACACTCTGTGCAAAAGCTGAGCTGCTCAACGTACAATTCATTCAACAAATAGTTAATGAGCGCCGACTACACAGCTGGCAGGTACCAGTTAGTAATTAAGGTCCATGTGGTGAAGTGTGTGACCTGCAAGAAGCCCTGAGATCTGTATTTAACACCAGTTATTCATTTCTTATTCTCCTATCTGGTTTCCTTAAGTTTATTAAAGGTGCATTTTTGCAAGGAGAGTGGGAGTGAAGAACACTTTGCCACTCAGCAAAATGTTTAAAATCGAGGTCCAAGAAATAAGGGGAGCCTCAGAGGCTCACAGCTGGCTTCTGCTTACTTCAATTACAGATGCAAACTAGCACTTTAGTCAGATCTTGCTTTAAAATGTCCATTCCTGACTCACGAACACCTAAAGGGAATAACTGCTTTTCAGCAAACCCCCACGGTCACGCACACCTAGGTCAACAGCTCAACATCTGGCCTGGCCAGTGTTGACTATTAGCATGTCAAAGCCTGAATTAAATAATTTGTCCCAATTGCTTTTAGATAGCCTTTTATGCCCCCATGGACAAGGAGAGAGATACCCTGCTCTTTTGGCTACAGGACAATTTTTAATTTTTAGTAGATAACGATATTGTAAACAGAACTGAGAAAGCTGGGAAGTTCAGCTTTCTGAAATTTCTTAACCTATAAGAAAGTATGAGAAACTAAAAAGAAAGCAATTACTTCCTTACATTGTTTGTTTTGGTTTTCTTACCTAGATTGCTTTACGGTTCTGCATAGCACAAGTATACAAAAAACATTCCCCTGAGGGAAATGCCTTAATCTTAATGATTAAAGCCCATGAGTGCTTTAAGTAATGCCATCTGGTAATTAGCAGCTTTAAATAGTCTTAAAACTGGGCCCTGTTTTCTGAACACAATAGGAGAGGAGTGGAGGGAGGGAGGGGTACAAGACAGTTATTTATTCTGCTGAAGACCTATCCAGACCAGAATCCCCTGATGTGTAGCTAACCCAATAGACATGAATGGGAGGGTAACGTGCTAAATTATTTAGGGGAATTGGGAGGGAGGTGTCCATTGCCATACTTGATGTTGATTTTTATTTTATAGAGATAAGTTCTCTGTATGTTGCTCAGGACTAACTTGAATTGGGCTCAAGTGATGCTCCTGCCTCAGCCTCTTGAGCAGCTGGGACTAGAAGCACACACCACTACTCCCAGCTTGATAGCTTTTGTTTAACTTGGCCAGTTCATAAAGTTTGTCGCAAGTAATCATGAAATTGCTGTGTAGACAGCAGAAAGTGTGCAGTATTAGGAATCAGATGACATGGTTTTTTGTTTTTTGTTTTTTATTGAATGGTAACTATGTACATTAATGTACTTCTGGAGTACAGGGTGGGGTTTTCACACACAATCCGAAACACTTCCATCAAACTGGTTAACATAGCCTTCATGTCATTTTCTTAGTTATTATTTTAAAACGTTCACATTCTGCTCTTAGAAAGATTCACTTGTACCCTTGTAAGATAAACCTCAGAAGTGATCCCTCCAATCCCCCTCCCTCCACCCATTCCCCCCTCCCCTCCCCTCCCCCCTTCCCGTATTCTTAGGCTGTTATTAGGTTATAGCTTACATATAAAAGGTATAAATTAGTTTCATAATAGGGATGTGTACATTGGATACTTTTTCTTCCATTCTTGTGATACTTTTCTCAGAAGAACATTTTCCAGCTCCATCCATGTGAACATGAAGGACGTTAAGTCTCCATCTTTCTTAATGGCTGCATAGTATTCCATGGTGTACATATACCACAGTTTGTTAATCCATTCGTGGATCAATGGGCACTTGGGCTTCTTCCATGACCTGGCAATTATGAATTGGGCTGCAATAAACATTCTGATACAAATATCTTTGTTGTAATGCGAGTTTTGGTCATCTGAGAATATACCTAATAAAGGAATTGCAGGGTCGAACGGCAGGTCTATTTTTAGTTCTCTAAGTGTTCTCCAGATGTCTTTCCAAAAGGAATGTATTAGTTTACATTCCCACCAGCAGTGTAGGAGTGTTCCCTTTTCTCCACATCCATGCCAGCATCTCTGGTTTTGGGATTTTGTGATATAAGCTAATCTCACTGGAGTTAGATGATATCTCAAAGTAGTTTTGATTTGCATTTCTCTGATGATTAGGGATGGTGAGCATTTTTTCATATATCTGTAGGCCGTGCACCGATCTTCTTCAGAGAAATTTCTTTTCAAGTCCCTTGCCCACCCTGAGATGGGATCACTCGTTTTCTTCTTGCTAATACATTTAAGTTCTCTATGGATTCTGGTTGTTAAACCTTTGTCGGAGACATAACCTGCGAAAATCTTCTCCCATTCTGAGGACTGTCTGCTTGTCTTACTTACTGTGTTCTTGGCTGTGCAGAAGCTCTTTAGTTTGATCAGGTCCCAATAGCATATTTTTGATGTTGCTTCAATTGCCTGGGGTGGATGACATAGTTTTTTTAAGAAGTACTTGTTTACTCTGTGTGTCTTTGCATAGAACATCTTAAGAACTTCCTTCCTTATCTTACAAGAATACATATTTTACACACACACACAAATACATATATATAAAATTTGACAAGCTATTTCACAGGGATGCTGAGGGATATATCAATGTATACTACAAACTCTCAAGCTTATATTGCAATGTAAGAGAGTATTGTATTTGTCAGGAAATTACTTTAGAAATTCATGTAGCAGCCTCCTCTGGTGCAACCTTGTAGATCAAAGTGCTGCGTGTCCTACTGTGTGCCGTGTCCAGTCCCTGCACTGAACCAGCTGGCCTGCATTTAAAGCAATGCTTCCCGTTTTGCATGGGCACAGTTATTTTTCCCTTTTAGGGGTAAACCTGGGATTCCAGTGTGCCGACACTTCTTAGAAACAAGAGGCAGGAGAACACAGTGAATATTTTTCCCCAGAGTTCCACATTTGGATGAAAATCATTGAGCCCTCAAGTTTGTTTTTTTCTCATAAAAGAAATCTTCAAGAGAAACCCAGACCAGAAAAGAAAGCGAACTGATTCTAAGGCTGAAAACAAAGGCAGACAGATCTTTTTGTTTGAAATGTAACCATTATAGTTGGTCGCTACTTATTTATCTGCTTATTCTTTACAGAAACAAGCTCCCATAATAGAACTAAGTAAGACTCATGGCCTCCTAGCAAAGGGTTGTGAGAGAGGACGTATAGGAAAATGCCTGGAGATATAAGGAATGAATCAGTTGCAAAGTATCTTTTAAGTTATCATTATTATAAAGTAGTACTATGCAGTGTACAGGGGCATGCACCTGTGAACATGAAGATGGAACATTCTCTTTAGCACATTTCAAGTTGATCATAGTCAGATCTCATATGAGGCTTATTATACGCCCTCATGAAAATGCAGGCAGTTTTTATCCTCTAAAATCCAAAGCAACAAATCAAATTGAAGGAACCAGGGTTTCTCATACCGGAAATCCATGTGGGGCCTACTGATGAATGGAAAATAGAGTGTTGGGTGAAAGGGCTGACTTACTATGGGTAGCTAACATATTATCAGCATCTTCTGATTCTCTTAGAACAAGTACTTTATGCCGGTGGAAGGAAGGGTGGCAGAAAGCAGGGAGCCTGTGAGAGCTTGCTGCAATTTCATCATACAGGAATTTCCTATGGATATTTCCCCCCCAGCTTTACAGAGGCATAATTGACAAATAGGAGTTACATATAGTTAAGGTGTACAACTTGATGTACAATATGTTTATACATGTACTGTGAAATGATCACTATAATCAAACTAATTAACATATCCATCACCACCTATGGTTACTTCTACAAAACCTTTATACTGTCTTGGTATCAACCAAGTGTCTAACATCATGATTGGGAACAATGATGAGGGCAGGGATTGGGACTGCTGAGTCAACATTTTCCACGAGCCCTCAGCCCCAGCTCCAGAGTCAGATGGAGGAGCCTGGAGTCTCAGGCAGGGCGTCTGACCTCGCAGTCACAGCACAGCTCAGGGATGAATGGGGCGAGGACAGGAGGTCTGTGCATGGTTCTCAGGGGTCAACAGCAGAATAAGCACAGAAACTCAGGTTTTCTGCCCTTCAGTAAAATGATGTTCTTTCCATTGTATTTACAGTCTCTCTTTTATTTCCCCTGCAACTGTGGGAGGAGGAGGGAGACCTAATGCATTTGACTGCTAAGTCAGCAAGTTCATTCTGAAGGAATAGAAAAAAGAAGAAAAACAAACAAATTAACTTTTAAGCCAAAAAGGGCAAGCTTTGAATGCCAGTTTTATCAACTACTAGGCAAAATACAAAGCCACTGTGATCCTTATTTATTTATCTAACGTTTAACTAGGATATAATGTATGTATATATTCTGTTACCAGTTTCTAGAACATTATTTTGCATTTCATAAATACTCAGTAAATGGTAGTGCCTAAGGGAGGCATGAAGGCTTAATAACACATCTATAGCTTTATAAATATACCCACTGATTTCTTTATATACATTTGAGAAGGGGCTCAGTTCAGCTCCTGGGCTGCCCAGGCTCTGTGTGAACTCTTTCAGAGACAGGAACTTCCTGTCCTGTGAACTCAAGCTGGCTGTGCTGTTGGTACATGTGCTGGGTCTGACTTCTCCAGCCATCGCTAAGAAATCCCATCTCATTTTTACATCACAGTCTTTCCAGAACCTGATGACAGCTCTCAAATCCCCACGTCATCTCTCCTCCAAGTTAAACTTTCCCATCTCTTCGGGCTCATGAATTCCTCTTTTTCTCATTGGCAACTGTTAAGACTTGTGTTTAGTGAGCAGCGTGGGACCAGTCCTCATCACTGATGCCACAATTCAGGATCCCATCTAATCACTGCATTGGGACACAGGGAGGGTACTTACATGAAATATGGTTTCATTCCATCCAAAGGTTATACAAAAATTCTATATAAACAACATGCTGCCATTTGGATCTCTATTTTTAACATTCCTCTCTTGTTTATTTTTCTAGGTTTATAACTCTTAAGCAAGTTCGGGTAGAGAAAAACTCCTTTTGTATTTAAGAAACCGGGTCAAGCTCAATTACTTATATACTAAAAAAGGCCACCAAAATAAATATGAGTTGTTAGGCTTTATCTATATCCGCAATTTTTTTTTCCAGAAAAAAGCAAAAATTCAGTCAACTAAATCATTTCATAATACAGTACTATGATTTTTGAGACAGGTCTCACTCTGTTGCCCAGGCTAGAATTCTGGGGCATCAGCCTAGCTCACAGCAACCTCAGACTCCCACGCTCAAGTGATCTTCAGCCTCAGCCTCCTGAGTAGCTGGAACTACAGGTACCTGCCATTATGCCTAGCTAATTTTTCTTTTCTTTTTCTTTTTCTTTCTTTCTTTCTTTCTTTCTTTTTTTTTTTTTTTTTAGCAGAGACATGTTCTCACTCTTGCTC
>NW_003852455.1:6794546-6860314 GCF_000181295.1 Otolemur garnettii | reverse complement strand
AGCTCACAGCAACCTCAGACTCCCACGCTCAAGTGATCTTCAGCCTCAGCCTCCTGAGTAGCTGGAACTACAGGTACCTGCCATTATGCCTAGCTTTATGCCTACCTAATTTTTCTTTTCTTTTTCTTTTTCTTTCTTTCTTTCTTTCTTTCTTTTTTTTTTTTTTTTTAGCAGAGACATGTTCTCACTCTTGCTCAGGCTGGTCCCAAACTCCTAGCTCAAGGGATCCCCAAGTCTTGACCTCCCAGAGTGCTAGGATTACAGGCATGAGCCATTACATTGGGTAGGCTTCATATGACTTTCCTTAAACAATAGCCCTACTTATCCTCACTGAGGGGAAAAAAACCTTTAGCTAGTATAGCTTCCAGGGAGTTCATATTTAATTTATAAAACCCAATTGCACTAATTTTATCATCATTTAGCAATAAATTCAAGCTCTTTATGTTGGCTCCATAGGTCAGTAGTCTTAGGGCATCAGAATACAGAACTAAAATCACACTCGTACAAGACTAACTTCATGAATGCAAATGATATTTAGAAAAACTTTCTCCCTATGAACTAGAACACTCACATGTATAGAATAACAATTGTAAATCCTAAGTATTACTTCTTGATAAACATGGAAAATGTCCTACATACTTATCTCTTCTGAGTTCAGTTGTGCTTGGTATCTATTCCCGGCTTTGTTGTACAACCTTTTATAATTACTAGATTAGGAATCGGAGACATCCTATGTAGCACGTTTCCATTTCAGAAATTTCTGACAAGTGTATAGTTATTAGTGTATTATCAAACACTGTCCTAATAATACTCTGGTAATCTACATAGAGTCATGTCCTTTCTGGCAATAGAGAAATCAGAGAACAACTTTTTCTCTTTACTTGTCTGCTAGCTATAATATCGAAAGTTCAAAATTATTACCTGCCCAGAAGATAGTGTTCTTTTCTAGCCTATATGTATCTGTATCTGTAATAGAATGTAGTGAAGTAAAAGACAGTACTTCTTTTACAAAAGAAAACATTCCAGTCAATCTGCCCTAAAGTCAAGCTGTTGTTATTGAAATAACATTTTTTTAAATGTCACCAGGATAAATTCCAGGGAGAAGTCAAAACAAAACAAACAAATATGTTGCTTTCCTGAAATTCCCAGGTAGTAAAAAACATTGTGTAAATAAGTATAAAATGAAAGAGAAATCATATATTTTGCTTGATTTTTAGTTTGCATATTGTACATCTCTTAAAATATAGACAGAGTCAAAAAGTGTTTTTTTTTAATAAAAACAAAACAAAAGCACAAATAAGACAATGAAGAGTACCCAATTCCATTGCCAAGATATTTTGGAAGTCACCAGCCAATACTCCAGCACATGTTAGGAGCAGGAGCTATTTCCCAGACACTCACTATCTTCTTACCACACTTCATAATCTGGACACACATGACATATGAGTTTCAGCTGAGCCAGATGCCGAATGGGAAAAGTTTTACAGTACAGAGAAATCAGCGTGGTGGAATGATACAGAGACTGTCAGCCAACACACATTCCCTCCACCCTCAATTCCCTCACCGCTGCCATTCCCCTTGCCTGGACACACTGCACACACAACATAGTTCTGACATTGCTTCCCTTGGAATCCCAGTAGGAATCCTAGGACATTGATATAATTGATTCCATTCAGAACTGGAGGGTAACACTCTTTAGCAGGGACACTCGATTAATTCTGCAAAAATATATACATTTATCTATGGAATGTACATTTGCCAACGACTTCCAAAAATTATGTTGTATTGTAGCTTACTACAAAAATATATATAACCAGAAAGTACACATAATGTTAGAAGTTAGAATGATAAACAATGAAAGCATACAGGAAGGAGCAATGGGTTGTACCAGGAAAGTGAATTGCGATGCCTCTATTTTTTCTTAAGTATAGAGTAAACTCCTACCGTGTTTCCCCGAAAATAAGACCTATCCCCAAAATAAGCCCTAGCAGGATTTCTATACATTTGTTAAATATAAGCCCTACCCCATAATAAGACCTAGTGATGGGCATGGCTATACAGCTTATCTGTATAGCCAGAGCCTGCATTTCAGCGTGGAGCAGTGGTAAGGAAGACTGGAATACCTTTTATCTGCCACAGCTCCTTTCTGTGAGCCGTTGGCACTTGCAGAGGTGCACGTGTGGTTAACTGTGGTGGCAGGCATCCTATTGCACACGTGTGAACGGCTAGGGGAAAGGAGTTGACACATCACTAGCACCAGCCCCACCAACAAGGTCGGCTCCCCCTGTCAGGTTCCAGAAGAAGATGACTTAACTGTGTTTGAATAAATGTAGATTGTTGTATTATACTTAATAAAAATAAGACATCCCCTAAAAATAAGCCCTAGTGTGTCTTCTTGAGAAAAAATAAATATAAGACAGTGACTTATTTTCAGGGAAAATAGATGTCAGGCAAAAGCTCTGGATACTATGAGTTAGTTGAAGAAAAAAGAGTGTCTCTGTTCACAAAGATGTAGATAAAATTCAAATATATAATAACTAAGAAAATTATTAAATCACTAAGATTATCACAGAAAAAACTCTTCACTATAGCAATTAAAGTTAGATAGTGGGATACAGTAATCTGGAGAGAGGAGATTCTTTTAAATAAAGTGGCCAGAAAAGCCTCTCTGAGAGAGTAACCTGTAAGCTGACCACTCAATAAATAGGCCAGGAGAGAAAATACTTAGAGGAAGGTATTCAAGGCAAAGAGAAAAGCAAGTACGAAGGCTCTTGGAAGACTTCTAGCATCTTTGAGGAAAAGAAAAACATGGCAGCCTGTATGGGACCTAATAATATGAGAGAAATCTTAATAAACAGGAGGGTCTAGATCAACTCAGGCATGTGGCCAAGGGAAGGAGGTTGGTTTTATTGCTAAATGATGATAAAATCAGTGCAATTGAGTTTTACAACTAAATATGAACTTCCTGGGAGCTACGCTATCTCCAGTTTTTTTTCTCCTCAGTAAGGATAAATAGAGCTGTTGTTTAAGGAAAGTCATATGAAGCCCAGCTAGTGCGGTGGCTCATGCCTGTCCTAGCACTCTGCGAGGCCAAGGCTTGGGATCCCTTGAACTCAGGAGTTTGGGACAAGCCTGAGCAAGAGTGAGAACATGTCTCTGCTAAAACAATAAATTAAATAAATAAATAGAAATATTAGCTGGGCCTCATATCATGGCAGGTACCTGGTAGTCCCAGCTACTCAGGAGGCTGAGGCAGGAGGATCACTTGAGCCTGGGAGTTTGAGGTTGCTGTGAGCTAGGCTGATGCCCCAGAATTCTAGCCTGGGCAACAGAGTGGGACTGTCTCAATAAAAAAGAAAAAGAAAAGAAAAAAGAAAAAAAGAAAAGAAAGACATGAAAAAATCTACATTTTCTTCTTTCCATTAATCTCCATTTCCATTTACTGAATTTTTTCTCCCCACCTCAAAATCCTTCAGATATCCTAGTTCTAATTATGGCAGAGAGAAAGAATAAACAAAGACTAACTGCAGAGTTGTGATGGGTAGCGTTACGGGTCAACTGAGCTAGACCACAGCTCTCAATCAAACACTAATACATATAGTTCCTGCGAAGACATTTTGTAGACACTATTAAAGTCCAAATGGTTGGCGTTAAGAGAGAGCATCCTTGATGACCTGAGTGGGTTTGATTCAATTAGTTGAAAAGTCTTATGTGTATAGTTAAAAGACCTTAAAAAGAGAATTTCTCCTTTCCTGAGGAAAAATAAGTTCCTCCTACAGACAGAACCTTTAGCTCAAGGCTGGGAGTTCCAGCCGCCCCCTCTCCCGCTGGCCTTCCCTAAGGTCTTTGGACTTTCCAAGCCAGACCCTACAATCCTGTAAGCTATTTCTTGCAAAACAATCTTTTACAATGTATCTGGTTGTACTTTTCTCTAATTGATACAAGATGTTACACTTATTCTGAATTAATATCTTAAAGATAACCTACGCCAAACACAAAAGGGGTAAAGATCAACATAATTCCTTCATTTCTGTGACCCATACAATCCGGATTCAATTATGGGAAGAGACAGAAAGGAAGAACAGTCTCCTCAAGTGTAATGCTGCCAAATTCCATTGTTCTTGCCAAGTGAAGTCATACTACATGGTGATGAAGAGAGATCAGAACCTGGAGGACCTCAGGATGGGCACAGTGGCTCACATCTGTAATCTTAGTACTTTGGGAGGGAAAATTGGGAGCACTGCTTGAGGCCAGGAGTTCAAGAACTTGGGGGCCCTATATTGGATGGGTGGGCCAGTATAGCCCTGCATGTTATTGCCAGATACAGTAGGACAGCTTATCACAGGGACAAGTAACATCAAAAATAAATGTTCCAACACTATAACTTCACAGATAAGAATTTACCTTAAAGAAATAATCAGGTATGAATACTAAAATTGAAGTGAAGAATTTTCCTCAATAAAATTTGTTACTGGACAAAAAAGATTAACCAAATGCCCAGCATCAGTGGAAATAAAGAAATTTAGGATAATTTATATCACTAAACCTCACTAAGCCTCATTATTGGTATTGTAGAACATCTCAAAAACGCAGGCAACCAAAACAAAAATTAACAAATGGGATCACAGTAAACTAAAAAGCTTCTGTGGAGCAGACGAAACAACAAAGTGAAGAGTCAACTTACAGAATGGGAGAAATATTCACAAACTATTCATCCCACAAAATATTGACAACGAGAATATACCATGTATAAGGAATTAAAACTACTCAATAAAATAAAAGCAAATAATCTGAATAAAAATGGGCAGAAGATCTGACTAGATATTTCTCAAAAGGAGGCATACAAATGGCCAACACGAATCTAAAAAATGTTCAGCATCACTAACCATCAGGGAAATGCAAATGAAAATGATAATGTGAGATCATCTCACCCAAGTTGAAATGGCTATTACCTAAAAGGCAGAAAATAACAAGAGCTGGTGGAAATGTGAAGAAAGCGGTATGTTGTACACTGTCGCTAGGAACGTAAATTAGTATAGCCACTAGGAAAAACAATTTGGAAACACTATGGGAGTTCCTTAAAAAAATAAAAATGGAACCACCACCATATGATTCAGCAATCCTACCGTTGGGCACATATATCCAAAAGAAAGAAAATCAGAATATCAAAGACGTATTATGCACCTATATTTATTGCAGCACTATGCACAACAGCCAAAATGTGGGGGTCAACCTAAGTGTCCATCAGTGAAGGTATATATAAAGAAATGTGGTAAATGGAATATTGGTCATGAAGAGGAATTAAATCCTGTCATTAGCAGTACCCGGATGGAACTGGAGGCCATTATGTTACATGAAATAAGCCAGGCCCAGAAAGACAAACACGGCATGTTCTCATTCACATGAGGAAGCTAAGGACATTGATCTCATGGAGGTAGTGAATCTAAAGGTGGTTATCAGAGGCTAAGAAGGGTAGTGAGTAGTGGAGAATGAAGAGGGATTGGTTAACAGGTACACAAACATGGTCAGAGAGAAGAGATAAATTTTAGAATTAAACAGTATAGTCGGAAGACTATAGTTAATAATAATTTATTATATGTATCAATTAGCTAGAAGAGAAAATGTGGACTATTTCCAACACAAATGACAAATGTTTGAGTTGATGGATATTCCAATTACCAAAATTTGATCCCCATACATTTTATGCTTGTATAAAAATATCACATATACCTCAGAAACGAGTACAATTATTATATATCCATAAAAATATAAAAAATACGATTTTCAAAAAAACTCAAAAACTTTATGATATATTAGACAGTAATAAATATGGGTTCCAAATAGTATTACCAAAGTGATATCAGTTCTGAGAAATACTCACAAGCATAAAAATAAAAGACTGGAAAATATCACAGCTATCAATGATTACCGTTGGGCACTGTGATTATTTAATGGCTGTTATTTTCTTCTTTTTGTTATCTCTATACTCTTCATTTTCTTTTTCACATTGGATGCATACTGTTCTTAGGGTAACTAAAATCTGTTCAATATATTTTTAAAAATAGTGAAACAGTATGTTTTTTATTTTATTTTATTTTATTTATTTATTTATTTATTTTTTGAGACAGGAGCCTCAAGCTGTCCCCCTGGGTAGAGTGCCATGGCTTCTCTGCTCACAGCAACCTCCAACTCCTGGGCTGAAGCGAGTCTCCTGCCTCCGCCTCCCAAGTAGCTGGGACCACAGGTGCCCGCCACAACACCCGGCTATTTTTTGGTTGCAGCTATTATTGTTGTTTGGCGGGCCCGGGCTGGGGATTCGAACCCGCCACCTTGGGTGTACATGGCTGGCGCTTTAGCCACTTGAGCCACAGGCGCCGAGCCATGTTTTTTATTTTAAAACAAGTATGTGTTATTTGAAGTTAGAAATCTTTGTAGCTGAGGGGTGAGCTAGTGTTTATCACATCCTCCAGCCGTGTTCTAACACACCTGAACACCAAGGTTAGCCTGTGCCTACCCTACTTACACCCACTCTCACCCAGGGCATCTTCAGTCCTCCCTGGCTGCCACTGCTTCACCAAGTCAATATCAATTAGGTATCCTTGTGCCAATGCACAAGGCATCTATTCTCCGCATTACCAGACTCCTTTAACATGGATATCTTCCTCCCATCATGGGACATGAGGCATGATGTATGATATTCAATGCGTCCTATTCATGTTCCTTATCAGTATGCTCTGACTCCCATACCACCTCCATCTTGGTGTGTCTGTCTGAAACCCAAACCTGCCTTTAGGGTCTTCTCACTCTCTGATGAGGAGCAACAACAGCTGATTCATCATCCCCTTACCACATTCCCTCCTCTCCTGGTTAGGCTTCCTCTGCTTTAGACTCCCTTCCCTGTCCCCTTTGACACAGCACAGAAATCTAGCCATATTTCAAGGAAAAACTCAATTATCACTTTTTCTATAAGTTCTTGCCCAATCCCTCTAAATACAGATATGCAATCTCATCAAACTCTGAAAGAATATTGCTTTTATTCCGTGATGGTACTTAAGTTATCTTGACTTTTAAAACTTTTTAAATCTTTCTCTTTAGAGTAATATTTTACCTTATTCATTTTTGAATCTCACCAGTATTCTCCTTATAGTAGAGACCCAATGAGTAGTGAGTATAATTGAAATGATCTGAAAGGTAAAAGAAAAAAATCACGGACGTTAACAACAAAATGATAGGCTGTATCTCCCATATTTGTTCCTCAAGTATCAATATTATATGGGCAATCAAAAGTGCTGACTGTATGGGACTGAAGACCCAGTGGCTGTAAGATTCCGCTGGAGAATCTGGGAGAGAAGGTTAGAAGATAAATAATCTAAACCCAGTGGTTTCTAAAGCTAGGAGTACAAAAGACTTACTTAGAAAAGTTTGCTTAATTTACTTATTTTAAGGGTTTTATTTGATGCAGATGCCAGAGCCCTACCTAAGTTCTACCAAATCAGATCCTATAGGGAAGTGGCCCAGAAATCAGCATTTTAGAAATTTCTAGAGGATATCGGGGCATAGTGTTACTTAGGAAATCAGACCTAAGAAAGAATACGTTCTTATATTTCACTGGTTTGAGATGCAGTGACGATAAGAAAAAGTATATATACGTAAATATATATACACACAAAGGAATATTATTCAAAAAAGTGGTACATCTTTTGGGGGGGTTGATATAATTATAGGTCACATACTTTACACTTCCTGATGAATCAGGTCTTTAGATTTCCAGGATTCTAGGGTAGCAGTTGTCACACTGAGTTTACCAATGTATCGTAGAGGTTGAATACAGAAGAAGCACATTTCCACCAATACAATTTTCTTCATTTATTGTTATTTTTCTCTTTTTATAAAAAATCACAATTACTTAAGAGATTTTGATTTTATAATTGCTTCTGCTAATTAAAAGATGATTGGAAGATAAGTACATCAGATTTTGCTTCATTTTCATAGAGATACTTTGTATTTGTCCCTGGTAGGTTACTGATGAACTATGATAATAATAGCCAAATATATTACAAAAACCAAGAATAAACTAGGGAAAGTTAAAATTTAAGCTTGACATCCTCAATCATAAAAATCAAGCTTGCTATCTGTGGCTTATTTGGAAATCTGTTTCTTTCTGTCTCTTGGGATAACTCTATTGAGGTATATAATATTGACATAAAATAGTCCCCAAAACATTCTCCTGGTGGAAAGTAGTGGATACTTTTAATGTCTCAGTGGATTACAGGAACAACAGCTGGACATCAGCTGCAACTTATCGGGAAGCAATGTTTCTTCTGGGCCAAGTTCATGTCATTTACAAGTTTTAAAAAAAAAATGACATTCTGTAACAGACTAAGAAAGGTATTCCACTTTCTGTCTGCTATCTCCATGACTTTCCAGCCTTTAGGACCTTCCAGAGGAGTAAGAAAAATAGCTTTGCATGTGTGTGAGAATGTGTGTAGTTAACATTTCAAGAACAAATGCGGCCGCCTGACACAGCTGAGCTGGAATTCACCACAGAGTCTGCAAATTCCAGAAAACGTGAGTAAAGGCACGTCTGTGACTCAGTCTTCAATCCTTGCCAAAGTAGTAGTTTTCTAGACACACAACTACAGGGAAAGAAAAATAGAAAGTCAGAAAAAAAGAAGATGACAAACTGCACGATCATAATTCTTGCCTCTCATTGAGTCTCGAAGGTGTGATAAGGAGAGCAGGACGGGGCAGCGTATAGGACAGAGAAATAGCCACACACCAGGCCCTACATCATATATCAGCAGACACACGGCTGTTTTGGTTTTTTTCAGGCACATTAATTAAGTTCTGTACACAGTGCTTACACATAAATAAAACCATATGTTTAAGATGTGGTTCAGCCATTACCCCAGATCCAATCACATTCCCTCTTGCCTCCTGTACCACTTTCAAGAAATTGGCATCTTGCCTAAATAGCAGGGGTGGGAAATGGAGAAAATGAAGAGAAAAAGAAAATCCAGCCTGCGCTACAGCCTTACTCTCCTGTTGATGAGTGTTCGTTGATGTGTGGGAAATACGTTTGCCTTTCACGACTTCTCTCAAAGTTAAGAACTGTAGTTTCTTAGAGCAGTGGAGATTCTTAAAGGATTATTAATTCATCATGCTATCAATTTATCAAGTCTCACGAGAACTCTTTCAAGTTGTCAACAACATATAAATAAGTCTTAAAATCCACCCTCTGCTACGCATACACACGTGCACACAAATACGTGTATGTGGGTGAATTTATAAAAAATGTGTTAATACACATGGAGGGGATGGTTTTGTGGAATAAAAGTCATCTAGGCCACCTCCTTGAATGGCGCTTCTCATTATTTTCTGAAACATACTTGTTCCATAATATGTGGAAAACTTAAGGGATTTAAACAAATGGCAAAATGCTGGGTTACACAAAGTTAGACAGGTTTCCTTAGTGTGGAGTTTTCAGTCTTTCATATGTTGATGCATGCTGTGAATATCCAAAATACTATCTCAAAGCTAGGTGACTCCAATTCTTGCAAAATATCTTGCAAGAGGAGTGATCTGCAACCAGAGAGACCAATCTCAATTAATCCACGGTGTCTGTTCCGTCTCCAGTAAATTTCCCTGCGTGAAGAAAATCACTACTCTGGAAAAGACACCACTGTGTTATACAAAAGATCTAATTTCTAAACATCGATTTTTTCTTACACTGAACCATTATCGACTTATAATGTACTGTGGTGCTCCTGATTTTGCACTTTGGCAAAACAAAAACAAAAGTAATGTGATTCCCTTTTCCTTCAAAAGTTTTTCAAATATTTCACCGCAACAATTTTATTCCCACAAAGCCTTACCTTTTGCAGGGGAAAAAAATTATGAGCTCTAATCTTCTCTATTTGTCAATGTTTTCTTTAAGACATGGCACCTCAATGAATACAGCAATTCATTCACAGATGATTCTACAGATGCAGACCCAGATCTAAGCCTGGTAGGCGTGTCGCATCAATCCCCATTCATTTACTAAAACCTTGGGGTATTTATAAGTATTATAGCTAAGCTGATTCTCCACAGTTCTGTGTGGATATATCATTATTTGTGGATATGTGAGTTTTGATGAATATTCAAGAAACACAAGTCCATTAGATTTCATTTATAAATTATCACAGTGATCTTGCTTCAGAATAAATTGGTTACTTTTTCTCAGTTACATTCTCTTATGAAATTGTCTTATCTACGTTTCATGGAAATTTTACTACTTTAAGAGAATGGAGGCTAATACACTAGAACTTAACCTGTAGTAGTGACCTCTTTCCATTTTAATGCTAATTCATTGATACCAGATAAATTATTTCAAGCAGTTACAAACTCCTATAAAACCAATGAGAAAACATTTCTCTATGTGGCCATCGATATTATACTATTAACATAATAAAAGACACCACCAAATGACTTCTGAAAGTAAGGTTTTCATCTGTAGCAATCTCCTGATCTGCGAACTCAAGTAGCCCAGTCCAAGAGCTAAAGACAGTGCACTCTGGTTAATTCACCATTTATGGCATCAGTAATAGCACCATCATGTAATACGACTTGTTCCAAGCAATAAAGCTGTGGAAACAGGAGAACGCTAACCGCACCGGGTGTGGGTGCACCTTAGGATCTCAAGAAGTAGGCCACTGATGGCTAGGTTACTCTGGATGATAGGAGACTGGGAAGGAACAAGTTACCATAGTGATGACAAAGAAAAGCCAGTATAAAATAAGACTTTTGTTTTTTCGCTATAAAAAAATGGAAATGGGAAAAAAATGACATGAATTGTATTGCATTAAAATAAAAATAATCTCATTTTAATCTTTGGTTAAACAACACAATGTAATATGAAAAAAAGGTTAAATAATATGCTATATTTTCCATACTACTAGACTCCATAGTTAAAAAACATAAATACAGATCCTAGGCATTTGGTAGCTGCAACAATAAGACAAGTCAATTTTTAAAAGTTATACTTCATTTTCTTTTCAAAATTAAAAGAAGCAAAGGAAACCTGCCATTTGGCAAATTCAAGTCTCTTGTAACTGATCCGAAAAATTCCCTACAACTTAATGGGGACACAGAAAATCATAGAAATCTGCAATACTTGTTTATCATTTTAAGAACAAATATTACTTTCAAGTCACTTTCCCTCCTCAAGATCTAATCTGCCAGGTTTCAGCCCACAGTGAATTCTTGCAGCTGGGTTAGGATCCCCCAAGAAAGAATGTTCAAACAAAAATGCTGATGGAGGCGTTTCAGCCAAAGGAAGCATTTTAGCTGTGGAGGAGGATGGGACATTTCCGAGCACAAGGGCTTCCCCCTCACGCCTGGGAATGCCATTATGAAAGGCTTCTACGCCCATTTGCTCTGTTCACACTTGCAAAGGGGGCAAACCTTCTAAAAACAACAACAAAGACCACCAAAGAAACAGTTCTCATGGGAACACAATGTCTTTCCTGGTAACAAACACCTTCAAAAATAGAGGAAAAACAGAGAGACAGAATAAACATGTCAGTAAGTTTTAAAAGAAGTGAATCTTTACTACAGAGTAAAAATTTTAGCTAACATGAATGGATATCTTCCTCTGGGCTCAGCCCTGCTCTCTTCCATGAAGTGAGTTATTTTATTGTTTTCTTTTTATGTTTATATGTTGCCATTTATTCCTTTGCAATAATAGATTTAACATGCATAAAAAACACCAATCCAGAAGCAATTACTTTGCCATTTACAGGCTTCTATATATATATTTTTAAAAAGATAATAACCAAGATCTTTCTCACTGGGGAATGATTAGATTATTGTAGTCCAATCATCATGATGATGAACAAGAATCTTTCTGCAATGGACTCTGAAGTGAGTTATTTTATATTCCAAAATTATACCAAAGTAAACTGAAAACAGAAAGGTTATTAATTTGCCTAAGAACATATGGCTTTATGTGTATGATTATTATGTCTGCATATATATACAGTAGATATATGTGTGTGTGTGTGAATATACACATATCTGTAAGGTTATTAACTTCTCAAGAATGTAAGGCTGTATCTGTATGTATATTTTGTATGTAAGTATATATGCATCTGTGTATACACATACATGTGTAAATATATGTGTATTTGTATGTTATTATGCATGAAATGTTTGATTTCCTTAAGTACTAAGTTTGACAGTTGACATTTCTGACATTTCACTTTGACAGTTATTGCTTTTTTTGGTGTGTGAAGGTACATCCGCATTCTTTAAAATGCATGTTTGGCTGGTGATTATCTTTCAAATTTCTTTTTAGAGCAATTTTTGTGAAACCACAGAGAAGTCAGGATTTGTATTCTTTTTAAATATGAGTTCTGTCATGGAACCAATGCAGCATGGACAGCTGAAAAGGTCAGTGGAGTTGGTGAAGGATGTGGCTAAGGAATGAGAGTACGGAGATGATGGGGAAGTTTTGTTCTGCTGACTTTAACCTTGAAAATGAGCCACGTGGGCAACCTGAGACCAAGGTGGAAAATGAGCTAAAAGCTGAGGTTGAATCCATCTCAACCTACACATGAATTAGCAGCAAGGTTTAATGTTAGTATTACAAAACTATAGGATCATTTGAAACAAATTGGCAAGGTTAAAAAGCTGGGTAGACGGGTTCTAGGAGAGTTCAGTGCACAGCAGAAGGGAAATTGTCTTGGAGTTTGCCTTTCTCTGCTGTCATGACATCAAAGTGAACCATTTCCACACTGTACTGTTATGTGTGATGAAAACAGGATTTTTTCTGACAATGAGCAGTGTTAAAGCACAATGGTATGAACTGTTAAAACACAGCTCTAAACCAAATATTCATTTAAAAAAAAAAGGTAATGGTGTCTGTTTGGTAGTCCAGCACTGGTATTATCCACTACAGCTTCATAAAACCTGGTCAGGGGATTGTAGCAGACGTCTACTGCAACCATCGGATCAAATGACTGGTATGCTTGAGATTAAGCGGCTGAGATAGGTCAACAGAGGCAGGACCATCCTCTTGCAAGACAATGCCCAACCACACGTGGCACAAACAATGCTGCTCAAAGTACACAAGCTGGACTTGCAAACTCTGTGTCGTCCACAGTGTTCACCAGATGCTACAACTATCACTCCTTCCAGGGTTTATGTTTGTTTGTTCTGTTTTGTTTTTTTAGAGACAGTGTCTTACCTTATCGCCCTCAGTAGAGTGCTGTGGCATCACAGCTCACAGCAACGTCCAACTCCTGGGCTTAGGCACTTCTCTTGCCTCAGCCTCCCGTGTAGTCCTTCCAGGTTTTGAACCCCCTCTTGCAATGAAAAGTATTCAATTTTCAACAGGTTGTGGCAAATGCCTTTCACAATTTCATCACCACTGGCTCTCCAGGTTTCTTCCCTGCTGGCATAAACGAGCTACTCTTAAAATGGCAAAGCTGTGTTGGTAGCTTGGGTGAATATTTTGATTAATTGTGCTGCTTCTTGTTTTAGGTATAATAAACTAAACTTCTGATTCAAAATCAGACATTTCATACTTATTGACTTAAAAATAATTTGCTATCATCTTTGGTGAAGTGTCTGTTCAAATATTTTGCTATTGTAAAATTGGGTTTTCTTATTATCATTGAGAGTTTGTTATACATGTATTCTAGAAACATATGCTTTTTTAGATATATATTTTTGCCAATATTTTCTCAGAGTCTATAGCTGCTTTTTTTATTTTTATAACAGTGTCCTTTGAAAAACAACCATTTTTAATTTTAATGGAGTCCAATTTGTAGATTTTTTTACCCTCTCTCAATTTGTGCCTTTCATTTACTATTTAAGAAATATTTTCCAGCTCAGCGTCTGTGGCTCAAGTGGCTAAGGCACCAGCCACACACACCTAATGTGGCGGGTTCAAATCCAGTCAGGGCCCGCCAAACAATAATGATGGCTGCAACCAAAAAATAGCCAGGCATTGTGGCGGCACCTGTGGTCCCAGCTACTTGGGAGGCGGAGGCAGGAGACTTGTTGAGCCCAGGAGTTGGAGGTTGCTGTGAGCTGTAATGCCACGGCACTCTACCCAGGGGGACAGCTTGAGGCTCTGTCTCAAAAAAAAAAAAAAAGAAAGAAAAAAAGAAATATTTTCCAAATACAAAGTTACTAAGATTTTTCTCTTGTTATTTTAGAAGTTCTATAATTGTAACTTCTGTTAAGTGTGTGTATAACCCCTTTGAGGTAATTTTTGGATACTCATGTTTC
Source organism: Otolemur garnettii (assembly GCF_000181295.1). NCBI lineage: Eukaryota > Metazoa > Chordata > Mammalia > Primates > Galagidae > Otolemur > Otolemur garnettii. The sequence goes on along the minus strand of NW_003852455.1, from coordinate 6,846,037 downwards.
CATCATCATTTACTGAAGAAATTATTCTTTCTCAATTAAATTGACCTAGAATGTTAGTTGAAAATAGTTGGGCATATTTGTGGGAGATTTATCTGGACTCTGTTATTTTATGTTCTTAACCACTGTGCTAGTTACACTCTGAGGGCAACAGTGCAACATTGAGGTCACTGACATAACCCTTAGAGCCCCTCCTCCCTAACCTGTTTAGTCTCTAAATGCCTTATTTATCGTCATTAAAGCAATTTAGGCAATGACAGAACCTGGTTTATATAATTATGGGGTTGACAAGAACATCATAGTCTGAGGAACGAGCGTCTTGCATACTCTGATGGTGGAGTGGCCTAGTCTCCGAGGATCTGGTAAAGCCATCACCCACTACGCAGACTGACCCACAGGAAGGGAAATCCAGCTTTGTCTTATCTTTGGGATATGGTGGAGAAAAAAATTTTAAAAAGCCCATCAAATCTCAGCACTGGGAGAGATACTACTGTACTGGTAGGTCGGCTATTTGATACTAGGATTTTTTTTGTCATGTAAATACCTTTACTTGTTCACAAACTTTGACTAGATTTCCACAGAGAGACCAACATCACTCCTTCCCCGCCTTAAGGCAGCCCATTATTTGATAGTCACTCTGAACTGCTTTACAGGTTTTTCTCACATTGTATAATTTCTATGAGTCTGACCTTTCCCTATTCACCCAAGGTCTGTAGCCTCTCATGGATGCCGCCTGCCTGGCCACCATCAGGCACACAAGGATGTTCTCGGGTACTACCCCAATCTCCCCTCCTCCGTCCAGTGTTACGGGGAGGAACTGAGTTTAATTTTTCTGCTTCTTTACATTATCTTGTTCTCCATGTTGAATAGGACTCTTTTTTCAATATCCTTTGTAGATGGCTAGACTCAAAATGAACGCAATTCTCCAAGAATCGTTCCATGAGAAAGTCAACTTTCATGCTCATTAGGCTTTGTCAAGCCCTTTCCCCTCTATCAGTGGTGGAATGCACCCCTTTCCTGTTCTCTGTGGGAGAGGCCTCGACCCATCAGGAGATGCCCCCATCTTTCACAAAAGCAGGAATGGGTGACATGAATATCACGTATTGAGGACACTGACCTCTGGGACCATAAACAAGAAATAATAACAAGGTGCACATAATACACGGCCTCATGTTCAGGACATTCCTTATTACTCCCCCAAGTTAATTTTGGTTTACATAAAAACTTCTAAAAATGTTCTGAGTTGATTTTCTTCTGCCAGACAGTGATGTTGTATTTAGCTTTTAAAATTGAAATTAACATCAGTGAATCCTTAATACTATCCCTTTTACTTAAATAGCAACCACCATAAAAAACAGTTTTCAATTCATGGTCACAGGGGCCCTTAGCATCTATGTAAACAATATTTTGAGAAAGGAACTCTAGCCAAAGTACTATATCTTCCCATCCTCTAGTTTCTCTGAATACCAAAGGCCCAGTACTTAAATATGTAAGACATCTAGTGACCGCATTTTAAGAGTCAGGCGACAGCCATAGTTAGATTTTCTAAAATGATCATATTCTCTTCAAGGAAGTCAAAGATTATTAAGTGGATGTTGAGGCGAGGACAAATAAAATACAAAAAAAAAATACAAAATACAACGTCATTCTCATTTCCTTCTCCCGGCTCTTCTACTTGATGTTTTCAGTGGATAATAAAAGTAATCTTGATAAAGCATCCCATGGAATGCAGATCTAAAAAGAGCTCTTTGGGGCATATATTTTGCAGTTGTAAACTTTTACTTGTGTGTTTTCTTACATTATGGACTGTCTGTGTCCCTGCAAAATTCAAATGTGGAAGCCCTAACTCTGGTGTGGCTGGGCCCCTAAAGAAGTAACTAAAGGTAAATGAGGTCATTAGGACGGGGCCTTGACATGAGAGGACTTACATCTTTATAAGAGCAGGTAGCAGAGAGCTCTCTCCCTCTCACCCATGGTCACTGTCTCTCTCTCACATGGAAAGGCCGTGTGAGGACACTGTGAGAATTTGTAAGACAAGAAGAGAGGCCTCCCCAGAAACCAAATCAGTCGCATCTGTTATTTAGGTCACCCAGTCTAGGGCATTTTGTTACAGCAGCTCAGACTAACTAATACAACTTCCTCACATTGACACTGTAGGTAGTCCATGAGGGCACTTCTTATTTCAACACTATCTCCCCAAGTACTCAACATAAGGTCCACACACAGAAGGTGCTCAATAAACATTTATGAGAAAGTACATAGTTTAAAATTAGATCCTTTTCAAATAAATTTTGCAAAAACTTTAAATATCTTCATTTTTCAGAATATTGGTACCTTCTCTGAAAAGCTATCTGTAAGAAACATGTTTTCAAAAAATCTGGATTAACCCATCCTTTCTTCAGAAGTTGTAAGAGTAAGCTTCTAGGTACTAAGAGGTGTGATGGAGACTTTGGTGTGAGCCCAGCCAGCTGGTCCGAAATGACAGAGACTTTTTCCAACTCCAGCTCACTGAGACACCTTCCACACACACCAGCACAGAGTCTATTTCTATAAATCCAGGAGGCTGGATTGGAAAAGCACGTGCAGCTGCCCTGGGCCCCCCACTCCCTCTGCCTAGGAAACCTCAAATCCACACTCTGCCCAGACTCCGCTCTGCCTTACAAAGCATACACTTCCCAGGCCCCAACTATTCAAACAGACCCTCCCCCTTCAATTCACCATAGACTAGAAATATGCTTTTGGAAAATGTGACCTCATCTCAGGGTAACTTGGGTTCATTTATAGCAGGGAGGACGGATGAAGCCGCTGCCAACCTTTCAGACACAGGAGGAGGGGAAGGGGAAAACGAGAGCGGACCGAGATGGAATTTTAAAACGGGTTTCTGCACTCCCCATAAATCAATTTGAAAAGTTTGGAAGTTTAAATATCTTCTTCTTCTTTTCTATTTATATAATGATGGGTAGTTTAGAGCCTTGCTACTTAAAGTGTGAAGAACAGAGGCAAAGGCATCGCCTGAGCACTTGCTAGAAATGCTCCCCTCAAACTCTACGTCAAACATTTTAAATTGAAACTGCATTTTAATAAAATACCCTGGGTGACTTTGTATGCACCTGAAAGTTCAAGAAGCACAGTTTTTCAGTGTCAGGAGTCAGAGGCACAGGAGGTTAAGCTCTAGGGGCATACCTAAACCCCAACAGTTCTGATTCCTAGTCAGACCTGGGATGAACTCTCTTTCACAACTATCTCCTGATGTCTCCCTTCCACCAGCCCTGAGCCTCTCTCTGGTTCCCTGAAAACTGAATTGTGTATCACTCTTGCATCTGAAGCAAGCAATCCCTGGGAAGTTTCCTCTGGGTGTGTCTACTTCAGAGAATGGTGTTGACACTGAGGGAAGAGAAGAAGCTTCTCCACCACGTCCCAGGGTCCTCCTGTAGAGGGAAGGGTGGGGCACAGAGAGATGGTGCGGCTGTGAGGTCTTTGCTTTAGACAGAATTTTAAATCCATTTATATTTCAATACCAACCCAGACTTTGGCTCCCAAGAGCATTTTTCCATAGAAACATGGGAGTAAAGAGACAGATGAAGCAACAGGAGAAGCATTCGGGGCAGGAACCTACTTTCCAAGTACAATTCTGGCAGGCAAAGGTCACTTGGGGGAGCTCTCTCCGAGCCCCTTCTCTTTCTCAGTCACTCCCAACATTAACACGTAGTTGACCTTCAACCCGAAGTAGCCATAAAAGAGAAAAGAATTTTGGATCTGGCTGTGGAAGACGGGGGAATTTGAGCCACAGAAGCAGCAGCAGCAGACCAAAACCAGGATGAGAGGCTGTCCCCACCAACTGCTCCAAAGTGTGTGAGAGACTGTGGAAATTCCCCAAATCACCGCAGTCATTCCTGACGCAATATATTTTAAGAAAGTGCATATTTTTCAACACATACCCTACAGGGGCCAGCGAACTGCCTTGTACATAGATTTAGCCCATGTCTGTTCATTGGCTTGTTGAAGATCTAGTCCTTTTCCAGTGAGAAGATGAAAAACTATACTCTTCTGTGTACATATAAGTAGCATTTATTAATCTTTTATGGATCAAGATATGGGGTACCAGTGACCCCATATCCCATAAAAGTATGCCCCAAACTGAGCAAAACCTGCTGGGCTCCACGGGGTCTAGAACCAAACTCTTGCAGTTTCCAGCATGGGTCAAATATGTGGGATGGAAGGGGGAGTAACTGATTCCAGGAATGCTAGAGTGGGAGTGAAGGGGAATAGAGGGGGCGTCCAGGAATGGAAAGGGCAAAATGTTTGTATCAACTTAAAAGAGTAAAAGAGACTTAATTGCCGTGACAAGTTCAACAACATGCTGGAAGCTGAGGGTGGAAGGGCCTCCCTGCTTTGCTGACACAGACTGCGAGTTATAAGGAGGATGTGAAATGGTCAGCAGAATCAACCCTCACTTGAGCTACTGTTGTTTTAACCCTGTGCAAAGGGTCACAGTGTTCTGTCCCTGATAATAAAAGGATTCTGGGAAAGGACCAGAGAAGACACACACATACACACACACAAACACACACACACACAAAGGAAACTCAGCAAACAAAGGCCAGATTTATTTCAGGGAGAAAACAATTGACTTTTGCTGGAGAGTCTTTATAGTGACACACTATGGCTTCCTTTTTTCCTCCTGTCCTTTTAGCTGAATGGAGTGGGGCTACCAAGGGCGCACATCAGTTGTGGAAGTCCTGCTTTGAAAACCACCTTATGGCATCACTTCCTCCAACCCAAGATTTCACATGGACTAAGGCTGGGCCCCAGAGGGGGAGCAGGCTCAGACCATCTGCTTTGTAGCAGCTGGCGAGGTGCCGTAGCTCCCACCTTCTCCTTCCGTGGCCTGTGGGCATACCTCTGTTCCCCCCCAACACGTACCACGGCATTATCTGTTTTCATGCCTCTTCCCTACAGATGGTGACTTCCTTAAGTGGCAGAAGTCTGCTGTGGAATCTACATGCCACAGCCAGTGCACAGAGTAGGTGTTCAGTATGAGTTTGGCATCTGTACTCCAGAAAGATAGTCTCCACGAGCGAAAGACTCCCAGCATGGCTACACCAGCCAGCACCAAAGCACATCATCATCATGGGACACCACAAGATGGAAAATTGGAAAGGTCATTTGTTTTTGTCACAGAGATCCTTTCCCTTCCTCCATCTTTAGCCATAGTGTCATGTTGAAAGAGGCAAATATTAAATGAATGAGAAACGTCTGAACTTCCAGAATTGGAAAAAGTAACATTTTCCTACTTGTCATTACATCCTTACTTCACTGGTCCCCTGCACCTCTGGCATCACTCACCTCCACGGCATCTGCCGCCCAGCCCTCCAGCAGCACTTGCCACCAGTTTCCACTACTGCTGGCCTCCTCACCCTGGTCGCGCCTCTAGGATGGAAAAGAAACTGACGGCCAAGTAAAGTGCCAGCACAAATACATTCGTGACCTTTTTTTTAATATCCTGTAATAGCCACGTACCACGCTCTCATCATGATGTATTTGGCTAAATCCCAATCCATCTGTAACTTGGAACTTCTTCATCAACCAAGGCCACCAAGTTTTGTTCGTAGGTCTGACTTGCTTTTCACACCATGGAAGTCAGGATTCCTGCTTGCAAATCTGAGATGTTGCAAAGCCAGAGGATACCATCATGACTCTAACCAAACAAATCACACTGGAAAATCCTAACAGGATGGTTCCACTTTTAGGAGAAAAGAAAAGAGACTTTTCCAGGTATGAGATGTTAAGGAAGAAATTCAGAGGAATCATGTACAGCTAAGATTTTGAGGCTTTGGCCAAAATCTTTTTTTTTTTTTTCCAAAACAATGGCTTTACCTAAATCGCTAAACTCAAGAATTCAGAACATTTTGGTGAGACTATTTGGCTTAAGGTTAACCCAATGCCCGAGAAATACCCAGGCTTTGCAACAAATAGCTGGGTGTGTTTATCCTGAAGCAGTCTTTGAAAGCCCCAGGTGTACTGAAATTGCTGTGGAGGTTCCTAAATGTCTGGATGTTAAGAGAAAGGAGTGGCCACCAAAATCTGAAACCGATGAAGTATTTGGCTGAATCCTAATCCATATGTAACTTGGAACTTCTTCATCAACCAAGGCCATCAAGTTTCTAGAGGTGACAGGTGAACACACAATCTGTTCAGGTTCACGTATTAACAGACTGCTGACCATTTACGAGTTTCCTGGCAATGTGGAGGGTAGTTTCTGCACAAAATTGCCAGTCAACAAGGTGTTAAGGTGTTGGAGGTGATACGTGATTCTATACTATAAGCAGCCGAGCGATGAGGAGGAGCAAAAGAATAAAATAGGCTGAATTTGGGACAACTGGGAATTGAGACTGGGAGCAATGAATCAGGGAACAGCTGCTATGTTAACACACTGTTGACCCCAATTTTACATAGAAACTATCCTTGTTACTGGGTAACTCATGACCGGTCAGCGATGTGTTAATTTTGTGGGAATTAGAAGAACCCTGAATGCCAAGTCAGACTTAAGAAAAAAATTCCTGGATATTTTACATAGTCAGGGACTCCTGGAAGTATTTCCCCTTCCAACTGCTCTAATTCCAATTTTATTTCTTTGACAGTTGCCATTGCTTTCAGTCAAGTCATCACCCCTCTGTTTTTAAGCAACTGGATGAGGTTCTGCATTTAGCCACAAGGGCCCAATTTAGGCTACAATCTCCACTTACTCGCAGGACGTATATCCCCAAGGGAAACACAAAGATTTCATATCAAATTACAATTTAGTGCTATTTTATTCCACTGTCTCCTAGATGGGTAAATGTGCTTATAAAAACTTCAGAGAAGAAAGAATAGATTATAAACCAACAGCCACCTACTAAAAGGCTGGAGATTTAGGGGAAGAGAATGTAGGAATACTTATATGTTTGGTTTCATTTTGATCGCCATCATGGAACACTAAGAGCCTGTTGCATTATGGATAAGGGCTCTTAGGACAGTCAATATAATTTCTGACCATAAAGGAATATAAAAAGTGAGACTGAGTTGGAATTAAAAACAAAACTGCAACACTTCCTCCCACTCTTCCTTCTCCTTGCTTTCCTCACAACTGCCTGAGAATCCCTCTTCCAGTTTCTCTCCTCTGGACCCCAGGACACATTTACATCATATTCTGTATTTGGGAATTTACTGTGGGCTGACTCCGACTCAGGGAAAGCAGACATTGATGAGAATACACGTGCCACTGAAAGGTTGATGCCGGGAGTTTTATCTGCCTTGGGCAGATTTTATTTAGCTCAATATTGTTCTTTTTTTAATGTAAAACCTTAAAGGAAGGTAGAAGTGAGGACAGTGCTTGAGGAAGGTTCAGGAATTACAAAGAACTTAGCAGGATGATTTTCAAACACAAAATTCCGAGACAAAAACAGGGCACCCAGTTAGTGTTTACCAACACCACCCGCTGTACAGCTCACGAAGAATATAGACCCACCTTGTCCCATGGCTGGCTTCTTATTCTCCATTCACCTGTCAGTGTCCTGTCCTCCTAGTCTGCCTCCTTCTGACTCATTAGGCAACTGGTGCCCAACGTTCTGCACTCTCCTCAGAATCCTTCATAGCCCCTCATTGCCCTCAGTAGAAAGATGATGATGGAATGGAATTACTTATGTTCGGATCCAAGCAAGGCTGGATTCCAGTTCTACCATATTACTAACTGAGCTTGAGAGAGTACCTTGGTCTGTACAGGCCTTGTTTATTTTTCCCTTGCTAAAACAGAAAACACAATAACTATTTCCGGTTGTGAGAATTCAATGAGAAGAGACATTTATAATGCCAGACATCTTAGGTCCTCAGTAGGTGAATTTTCTTTCTCCTCGAGACCCCATGACATACCAACTTACTTTTCCCACCTCAGCTTACCCTCTACTCCTCAACAGGTAACAACCTAAGTGAATTCTAATCTTTTCCTCTGAAAGGCTCTGCCAGCTGTCTTCATCCCTCATCACAGTCATTTTATACCAATTGTGTTCCTATGCCACTCAGCCTTCAAAATTAAACTTAGAGAGTCTCAAATTCTTTGCTCTCAAATTCTTCCCTACTCACTTCAATCCTACTCCTTCTCCCTGGATCCTACAACTCCTTGTGTTTACCTATCTTTTTAGACCTCATTCTGAGTCCTATGTCATAAACAGATACTTATAACATATTCCCTCTCATGCAATCTTTGATGTAAACATCATCAACTCAACTCTTATGCTCAAAGTTCCCTGCATAGAACAGGCCCAAATAACAAACTGAACAAGTAAAGAATTTTTCACCATCAAAAACCCACTAATAACTACAACTGTGGCCCACACATTGCCCAATGCTCTAGCACTGAATGTAGAATATCTATATTTGTATGTCATGGACTTAAATTGGTGTCAGTGACAACTTATTTATTAATTATAAACTCTGCACTATTACCATGTGTATAGCAGCCCATATAGCCTATGGCTAGGAGGAGTGAGAGTTACAGGAAATACCTGTAATGGAGCACCTTGGTGAAAAGGGAATGGAGAAAGATTTAGTCCTAACAAGCATGAGAGAGCTCGTGAGATGACAGCATTGGTGAATTGGCAGTCTCTACACCTGTGGTGTTGAGAAGCAAAAGATCAGCCTTATATTAGGCTGGAGGAGAAGGCAGTCAAAAAGCATGAGCATTCTATAACATGCTTATTCTGACTCTGTCTCCTCTCCTGCCTGCAGAACGCCTGCACGGCGTCTCTCTGCTGAAGATTACCAAGATCTATTTGGTAAAGACTAAGATCTATTTGTTCAAAGAAGACTGCTTTGCTCTCTCTAAGACACACACTCTCTCTCTCCAGCTAAGGTAGATAGCCCTCAGGCACCTAAGAGAAACTGTTCCTGAGCAAGGTGGCTTAGTGGTCCACATCCGGAACCTACCTAAGCTGGGCCTGAGACCTGGCCAGTCGCGGGCCCTGGAAAGTGGTGTAAGAAGCAGATCCTGACACCATGTGCATGTTAAAAGCAAGGCCAGACTTCCTGGGTTAGAATCCCAGCTTTCATACTTAGTTGCTATGTGACCTGGGATAGACACTTAACCTCTCTGTGGCTTCATATTCTCATCTGTAAGATCAGGTTCATAATAGTGTCTTGCTTCAGTGTGAGTGCTTTGTTCTTCACCTATTCAATCTTCATATCTACGCACTCCACACCCCAACCGCTGCCGAGGATTTCATAATAAGCATGGCCATGACAAACAAACTGGTGGGAAGACAAGGCCAGAGCAGAATGATGCCAGAATTAGAAGCAACAGTGGAAGCCACGTGCAAAGGCTATTGGACAATGTGTCTCTGTAGTTTGGAGCTTCTGTTTACCCAGATCTTTATTCACTCCAAGCCGTTATGTCAAGTTATTCTTCTGTTAAGCCCATGTATGTATATGGTTCAAACCACATTACCCGTTAAATGGCCTCTGAGATGCTTTGTTATAAAGTTAAGAGGTCTAACTTTACAAATTAATTCACAATCTGTGAAAACACACCATGGGTGGACTGCAGCTACTGGTAAAGGACAGGCTGCTTCTAGTTAGTCCCTGATGGACAGTCTGCAGATAACAGGAGCTGTGGATTTTTAAAATGTAAACAGGAAGTCTGATATGCAAAGACAGAAGTAATCACTTCCATGTTTGAGCACAGCATCCTACTTCACAGGACACCAAAAGCAAAAACAAATGTTCTTGAGACAGAGGCATTCTGCTAAATTTTGCTCTGGTCAAGGCTTGGCTATCACATCACAGATTGTGCTAATGGTTCTCTTTCAATAGACAACCACAGCAGACACTGCTTAGACTTGTTACTTTTAAAAGTCATGGTTGTTGTTTTCAGACTTCTGTTTGCATTTTTAAGTTTGAAAGGTTGTCTTTGCTTAAATACCAGGTATACATTTTGTCAGAGATTCAAATAATAGTATTCCAATAAAGTTTCCACTCTTGATGTTCTAGGACATATAAATATGTCCAAGTCTCCTCCATTATGGTGGTGGTTGTAATTATAATTTTTATTCTTGCCGTGAGTGAGGCTTATATAATGACCATTAAAAACTCTCTGGGCTTCATCTGGAATGTAAGCTGTTACCCCAGAATTTGCAATAAAGTGATTGGGAGGGAGGAGAGAGGCAGAGGCCTGAGAGGGAGCAACTATTTTCTTATTTTCTGCAAGATACAACTTTGAGGAGCCTTCATTCTCTTTTTATTATGAATTAGACTTGAGAATTTAATAATACATCTGTTGAAACAGTTCAATTTTAATCAACCTTAAATAAAAATTAAAAAATAATTTTACAATGAACATTCTTAATAATAAAATTAGAGGATGTAACTAGATAATTTTGTTTCTGATCCTTCCTGGGGACTAAGTCAGAAGACAGGCCCGTGTTAGAAGGTGCAGGCTGAGAGCTGCACACAAATCTCATCAGGATATTAATATTGAGAGGATAGAGTTGACAGGTTCAAACAGGGGGATGTTTTGCAACAATACAGATATAACTAGCATCTCATATATATTCCCAGTCTTTGTGCATTCACATATATATTTATTTGACCTATTTTTATTGAGACTGAATGGTTTATTATGGGGTCCTCAAACTTTTTAAACAGGGGGCCAGTTCACTGTCCCTCAGACCATTGGACAGCCAGACTGCAGTACCTGGGATGAGTTGGCTGCTAAGCAGGACAAGCAGCAGCAGCAAAAACACCCAGTGGGCCAGATAAATGTCCTAGGCAGACCACATGTGGCCACAGGCTGTAGTTTGAGGATGCCTGGTTTATTAGGTACTGTAAAGGCAGCAGGGACAAGAGGAGAGCAAAAACTGCCACAGCCCTAGGGACAGTCTAATGGATATATTTATAACAAAAAGGTCCACATTTGAAAAGATGAATTTTGAGTCATCATGTGCTGTTTGTAGATCTCTCCTAAATTAACTCAATATCTCGAGCATGTTCCTGGCACAGGGAATTAACAGGAGGACATAGCAGAGAATACAAGGTCAGCACGCTGTGTGCCAGCCTGGCTTCAGTTACAGAGCAAAACAAAGATGTAATGCGGGTTCATCACCCCAAAACAGAGCAGACCGTGGGGGCTGTTCAGCTAATTTCCTCTTATAGATAAAGCCTACTTTAGCATAAAGAGTCTAGCTTTTTATTTCTGGCAAACCCCTTGTGCCAGAATGCATGATGCCTAAGGACTCCAGGACAGCACCGTCTCCACTGAGGAATCAAGTCTCCCCAAGGATCAGTACTGGCAGTAACAGTATTTCAGAGACTGTCTGGTTGTTCCCCAAACCTGCGGCCCTGTTATCCTGGGCACAAAGTGAGAGGATATTTTCCAGCCCCTTTTTCATTAATTGTGACCATGACCATGTGACTGGGTTATATAGCAGAGTATAGGGGCGGGTGATACATGCAACTAGTTGAACTTTCTTGTCTTGAGTGTGCAGTAACGCAGTCCGAGGAACATCAATGAGTTACTGAGGTCACGAAAAACTCAAATCTCCTCCATGAGAGCACCCGGGGACCCCTCTGCCTAGCCGGCCAGCCTTATCTCTTCTTAGAGATAAGAAGCATTATCATAGCCGTGGTGTGATATGAGCACCCCATCCAAGGAGGGTGACATCGCAGGCACATCAAAGAACCAGGAGCTTATATAGGACAATAAATCTTGTCTATGTGTAGCCATTTCCCCTCCCCACATTAAAACTCTTATTACTAACCATCCGTATTAACAGCCAGTCTTTGCAAAAAAGCTGTCTTGAGTAAAAACACATTGTCTGCCTGAAATGGGAATTTCCATTACCTCAAACTTGCCTCCAATTCCAGCCTCTTGCTACAGCTTCAATTTTCACGCTTATGCACTGCTCTCACTTCATTAACTCCTGTTAATTGAGTCAAAAATGCTGTTCGTTAAGCTGACCAGAACAGTACATCATCATCAGATTATGTAGACTGTATACAGTCTTTTTAAATGATTTAAAAGCAGAATAAAATATAATAAATCAAGGATAATGATTCCTCAGAGAAATTTTAATGAGTAAAATGAGCTTGGCTCTAATTCTGTATTTGAAAACACTTTTCCACTGGCTTCCGAGAGATCCATCAAACTTGAAGTACCTAATTTCCTCAATAAATACCCACATGTAATAGGGTGACATATTTTCACTGAAACTAATGAACTCAGCAAATCCCCATGACATCAGCTTTAGCTATCATGGTTTGTTTTAGGGTCATATCCAAATGATTCGTAGGTAAATGACAAAATAAATAGCCTTCAACGGGCTTACATTAATTTTGAAATCTCTCACTACAAAGCACAATGAATAGGCTTTTAAATGCCAGTCCCTTAAAAAAAAAAATCTGTTACTTAGAATAAACGTCAAATTAAAACTTAAATATTCAGTAAGTTTTTCCTGGCAAATCAGTTAAATGTACTTGCAGTTCTACGAACATGTAAATCCAGTTAATTTCTCATCCTGAATTACATTTATCAATGAGCAGAGATCAGTTAATAGCTGCCATGAATTCTTATTTGAAAAAATTAAAGAAAAGGATAATTACATTTGTTCGAAATTATTTCAGTGAAAATTTTTAAAGCACTATTGGGCTATTTCACTCCTTTCCACTCAAAAATCATGTTGTACTATGAGTTTATCTAGGCAGGTGCATGTTCAAATCAAAAAGAAAATGTTGCAGATGTTAAAGAGTCATCTGAGAGTGATAAAAAAGAATTTATTTTTCCAGTACCTAGGATTTATTTTAAGGTAGTTCTGGAATAATTTATTGTTCTCCAGCTATGAATCTGGGTGATAAAACAATTCATGAATGAGACCACAATGAACTAGGAAAAATACGTGCTTATCTAGCCACAAAATAAGTCAAATATAGGAATAAGAAAAATAATCCATACCTAATTAAGATGGATAAAAGGCATACCAATGAGCGACAAAGCATTTTTAAAACATTTTTCACACTGATAATAAAAATGTATATTAAGACAAGATGAAGTTTTAATCTCTCAAATTTCAACAGTTTTTTAAAACTTAATGTATAATTTAAAGAGTTGGCCATGGCTCTAGAAAGCAAAAAGATTGTCATCCACAAGAGATGAGAGCATAAGAGATTCTCATCTTACTACTTGAGATCAGTAAGTGGTACTAACTTTCTAGGAAGCAACTGGACTTCTAGGAATGCACTTTAAAAATATAAGAAATTAATATTTAAATACAATAATGAGCAACAAGCATATTTGTGAGAGCGTAAAACGGCATACAGATACCTTCAGCAGTATTTGTTAAATAGCAGCCACTGCAGTCATATAAGAGATACTTCATAGACATTTAAACATTTTAGAAGTAGCATCTTCTTTATTTTAATCAATAAAAGTTACAGAGTTCAAATTTGTTTATATATATGTGTGTGTGTGTGTGTGTGTGTGTGTACACACACGGACGTGTGGGATACATTTGAAATGGTATACAGCAAAATGTATCAAGGGTTATTAGGTCTGGGTGGTGGTATTAAGAATTGTTTCATAGACTTATCATCTTCGCTTCTCTGTATTTTGTAAACTATTTACAATGAAGATATATTATTTCAGAAAAAGCAAATGGTACTCCTAAACTACTGTTGTTTTAGTATCATACCAGAATTATTGTCTGCTCTATTTTTTATTTTTATTTTTTTTGCAGCTTTTGTCCGGGGCTGAGTTTGAACCTGTCACCTCCGTCATTTGGGGCCAATGCCCTATTCCTTTGAGCCACAGGCGCCATCCTGCTCTATTATTTTTTTCAACTGTATTTATATCACTTTGAAAAATTACAAAGAGCTTACAGAGATAGTATAAACAATAGCTTGTGATCAACCCAGTAAGCATATTTATTGGTAGAATTTGGCATAAAAATACCCAGATGTATCTCATTTGGAATTTTGAGTTGATCATAGATGATCATAAATAGCCTTCATTAAGTGGACGCTCATTTTGTGACTTAGAATCTATCTATGTACTTTCCTATATATGCATTATACTTCAATTAAAAAGAATAAAACTAGGGCCGGGCATGGTGGCTCATGCCTGCAATCCTGGAGTTTGAGACCAGCCTGAGCAAGAGTGAGACCCTGTCTCTACTAAAAATAGAGAGGGACTGTGGCTCATGTCTACAGTCCCAGGTACTCAGGAGGCTGAACAAAGAGGATCACTTGAGCCCAGGAGTTTGAGGTTCCTGTGAGCTAAGACACCACGGCACTCTACCCTAGGCAAAAGATGAGACTTGGTCTCAAAAAAAAGATAAAAAATAACTCTAGCCTGGGATCCCTGGCTCACTTATTGCAGACTCATAGCAGAGCTAACAGGAAATCTGAGGGGTTGTTTGCTCCAACCTCTCACCCCAGTTCTTTAATGTCACAGATAAGAAATGCCACCATGGTTTTGATATCATTCCATTGCAGCACAGCCCTGATAAAAAAACCTTCTTCCCAATGAACCATAAATAATCTGTGTCTTTTTAACTTCCAGGCAAGTCTCAGCAATCAGCTACAGACATGTTTGAGTGTGGATGGGAAGAGGATTATCCACTACCAAGACCTAGAATTCCCCTGCCACTTCTGGGAAGTGTGGCTGCCACAAGAGCTATGGTCTCACTCTTGCTCAGGCTGGTCTCAAACACCAGAGCTGTGCCACAGAGCATGACAAAGGACAATGACAGCAGTGTGCCCAGAAACTGCAGTGTGGTCAAGAAAGTGGGACAAATGCAAGTGACAGGGCTGGAATTTCTGAGGCTCAACTTATAGCAAAGTGAATTTCATGTTCAAAGTCAGTGGTGTATGTGAAGCCAATAAAGGTAGGCTAAAGGAAGAGATTCCTGCAATAATGAAAACAGATCAAGTGCAACCAGAGATTTTTGTTCTTTTTGTATGAATGAGAGTGGTGAATCATGTCTGCAACTATGTGAACTTTGCTTGAATTTTTTAAAGTTTTCTTTTAAACATAATGAAGGATCCCTTTGAGGGTAGCTGGCCTTTTTGAGGGAGTATTAGCAATTAAAGTCGGCTATGCAGTAAATGATTTGTCATCAGGTTATAAAATATTCCTGCATCAGCAAGACAGGACACTTAAGCAACAAGTTCAGACACTTGGAATCTTCATGAAAAGTTCTGTGGTTCTAAATAATTCAATGTTGTGTTATTTCAACATCTTAATTAGTAAGTATAATTGGATTACTTAATATTAAGATCTCATTGATGATAATTCTGAACTTAAATCTAAAATACTATACTTCTAAATTTATAATTTCATACTTGAAGCTTTTCTGTAGGAACAGAGATCTAATTTATCAAATGTAATGCCTATGTTTATAAAAAATGTGCCTATATGAGTATTATATAGTGCAAACCCAATCCCATCTCATTACAACCACAGGACAAAAAGGGAGCGGAGATGCATGTCCGAGTGAGTGCAAACCTCTCACTCCTTAACTAATCTCTCTTTTAATTTTCAGCTCTTCATTTTCTATCTTTTCTCTTACATCCTCGTGAATTCTTAGTTCTCTTTAATAGACTGTACAAATAAAATTAAGAAAGTAAAGATCTTGAGAGTACCAAAAAGAAGAAAATACACACAGATAATCAAAGCTTGGACTATCATCCCCGCCTTGTAAATCTCTTCTTGGGTAGAGGACATTCGTCCCAAATGAGGCGCCCGACCAGCAGCACTTCCTTCTGATATCAGTCCTCCACCCACTGTCACTTGTCAGCAGCAATGAGGACGATGCTGTGACTAACCCGGAGGTGAAACAGGGACATGTTGTCCAGGAGTTCACAGCCTAGTAGTGGGGAAAGACTAGAGTGTGAAGCAAAGAACTATCACGCAAGGCAGAAAAGAATAAACGCACTAAGATGGGTGCACCCAAAATTGGAGGGGATCTGTGAAAATAGAAAGCTTTCTTGTCTGCTGCAGAGGTCAGAGAAAGCTTTCTGAAAGATGAGGCATGGGAGAAGAGCCTTGAATAAAAGGCAGAATTTGGACACTTGGAAATGAAGGGGAGCAAACACCAGGATAGGGAGGAGTGGGAGAGATGTCTGAGTTGTATTCAGGGTACCTGAGAGGATTAGTGGGAGGTCAGGTGCCTTGACTCCCAGGCTAAGGCAGGCAGACTCTGCCTACATTCTGCACAGGAATCATTCTAGACTGTACATTGGAGGGACAATGTGATTAAATCTCCACTGTTAACAATTTATAGTGGAAATTCTCAAAGCTAAAGCATTTCAGGGAAAATTCTCCAGAGAAATCTGAACCCAGCTTTGTCTTGTACTGTCACCCTGCCTGGCCTTAGATGTAAATTCAGCAGATTACAGTTCATCTATTCAGTTCTTATTTCTTGGACAGATTCGGATTTGTGTCTTCCTGGGCTTAACCCTCAATGTCAGAAAAATAAAACGCACACACGCACATATACACATACACTGAAACTATTAAAGACAAGTGTCCTCAATTTTGAGATATTTACGTGCTTTTGGCAGGAACACATTCTGGATTTTGAGAGCCAAGTACTCCCTGTTTCTTGGAGTCTTTACAAAAAAAGACTATGTGTTTAACCATAAACTATCCAAAGCCAGAACATTCCCTGAAGTTCTTGGCCGGATCTAGGAAAGGACTGTTAGGTAATTCTTCAACACAGTGAAGCACCAGGTTAACCAGGCAAAGAAGAGGCAGATACCGTTATAATTCCAATGGCATGGGAATGCTGCTCGCCAATCCACACATTCTCCCACTCTAAATCTAACTTGTGATCTTGAATCCACGTGCTTCAGAATTAATAATGGCAGCTATGGGTTGGTGACACCTGTCTGTGGTCCTGGAACCAAATGGAGCTGAACATTTCATAAGGTATAGTAACCCATAATTCTGGCCTCATTCATCTGAGAGAAAGGAAACCCAAGAAAATGATGCCATGTGCAGGTCACATGGCTGTTTGGTGAGAGCACAGAGATTAGTACTGAACTCTTCTGAGTACAGGTAAGGACACCTCACACTGTCTTCTCTGTAAACAGCAGTAAGAGTCTACGTGTTAACTCAGTAATGATGATTCATTGTATAATTTTGATTACCTCAAAGGAACTCTGAAGCCAAATAAGTTAAAATTCCCCTTGGGCTTGCTATTTTTGGAGAAAGGGTTTTTTTTTTTTTTTTTGTGAATGGTGGTTTAAATCACAGGGCTATTTACCTCCAGGTGTTATTAAAAATTACTAAGCATCTCACATTTATTGCCAAATCTTTGATTAGGAGTTAATGTCTGAAACATGTTTTTAAAGGGGGAAAATAAAGGAGCAGGGAAACTTTCCCGTTTTTATCTTGGATGCCTTGTGACTCAGTCTCACTGGCATGCATGATTCAATGGTTTATGTCAAACACAAATTCCAGCCCAGTGCCCTCCATCCGACGTGTTCTCATTCCTGAGCCTGACAGCAGACCTGGTTTCCTAGCAACACTGAACATTTTCTCTGCCTAATCATCTGTAGCAATTGGTTCTTTTTCATGGTTGTCCTTCTTTTGTCCTTAGTCCAGACAAACCAAAAACCTTCCATGCCATCAAAAAGTGTCTGGCGTCTGGGTTCAGAACTGGAAAATCAGTTGAGATGGAAGTTTTCCCTGTCCTCTCTTCTCCTCTGCTGGCCTGCCCTCACATTCTCTTCTCTTCTCTCTCTCTTACACACACACACACACACACACACACACACACACACACACAGAGCAAACACAATGGCCCTGAAATCCATCCTCAGTGATGGCAGTGCTAGCTAGGGCTACCAGCAGGGAATGACCCTTACCTACTGGTGAAATTAAAGACAGCACTGTCCCTCTTCATCTATCTCATCTTGTAAAAGGGACACGATAAAAATCTACTTCACAGTGTTATTGTGAGACCCACAGGTATAAGGAATGACAAAAGGTTTTATAACAATAATGGCTGCATAGGTGTTAGATATTATACCAACTATGTTAATTTTAACACCAAGCAGAGGAAGTGTCCTTTAGACATGTATTTAGGAAAACAAACAACTTAGCAAGCCTGTGAAAAAGTTAAGATCAAAGCTCCCATCCTAACAAAACTGAGATATACTCTTTTTATCAGCCAAATTTCATGTTGTTCCAGAGACCTCCAGGGATCCATATAGAGTATTGATTGCAACTGATGGGGTTTATGAGACCAGGCAAAACAAAATGTCATCATATTTATAGTTTTTGGATGCCCCCAAATGACCTAAATTGGCCCAAGGTGAATAAATTAAGGGCCCTTCCAATGGCTTCCAATATAGCTCAAGAGATGCAAGTACTGTGGACGGCAAGTCTGAACCCTCTCCATTCCCTTCCCCGAAGGATAATCCATGTAGAGTGGAAGCTGGAATGTGGTGGTAAGCAAGGCAGAGGCGCCAGCACCAGAGACAAAAGACCATGAGCGCTGCAAGGCCAGAAATCTTGGTCTTCGCGTTTGAACTATTTTTTTACTTATCTTTGCATCTTTAGGGCTTAGGACAGGGGTAGCATTTGGTGACAAATAATTTGTTGAAAGATGGGACAAATTCAGTAGCTAGAGCTATGAAACTGATCACTTTAGCAGTTTTTATAGCATTTATAAGAATTCATAGACATGGAGAGGTTAGGCAAGTGTCTGGAGTGAACACAGATTTTGTCTCACTGTTCTCAGATGGCCGCCCAGTGTTTCACCTTGTTGGAAGAACTAGGAAAGAATAAGTTTTGCATGATTTTTCTAACCCCCTTCTCTGTAAATTTGAGGAAAAACTGAAATTGAAAACCACAAAAATAAAAACAAAATAAAACAAAAAAAAACTACCAGAACAATCAGAACAAAAATCAGGTAAAATCTATAGTAGAGAAATAAGAGAAGATGGAATAAAAATAATAGCTTTCCCATCTGTTTAGTTAACAGAAACCTTCTAGAACCTCTTAATTAAATAAAAAGGAAAATGCTGATGTCTCTTCCCTCCACAGATAATAATTTATTTCAAAAGAAGTTCAGAGCTTAGATTACCATGCTTATGTGAATAGCTCAGGGACATTCACTCCCAGTTAGAATACCCAATGCTTACAGTTAGTCTGAGCAAACAATTGGCACCTATGTTCTTCACTTTCTCCATAGGAATAATAAGAAAAGCATAAATATTTTTGTCTTTTTCATAGACCTATAGAAATTATCAAATGATGAGCATAAATCAACCTGTACACTTAAATACTTCATGTTTTGTGATAATGGTAATTATTACACGTTCACATAAAGTACTTTGACAGATGGAATACCAGAGATTACAATATTTTACACTTAAATAGACAGACATCTTTAAGATGTTTTTGTCTGACTTATTTTTCTTATATTGCTTTATAATTAAGATGCAAAAAATACAGTTTCATGTTACTCTCCAGGCCAAAGTTAAGGGGCTATAATGGAAGGGCTTCCTACGCTGAGGTGCAGTTCTTAAAACTGAAATTGAAAATAAACGGAAAGAGTATAGAGTGACTTAGAAAAAAGGGGGAAAGGGCTTTCAAGTTTTTTTGAGAGAATACGTCTGCTTTCTAAAAGTGAACTACTAACAAGTTTGACCATTTTCTTCTCAACAGCCTGAAAGAACAAACGACTTTTGCTAACCTGACCATTCTAACCTAGAGGAGAGGCACTCCAGTAAAGACGCTAAGCTGTTTCTATGCCAGACCCAGGTATTTTTGCTTTGCATTGCATTATCTTCCTTGAAATCTTTAAATCATGAATTTACTTTAAACCCACATGTATTTTAGAACATGAACTAAGTTATAATATGATGCAGAAAAGCTGAAGTGGCTGGAAGGGTCAATAACAGGGTTGTAGCAGCAGGAGAGGACCCAGCCACTCATTCCGGCAAAATTACAATGCAGGGAGCACAGACACGGTCTGCTTGGCTAAGGCTTTCAGTGATGGGAGCCTTAGGCATTTAGCTGAAGAGGCTAAACATGGTTAAAACACTGAGCTTGGTTTGAGATAATCGAAGCAGGATACAAGTCCTGAATTTGCCTTCTTCTGTTGCTTGGATATGCAGAAGAGAGTTTTGGTTTCCTCACCTACAAAAAAAGAAGTATTTATTATGTCCACTTAGCATCCTTAAAGAGGAATAAACAAGTCTAGGAAAGTGTACGGTTAGCAGAGTGCTTTGCACAGAGTAAATGCTCAGGAAAGGTTAATAACCACCACTAATGTTAATAATAAGGGAAAATGAAAAATCACCTTTAGAGAGAGATTATGCACACACGTATTTTTAAACAAAACTGGAAATAGTATCGTAATCCTATTTTGATTAAGAAAGATATAGATATGTATGTGTGCGAGTGTGTGTATGTACACACGTAATCAGAATCTTACAATGCAGGGGATCTTGAAACTTATCTGCAGTCACCTACAACCATAAAATCCTCAAAACCAAACAGCTAATAATGACGTCCCGGTCTTGCTCTTATGAAACAATTGATTTTTCCAATCCAATGATGACAAACATTTGCTTCCTTGTGTCCTCAGCCTAATTTATCCAAGTGCACGTGTAACCTGAGAAATACAAAAGTTTTTATGGATTTTATGAGAAATACAAGGAGAAGGGCTGGAATGCTCATGGGCTATTACTAAAAACAGGAACCCTTAAAACCATCAGAAGTGTTAGGTAAGAAGTCGTGCCTTCTTCATATCAAAGGAGGAAAACCCACACCCTTTCTATTTTGGATATGCAAAAAGGACTCAACCCTTGGTGTGTTCTTTTTGCCTGAAAACTACAGCCTACATAAATCTGGTCTGGAAAAGACCTGCGTATGCAAAAATGAGCCATCCATTTTCAAAGGATTTTGAAATGGTAATTTTTTAACTGGGGAAAGAGGAGGGGGTAGAAATTACATCTGTCATCAAAGGATCCTCTTTTCTAAAAATGTGTAATTGTGGCGTAACCTACCCCATCATAGGCACAACAGCAGCTCTAAATAAAAGTTCTTTCCAAAATTGACTGAGTGTAAGAATTCCCTAGGCGCCCATAAATGTTGCATTCATTCTCAAATCATGTTCAGCCGTTTAGAGACATTTCAGATTAACATCAAACCTTTTTCTCTTCCCTTTGCCAACTGCACCCAAGAGCAACACTCAGCTCCATAAAACAGAATCCTGCCTGGTGGCTCCCATTGGGCTCATAGCTATTTTAAACACAGTAATTCTTGTTTAAAAATGAAGAAACAATAAGCACAAATGTGGTTGGATTTTATGAGAATGTGGATATTTTCATTACAATAACATTTTTTTAAGTTAGGAGCCTATTTAATATGCTCCATGCTCATTATTTTGAAGAAAAGAGATTGTTAAATGCAAAGGCGCTTCTCAAAGTAATTTAAATTCTCAATGAGAACACAATTTTAAGTGTGGTACAATTCCCCAGTGACTTAGCTAAGGGCCAACAGCCAGTAAGAGCAGAGGAAAGATTTGAATCAATACATAAAGTCAGAATTCAAATGAGCTGACTGTGTGTTTTGTCTATACTATTTTTAGGGCTAGAATTTACTGAACAGTTTCTCACCATTCACTTCGTTGCTCTGCACCAAAACCTATTTAATGTGTGTGCAGCTAACAACCTTCAGAAAAGGAAGATCACGCAAACAAGAGGTCTCTGCTAACAAAGAATACTGATGGCAATTAATCTGATGAGTTTTTTGAAAAACCTTTGTCATCATTTTACATAGCACGCTAATGGCATCCTTTGGCATCTAAATGATTCAGACAGTTGTATTATTTTTCTCCATCTCTTGGCCGGAAGACGTGCCTTTAGTCTGAGCTCACACAACTCACAATTTCTAAAAGCATATTTGGGAGGGAGGGAAATCCAACCGTAAAGTCCCTATAAAAGCTGAGATGTGGCAATTAAATAAATGAACACTCATGTATGTAAAGCTAAAATTATTATTCTGACAACTGGTTTTGCATTCTTTACATCTTCTCACATTAAATGTAGAGTAAAACATCAATGTATGAAAATAAACCAACTCTATGAACGGACTTTCTTCCATTTCTTTAGTTTTCCTATAATGAGATAATATGAAATAAGGCAAAGTACACGAGTTTTGGTGTAACATAGATCTTGGTACAATATGATCTGAATCGTGTCCCTTTAACCATAGTCTCCTCAGCCTGTGGAACAGTGTTAACATCTCCCCCAGTAGGTGACTGTGGGTGTGAGCTGGTACACACAAAGTTCCCAGGATTCTGTTAAAGGAGAATGCCTTTTTTGCAAATTTTATTGACAGTTAAAAACAACTATGAAGTTTTCAGTGAAATATTTATAATCATGTTAATCTCAAATGTGGGATTAGAGGGTGTATGATGTCCACGCCTAAGGTCCTCTGTTTGGGGACAGAACATTGGATTATTCTTGTATAGCTCCTGGTGAAGCTCTCATTTCACAGATATAACAAGTGAGGCCTCCAAAGAGTCATGACTTATGCCCAGGGTCATGGTCCACCAGGGGCAGGAGAAGGCAGCAGAGCCCAGTGCTCTCCCCGTCACACAGCATTTCATCTAACAATGTTTACATTTGTGAGGTCAGCTGACTTTCTCAAGGATTTTCAGTGTAAGCACAATGTTAACCAAAAGGCTAAAATGGTGACGTTCATATGTTTTTGATACAGACGTACTTAAAGACAGCTCACTCCCTGTGCTGTTACACATCTCTAACAGGTGGCTAAATGCACAAGGTTCTGAATGGAGATCACAAATATTGACAAAGAAGAAAAATAATCGATTTCCAATTGATCTGTGACCATACAAACGATATCACCCCATGCAGTTCAACACAGTCTTATAGATTAACTATGTTCCTGGTAAGTCAAGCACTGTTCATGGTTGTTGCCCTTATGGAAGCTGACCATACACTTTCCCCGTTTGTAAGTTATTTTTCATTGTTCCACAGTTACTTTTACCTATTTGTTTGAGATAGATTAGAAAGACATAGAGAAAATACTACTGGTAATATACGTACAAAATTGACTTTTGAATAATTACTATACTTTATATGTTTGTGAATTTTCTCTCCATTCATTAACATAGATCATAAAGTATGATATACTTTTACTTTGTTGATAATACCCTCTTTACCTTGCTTGGGTCTCAAATCTAAGAATCTATACGTTTATATACGTCCAGTGATTTTATAAAAGTCATACTATGTGAGGGTCTAATTCTTAAATTTACAGAGTAACTCTTCCCTGAACAGGTAAAGAGATATGAGATTATTCCACTGTATATAGCAACATTTACTAAAAGGATTTAAATAAAGTTCATTTTTCATTACCAAAGCTGGTCTCACTAAGTTTTCTCCCAAACTCATTACATCAATCAATGGCATCACTAACCAACTCATAGTAACAAATGTTGAGATTATCTTGAACTATTTCCCCCTCAACTCCAAACATTCATGATGCATTTCGTACACTGTCTTCTCTTAGCCCCAGGCCACTGTCCTAGTTCAACACCTCATTATCTTTCACACATAGTCTCTGAAGTGGTACCACTGCATACATTCTACCTGCAGGATGAAGACGGACATCTCTGAGTAGAACCTGTGCAGAAAGAACCAGATATCTCTGTAAGAACATTAGTACCACAGCATGAGGGGTCTGCTCCTTTGAGTGTCTCTTGGGTGTGGTTCCAGACAGATGCCCAGTCTTCTCTCTACCTCCCCACCTGCAACAGTGCTTCTGGCTTCCTCAGCCTGCACAGAGCTGGAGGAGTCCAGAACACCTGCTCAACAGGGTGAATGTGCAGAGGCCTGAGACCTTGGAGTGAGAGGATGCAGTCCATTTTATAAATGGTTAGGACTAAGGAAATCATGAATCTCAATTGTTCTTCCTTAGAGGTCAAGTACAACTAATTGTGATTTAGTGACTACTGGCCCAAGGACTAAACCAGACCAGGATTACAGGACTCCATGAAGATCTGAAGGAATCTTCTCTGCTTAAAAAGTCACATAAACCTTCTTAAATACCTAGACATTATCATAGGAAGGAAGACGGAGAGAGGAAATATGAAAGACTGTGCATTTCCTCCCCCAAAATTGAGCTGCTGAACACAGACAAAATCAGAAAATGGTAAGATGTCACTGACTGGCAATTTAAGTTCCTCTTCAGAGCCCAGCTAGTTGATGAACCATAGTTCACCTTACCCAGCAGGATGGAACTTGTAACGAAGATTCAATCTGCTATAGAGCATATGCGTTAAATTATTTTCACATAAGAGTATTAATATACAAATTTGCAATCCAAATATGATAATTTGTGCTATTTGCTCTATCTTGAAAACCCTGAAAAATTTCATTCATCTGTCTAGACCCTGGTATGGTCACTTTACAAATGCCACCAGGTTGATAGAACAAATTCTCCCTGTGCGTATTCTGCAAGACACTCAGTTCACCTCTATAAAAATACTTTCCAAACTCTGTCACTGCTGTTCATACATATGTATCACCTGCTTTAATATAATATCTTTAGGGGTGGTGCCTGTGGCTCAAAGGATTAGGGTGCTGACCCATATACCGGAGGTGGTGGGTTCAAACCCAGCCACAGCCAAAAACTGCAAAAAAAAAAAAAAAAAGACATATAATATCTTTAAGGAAAGATCAATGTTGCCATTTATTTGGTTATTCAATGTAAATTAATATTTTAGTGCATTATAGGAACTCAGTATTTGATGAAGAATAGATGAGCAATCTCAAATTCTCTATAAAATCTATAAAATTCTGCCATGACCTCAGTTTTTTGTTAAGTTTTGGTTATTTTATTTTTTGGTGATAATTCTTGAGTAGAGAATGAGTGGGAAGAAAGTACAGGAAAGTGGAAAAAGGAAGACTTAAGACAAAAATTGTGTGGCTTACCATAAATTAAAGGCAGAGTTAACACACACACCTTCAAAGGTAAGTAATCTGAAAGATGCTTAGTTACATTTCAGACATAAATGAACACTAGTAATAAAGGCATCAGTCTGGTTTCCAGAAGTTCTTAAAAGTGATTGCCTCTGGCTTCTCAACATACAAATTATATTGCAAATTGCTTTCTAATCAAAACTTTCATGCTAGATTTTCAATTTGACTTTATTCAAGGTAAGTTTAAAAGAGACCAAACATAAAATTCCTTATGAAACATAGAAAAATAACATATATTTGAAAATATCTAAACTCTCGCTTACTGATAATCATAAAATTTAAAGGATTTTAAAAGAGTTCTTTCTTAGGTCCTGAAAAGGAATATAGCACTTGACAAATTAGAATCACTAAAACGTTATTTCCTCAGAATATTAATGTATCTAGTGTCATCTTTGGATAAGCATCCTTCAGGGTAAATCCCTTGGCAATAGTGAGTGAAGTAACTTAACTGGCCCACATTCGGAGATGTCCTGGGAGAGAAGGCAGATAATTCATGAAGCTCAAAGCTCTGGATTCCTTTGATGACTTGCAAAATGGTAAGTCAAACAAAGTTAAGTCTGTGCTCCTTTCCACACCACTAACGTGTAAAGGAAATGCAGATCCCGCTTATAATTAGATTGAATGTCACTGAAATGAGTCACAACTGGGAAAAGAAGGAGAAAAATTGACTCCAATATCTTACCCTGCTCTTGAATATTAGTCTGAAAATTAATACACGTGAGACCATATCAGAAGGAGGGTAAATGGGTATTAGGTTTTCTTCTCAGAATATTAGTTATGGAGTAGGAAGAATGTCCAAGATTGAAAAGAAGGTTCCTTGTACTTGATTTTCTTATTTAAAAAAAAATAACAAGAAACTTAATTAATGAGCCTAATTTTTATTAAAATAAACATTTTAGGTAACATTTGAACATGTCAGACCCTGTAACATTTGGGTATGTTAATGAATGAATGAACCTTCCTCCAACCACGGAGCATGCAGTGTTTAACCCTTTACTATATCCGCTTTAATGTCCCCACGTTTACCACCACCCCAAGGACTTTCAGTATATGAGAACGAGAAGAAACAAGAATAGACTCAGTTATTCTAGAAGTCTTCACCATGGCCTCCAAAACATCCCCAACAGATGTCGGGAGCTCCACACTGATGCTGCGTGCACTAGCCCTTCATTTTATCCCCCAGGGCCCTAGTCATCATCATTCATGCAGAATGACTAAGGATGCTACCGAATGAGTGAATCAGATGTTAAAGTGAACTAAAAATTCCAAAATAATTGTTTGAAGCAGGACTAAACAGGATGGGGCTACGTGTCTTGAGGCCAGATTACTAAGAACTATGTCATCTCTCCTTCCTGTGACCCTCTGCTTCTGCCCTGCAAACCCAAAGGATGGTCTGTCTTAACTCTACACGGTAGTAACAAATGCTTACCTTATGCCCCATCTTTCCCCTCCTTCTGTATTTTGTCAGTGCAGGGAAGTAGCATTTGTAGAAATGAGCCATGGAGGTATTTGAGATACGTGAGGAGAAACATGTCAGGAACTAGGAGACAAGTGCTGGCTGTCACGCTAGGGGCTTTTCAAACCCATGGAGTTATAATAACATGGGAGGACAAGTTGGGTGTCCAATTTGTGAGGTCTCTTCAAAAAGACTTGGATACCACAAGGCTACCACCCTACTGTAATTTGGGTTTTTGATCCCATATTTAGCTAATGATGCCTTCCACCACATCACATTTCAATCACAGAGTGAAGAAATGTTGAAGGGAGGCCTGTGTTGGGCAGACGTTCTGGGCCTGGCAGAGTCTCCGTGGTTGGTGTGGGCTGGAATGTGTGTCATGGAGTAGAAGGAATCTGAAGTCAATGAATCCTCTCTGCAGGTCAGTCAATCTGGGCCTGGTGGCTCAGGCCTCAGAACTGCTCCTTCTCTGCGCCCCACAGCATCTTTCCATCTATCATGAGGCTTCAGGTCGAGTATGTTTCTTAACTGAATACACCTGGCTATATCCGCAAACAGACTGGAAATGTCTTTAGTAGGTGTCATTTCTTTTCCATTTCTCTTTTTCAATCTGGGCTCGCTCTATCAGCCCACAGGCATTAAATCAATATGGTGAGTAAAATGCTTACTGAATGCAAAACATCAATCTGTACAGAAGAGTGAGAAGATATTTATAGACACAATTTTTGCTTTCTCCCTGAGCATATTCTAGACTAAAAAAATAACCTTTACTACTTATTACTTTTGGAAATGAACAATACACCTAGCAGAACTGTTCAACAAGCACTTAAATACTTCCAAGTCTTATAAAGACTTTTACATAGCGGACCTCCCCTTTCCCCCCTGCCTATGATACTTTACTTCTTTGCAAGTAGTAACTTCAATGTCAGTTTTTCAGAGGCGTTCTCCTTGACTCAGCCAGTTACCTAGTCTCTCCTCAGTGCTATCACAGTGCTTCATCATGTACTGTTTTTAGTACTGAGATGAGTTCTGCCTTTCCTCTCTCAAAACTATGAACAAATAAAGTGAGTTTCTGCTTCTTTATACCCCTTACCTGCTGCTAAGACAGTATGTGATGCTTGTCGTACAATGAGTTAAATATTGAAGCTAGTTTATTGTACAAATGAGAAGGAAGAAATCAAAGGGAGGTAATCTAAACATTCTGTGTGTTGACTTTGGTATAAATTTTGATTCGAATAGACAAGTTTACCTTCTAGATTATGTTTTCTAAGGGACAACATTAAACTCCAATTTGTTTCATGCCTTTTGGTCTGATATAAAATATTCAGATTGATAAAAGCTGTTCTTAAAGTTATTATGTGCCATACAGAAACACATGAACACATTTGTTACCTGACACCAACTCATTTTAATGAATGTATACTTAAAACTACATGCTTCTCCCTAATTCATAGTTAATAAAAAGGTATTTGTTACCACACACATACACATACACACAGAAGGTGTCAAAAACGTATACACATTTTGGCTGGGTGCTGTGGCTCATGCCTGCAATTCCAGCACTCTGGGAGGTCGAGGTGGGTGGATTGATTAAGCTCACAAGTTTGAGACTAGCCTGAGCAACAGTGAGACCCCATCTCTAAAAATTGCTGGGTATTGTGGTGGGCACCTATAGTCCCAACTGCTTGGGAGGCTGAGGCAAAAGGATCATGTGAGCCCAAAATTTTGATGTTGCTGTGAGCTGTGATGCCACAGCACTCTACTAAGGGTGACAAAGTAGAATGTCTCCAAAAAAAAAAAAAAGTGTACACATTTTAAGAAAGGAAAAATAGCTATATTGAAATTATAATATTCAGTACATACCAATAACGTCTGTTATCTTGCATATCACATTTTGTGTCTCTCATAACTGCGGAAATCAAATGTGACTTGGGTATTACAATTTTAATACAGTTTTTTCCTTTCTTGAAATGTGTATACACTTTTTTTTTGGCTCCTCTGTATATATGTTACACCAGAAAGTTTTATTTTAAAAACACTGATTCATTTAAGTTTCAAAGAAAAAACGGCACAAGCTAGACGACTAATGAATAGATTGCTTGGATAATTCAAGAAAAGAACAGTAGCGAATGAAGTTTTTAAAGAATACATAGATTGTCAGAGGTAAAAAGTATCTGTATAAAAACAAAGACGTTATGGAAACTTCTAGTTTTTTTCTTATGTGTTGGCATCTCTGCGAAGTGGGAAAGCTCAGGCAGAAAGAGACTGAGATATTAAAGAGAAGACTGTAGAAAAGGAAGACGGAGACTAACCTGATATGTTAGAATAGGAACCACTTGGAACCCAAGTTCTACTAGTATCATGGGAGATGTGGGGCCGTGTTTCACACTGAAATTGTTTTCTGAGTAGGTCTTAGCAACACTATTTCTATCAAAGGAGAAATGTTTAAGCTGAAATACTACACGAGGGCCATGTAGGGATTCAGGGCAAGACGTGGATACTAAAATAACCCCAGTGCCATGTGTCACTTCCTCACCAAGACTGTCAATCTCTGACTTACTAAAAAGCAGCAAAACCATCTAAGGAGAGAGTTTCTTAGCAAAATAGTCGGTGCTTAAGGCAAGGCACAAAGTCTAGAAAATGTTCTCATTAAGAGCTGGATCTCACTTACATGGTATTTTTTAAAATAAGAAAAAAGACAAGGGGCTTATGGCATTTTCCCAAAGGCTGAATGCTGTTCTAGTTATCTAACATTCAAAGGCTTAAACCTGTCTTATTAAGAGGCTTATTCTCTCTGGAAGCCAAGATCGGAACCAGTCCTTCTGGTATGTGCCCTTTTATTTTAAAAGCTCATTTATTTCAAGCAGTAAATTTTTCTGCTTTATTGAAGGCAATTAAGCACAAATAATTAGACTCTTAAAAAGGACAAAGAGAAAAGAAGCGACAAGGGAAATAACATCATTCCTCCCTATTCCACATCCGCTTCTGTGCTTCTTGTTTTTGTTCATGGAATCACAATCCATCAATCACCCAGGCTCTAAATCTCTGGATCAATTCTAATCTCCCTCCTTTACCTTCTTATCCACAAAAAAAGATACAAACACTATTAATTTCCCCTGCTAGTGTCTCAGATAGGTGCTCTCTCTTCTCCTTTCTTAACATACTACCCTAAATTCTTCCCCTTATTAAAGCTTATGTTACCAAAGTGGGAAATAAAATCACACAAAGAATAAAGGGTTACAGATGTAAGAACTAGAAATGATTCTGAATGTCAGTTGTAAGAAAAAAACTATTGAGTCACAACAGCAGAAAATTGCTAAGCAACTCTAAAAAATTGCTGTGATCACCCAATGAAAAGATGTAGTCGATGGCAGAGGCATGGCTGTGTGGCATTTGTCTGCAATATTCAGTGAACAGGGCTTGAATCAGTAAAGCTTGACAGGACACAAAGTTGAGGAAATACATGATAGCCAATTTTTGTGGGGGGGAGGGTTTCAGTTTTTTTTTTTTTTTTTTGGCCGGGGCTGGGTTTGAACTTGCCACCTCGGGCATATAGGGCCGGCTCCCTACTCCTTTGAGCCACAGGCGCCGCCCTAGCCAATCTTTATTACAATACGAATGGTCATATGCTTTTCTATACAGGTGAAAAGGCTGGTCCTGGGGGTGGTTTGGACAGAAAAGTGAAGAGAAGAGGGAAGGGCCCTGATTGAAGTTCTAAGTTTTTGGATACTTAGGAAGGGCAAAATCAGATAAATTTAAGAAAATTCAAGAAAAATTATTTAAGTAGTATCCTCATGGTTGTTGAATTTGTAGTTGGTAGCTGGAGACTGAATAGAAAACAAGGACTGTGATGAACCACAAGCCAGAAAATGAAGTCATCAAGCAAGGTGTCCAGGAGGGTAAGAGGGTAAGAGGGGAATTCAAATGTGGCACTGGTGCAAAGGTGACCAAGTGGGAGCGAAAAAGTGGTGGCCCAATCTAGAGCAGTGATTTCCAACTGGCGTGCCATGGCACAGAGGATCTTAGGCTTGCTGCGAAAATTTTTAAAGATCATTAATTAATTTATTTTCAAAAGAAGTTCGAAGCACAGTAAGTACACTCTTTCTTTTACTCTTCTTTTTTGATCAACATAATTTAAGTGTGCTGTGAAGTTTAACTACAGGTTCAAGTGTGTGATGAGATAGAAAAAGGCTGACAAACACTGATCTGGAGTGTTTGCTTTCTTTCCGTTAGGTTTAATATTGTTGTCACCAGGGTTAACGATATATGCCCTGAAAATAATTAAAATACTGGTAACTTTTGTGTCAATTTTACAAAATTTGCCATATTCATTTTGATGAAAATTTCGTGTTAAATGTTAAAAGTTTATACAGTTCACTTCTGAAAGCTTCCCATGAAATCATTTAAGTTTCCTTTTATCTGATAAAAAATACATATCCTTTTTCCATTATTACCTCCACTTCCAAGAAGAAAAATGGTGCTATGTAGCCTTAACTAAAGTAATTTTGATTAATTCTAAGAATTTCACAATGAAACAGAGCAATGGCTAACAATCTGATATACTGGAAAACGCGGATGGAGAATGAGCTGCTCTGAAGTACTAATCTCTGCTCTACTGACCACAACTGTGGCGCTATATACACTGCAAAGATGCTGATCACCACCCCAATACTGACGCCATTCTGTCCACCCAGGAAAGGAAAACCTTGGGCCACATCCTCATATCTACATCCACATCCGTTTTGAGTAACAAGCAGGAAATCCCCAGCTTCAAACTACAATTTCCATTCAGCTGTCCTCAGCACTATAGATAGCCTTGGGATGCCTGCAGGCTTTGAGAAGTTATTTTCCATTTCTCTTGGATATCTGATGTCCTTCAACTCTATGACCCTGGTTGCTGGTGGCAACAAGAATCATTCTAGACAGATTTGTTCTGATTTATGAAACAGTGAACCAAATTTAGCAGCCAAGTAAAATAGCCCACTGATTCACATATTCCCTGCAGTTTCCCCCAGAACACAGGCACAATTGCATAGGCATTGGGACAATGATGGCCTTAGAAAGGTTGATTCAAGGTCACAGCCTTGATGTAACAATTCGGTTGTACCTGAGCATCATTAACTGGATACAGCTGAGAAAATAAAGAGACACATACAGTGCTTTGTAATTTGCAAAACACTTAACACATTCCTATAAGGAAACATTCTCCTGATAGTCCTGTAAAGGCAGAAGGCCAAGTGGGCCACTTTTCTTCACCAGAAGAAAATAATGAGGCATGAAGGCGTAAACTCACAGGTCCATTGACAGGCAACTACAAAGGAAATGTAGGACTATTTTCCTGATTTCTTAACTGATCACCCATGATTGTGTCATCATGTCCAGACAATTCTTCTACAACCAGGCCAGATATAATAAATATCACAATTGAACACTTGCTTCAAGAATAGAGCCAGTCTTTTCCAAAGTTAAATTCATTAGTTTTAAATTCATTCAAAGTTAAAGCAAAGTTACCACGCGCTTCATGCTTCAGCCAGACCTAGCTAAGAACGTCACGTGCATTAGCTCATTTAATTCTTGCAACACTCCTAGAACATGCCATTTTATAGACAGGGAAACCGAGACATTATTATGCTCATTTGACAGATGACAAAATTGAGTCTTAGAGCTACTAAATAACTTGCCCAAAGTTACACAGCTAAACACAGGAGCTTGAAGGTGAACTTATGTCCCAAAGCCAAATAATCTCAAAGTCTAAAAAACATTAAGAATTATTCCTTAAGAGATTAAGCAATGGGCATTTATCTACACCAAGAAGAGTAATACAATGTTCACCATTTTGCTTATAATTCTCCAATGTAAAAGAACCACAAAGCTTATCCAAAGGTTTCTGAGCAGAAATTAAGTTCAAATTTTTCTTGTGTTTCACAGTGAGCAATGATAAGTGAGGACATCATTCAGGAAGATATGTAAACTTAGGGGGAGAGTAAAAGAAAAGAAGTTATAATTCTAACTCGTTATAACTCAAGAGAAAGGCAAGTAAATATAGTAGAAAAAGCAAAACAACAACAACAAATTCATGTGTAATAGTTAACTAGATCTTTCGCTGTCCACTCTTGGATTCTGAAAGTCCTATCGTCCTTTACCCCATCAGAGAGTGAAATTCCAGGCTGCCCATCAGTGTATATACAGAGCATGGGCAGAATACCTGTCAGCAGGAGATAAACACACACCTAGCACAAGACAAACGGACGTAGGTCCATGGAACTGCCATTTCTTTTAAGTGAAATGAAAGAGAATTGGGAATATTACACAGGGGATTTAAAAAAGAAAGAGGGGGTATGGGTTCCACCTTAAATGGAGAAAGCTTTTGAGTTATCCATCCCATATTCACTTGTGCCATTGTGTTAAGTTCTGGCTGGAAACGATATTCTCACACCCAGCTCCTGCCAAGACTAACACAGATCAGTGAACACATACGAGACCACAAGGTCTCAATACACTACAGAGTGAGTAATGAATTATGATCTCCTTAGCTTGGAGATACGACAGATCAGAAAAGGTAAAGACAAGTGGCATCATGAGGGCCTTGAAAATGGAAATTTATTAGAGTTTGTAGCTTAATGTTTACAAAGAACTTCAAACCTCAACAGACAGCAACTGCGACATTTTGACAATAATGTTGGGCAGAGAGTTAAAAAAACACAGTCACAGCCCCACCAAGCTCTGGGTGGCGGATGGGACAAGCCTTTGGACTTCAGCTTCGCGCTAGGACTCTCCTTAGGAAGTGCAGATGTCTGTGTCAAAGTACATCATCAATGTCAACACGTGCTGTGAACAGGCGAGGAGCTGATCTCACTGCAATTCCCACCATTCAAAACGTGAGACTGCATGCAGCTGGAACGTACTCGGCACCTACTATAACTGAGGTGCTGCACGACTTTAACAAAGGACCTGCTCTGATTTTCCAAACACTAATTCTTTCTACATACTTGAAAACCAGAAATAAAAGGGCTGGCTCCTTGTGTACAGTTTGAAAAAGAAGTCAGTAAGAGATTAGCTCATACCCACAAATAAACAGGTACCACCAACTAACAAAACCAAACCTGGGCTCCCGCCCTGAGAAGAGTAATGTGATCCCCTGCTTACTACCCCACAGAGCCAACTTGGACCCCCCCATCTCCACCCCCCCTACCTCCCCACCCCACCCCACTCCCCCACCCCACCCCCGTGCTTCTCTTCTTTCTTTCTGCCTCATGGATCACAGCTAGAAAGTCTTACTTGAAGGCCCAATTTTTATTGTTGCTAGATTTCCCACTAATTGCTAATCGGGAGTGGATATTATCATAAGAATTCAAAACAAAAAGCTGCAAGTATTCTAACCATTAGCCTTATCAAAGAATTCCTACTTCAAGTGTTGTTTTTCCCTCCCCCAATCCCCATCCCCCTTGGATAAAGGCATGTGTGGGTCTGGAATGTATTAAAGGAGGTCAGAAGCCTTAAAAACTTCAAGGCCAAAAAATAACCTCTACATATGCTTACTTATGTCTGCACTATCCATATCTGATTTATGTAAGCTCCAAAGCATTTGGAAAAATACCTTAGGTCATATTATTAAACTTTCTGGCCAGTATGTGCATTGTCATTGTTAAAGTAAAAACAAACAATGTGATGAAATATAAAAAGAAACATTATACTAATATAGTAAAAGTAATTTTAAGAAGTAAAATAATGTCGTAAATAATACAAATCTCATATGAGTGAGATGTGACCGCACTTTTATATTACATTTACATAGAACTTGAATATCTTTAAATACTTGCTT
Source organism: Otolemur garnettii (assembly GCF_000181295.1). NCBI lineage: Eukaryota > Metazoa > Chordata > Mammalia > Primates > Galagidae > Otolemur > Otolemur garnettii. The sequence goes on along the minus strand of NW_003852455.1, from coordinate 6,811,712 downwards.
TTGTCCTTATTGTAAACTTCTTCTATAGATCTTCCATTCTAACTAATAAATGTTAGGAGTCCCCATTTTAAAGAAGAGGAAAGTAAGTTTAAAGCAGGTTAATAACTTTATCAGGGAACTGTGGAGTTAGTCTTACAGTTTTATAATTGGATTGGTACAATTTAGGTCCTTGAGCGCAATAGGTTAGAGTTAATCTCATGCTACAAAATTAAAACTTAAGAAAAGAAGTCTTGGCGGTGCCCGTAGTACAGTGGTTATAGTGCCGACCATGTGCACTGAGGGTGGCGGGTTCAAACCCAGCCCAGGCCAGCCAAACAACACTGACAATTGCAACAAAAAAATAGCTGGGCGTTGTGGTGGGCACCTGTAGTCCCAGCTACTGGGGAGGCTGAGGCAAGAGAACTGCTTAAGGCCAAAGAGTTTGAGGTTGCTGCAAGCTGTGATGTCATAGCACTCCACCGAGGGCGACATAGTTAGACTCAGTGTCAAAAAAAAAAGGAAGTCTTAAAAACCACTTAGAAAACCACAATTGTCACAATTGTCTTTAATTTACATGAGAGAGGATAATAGGTAATAAACAGCCCACAGAAAAATAATAATCATAACATCAGCAACATTTACTGAGTGTTTACTACAACCTATGCCAAGTGCCTAACTTGTGTTCACTAATGAAATCCTCAGGATACCATTATAATTTATGTCTCTTTCCCACAACAGCTTTAAGTAACTTGCCTAAGGTCATAACACACCATTTCATCTACTTGTGTAGATCATTGTTTCTCAAAATACATCTATCACCATAATTTATTATATGGCCTGTCAGCAGTTTCAGATTGAAAAATGATTTGGGTCAGGTGTATTGGAAAATTGGAACACAGATTTAATTATAAATTTCATAGCAGTACTATTATATTCTTAATAATTATGATATTCTTAAGGTGACACAAGTCTTCACTGGATTCCACTGGGCTGCCAACCATAGCTGGACAGCTTTCCTCTCAGTACCATCCATTCATGAAGGAATCTTTAATTAGTTTACTTTATATTGCTTACACAAGGTTGTTTACTTTCATTAAATTTGTGATTTTGGTACTGTTGCTACATTTTTCTGTAACTATTTCAAATAAGAGACATGACTTCTTAAGGATTCACTGAAGTATAATAGTGAATTATTATTATAGTGAATTATTACTGTACAATAATACAGTAAAATATTATTACTTAGAAGCTCATAAACGTGCTTCATCATGGAAAATACATTATAACTGGAAGGAAGAATGAGCTTCTGACAAAATTTCATTTTCAAATGATGCTGAACAATATCCCATAATATAATACATACCATGGGGAAGAATATTTATTATCACATAGTAATATCACATGTCGAGCTAGAACAGATACTGTTTTATAGCTGGACAAACTGCTATAAAAGACTCATATTAGGACAACTGGTACATGTACAATGCAGAGGTGTGGATTAACTTGTTTCTTTAATACCCAAAGCCCATGCATCACGGGAAATACTTTGTTATTTCCTTGTTTCTGGTTTAGTTCACCATGTTGCACTAATCAGAACGTGAGTGTGCTGAACTAAAGTGTATTATAAAATGGACCGCAGAGAACTGCCTTTCAAAATACGAATGCACATCCATAAACTGCTTTATTTATAAAGAAGAGTTTGTGTTGACAATTTATATTCTGATCTTGATTTAGCATTACAGAAAATGAGGAAATTTTTAAATAAAACTGAATCTGAACCATTGACTTACATCATTCCAGAGGGGAGTCTGCAGAACTGTGTAGCAAATGCAATATTTTTTCTGACACTAAACTTAAGGAGAAAAGAAGCACAGAATTGAGTAGTAAGACCAAACTATTTCCTCAGGATATTGAATCTGCTATGAAAGGCTATTTCTATGACTGCAAAGGGCCTCCCAAGGTGGCTTTCCTCCCCAGTATACTTGGTATTTTGTATTGCCTAAGCCTATCATTTTATTTTCGAAATATCACCATTCAATTTTTTTGTGTTGAAGGTAGATATTAGGATTTGTTAAGACCAAAATGAGGAAAAAACAACTACTGAGTTTGTCATTTTAGTAGTATTAAATGAATTTACTTAACAGTGTAAGTATTCTGCCAAGTATTAAAATACATTAAAGCTTATAGAGACTTCCAAGATTATGCACTGCAACACTGCATTTTATACATAAAGAATGAAGGTTGCAAAAGGGTTAGTGGTCACAAAGGCCTACAGAATTAGTGCACAGTTATTCTTGAAGCCGCAATTTCCTAAGTTCTTACTCTAATACTGTTCCCAGGTATTTGACCCACTGTAATGTTACTATTCTTAGATTGACCCAGGAAGCTGGAATTGCCACAAAGAAAACCATCTTTAAAAAATGATGAGCAAGTACAGATAATAGTATTTTTGAATCATGTACGGATGGACAGAGCTTCTTTGATTGTGTTTTACTTTATTATGCTTCACAGATACCACATTTTTCATAAGGTGACGATTTATGGCAATATTGTATTAAACAAGCCGATTAGCACTATTTTTCCCACGACACATGCTGACACAGTGTCACACTTTAGTAATTATCACAATACAACAAACATTATTATTATTATATCTGTCACGGTGGTCTGTGATCGTGTGATCTCTGATGCTACTATAGTAGTTGTTTGGGGGCCTCAAGAACCACTTCCATGAAAAAGGCAAATTTGACTGATAGATATTGCATCATCCACAGGCCATTCGCCTCTCTCTCCCTCTCCTTGGGCCCTTCTGTTCCAGAGACACAACAGTATTATAGTTAGGGCAACTCCTAACCCGACAGTGACCTCTAATCGTTCAAGTGAAAAGAAGAGTTTTACATCTCTCTCTTTAAATCAAAACCTATAAGTGATTAAGTTTAGTGAGGAAGACATGTTGAGAGTCAAAATATGCCAAAAGCTTGGTCTCCTGCACTAATTACCTGCATCATGAATATAAAGGAAAAATTCTTTAGGGAAAAGAAAAGTACTAGTCCAGTGAACACATGATTGATAAGAAAGGGAAACAGCTTCATGACTGTTATGGAGACAATTTAAGTGGTCTGGATAGAAAATCCAGCAGCTGCAACATGTCTCCAAGTGAAAGTCTAATTCAAAGCGAGACTCTCACTATCTTCAATTCCATGAATGCTAAGAGAGGTAAGTAAACTGCAGAAGAAAAGTTTGAAACTAACAGAAGTGGTTTTCACGATGTTTTAATAAAGAAGCCATCTCCGTAACGTAAAAGTTCAAGGTGAAGCAGCAAGTACTGCTGTAGAAGCTGCAACGAATTATGGTAATTGATTAAGGTGGCTACAATTAGCAGCAGATTTCCACTGTAGTCAAAACAGAGTTTATATGGCAGTAAGGTAGCAGCGAGGACTTTCATAGTTAGAGAATGAGAAGTCAGTGCTCGGCTTCAAAGCTTCAAAGGACAGGCTGGCTCTCCTGTTAGTGGTGAATGCAGCTGGTGACTTTGAGTGGAAGCCAATGTTCATGGCTTTACCATTCCAAAAATCCTATGGCTCTTCAGAATTATGCTACATCTACTTTGATTATGCTCTAGAGATGGAACAACAGAACCTGGATGACAGCACATCTATTTACAGCATGACTTGCTAGATATTTTAACCCCACTATTGAAACTTAGTGCTCAGAAAAAAGATTCCTTTCAGAATATTACTGCTCATTGACAATGCACCCGGTCATCCAAGAGCTCTGATGGAGATGTACAAAGAGATGAATGTTGTTTTCCTGCCTGCTAACACAACATCCATTCTGCAGCCCATGGATCAAGGAGTAATTTTGACTTTCAGGTCTTATTATTAAAGAATACATTTCATAAGGCTATAGTTGCTACAGATAGTGATTCCTGTGATGAATGTAGACAAAGTGAACTGAAAAACTTCTGGAAAGGATTCACCACACCAGATATTACTATGAACACTTCTGATTTATGGTAGAAAGCCAAAATATCAACATTAACAGGAATTTGGAAGAAGTTAGTTCCAGCTCTCATGGATGACTTTGAGGGGTTCAATACTTTATTAAAAGACATAACAGAAAGTGGTAGAAATAGCAAGAGAACTAGAATTAGAAGTGGAGACTGAAGACATGACTAAATTATTGCAATCTCATGACAAAACTTGAATGAGGAGGTGGCTTCTTATGAATGAGCAAAGAAAGTGGTTTCTTGAGATAAGACGGAATCCACTCCTGGTGAAGATGGTGTGAACATTGTTGAAAAAACACAAAAGATTTAGAATATTATATAAAAGTAACTGATAAAACAATGGCAGGATTTCAGAGGACTGACTTCACTTTGGAAAGAAGCGCTACTGTGGGTAAAATACCATCAAACCCCACTGCAGGCTACAGGGAAATCTGAAAGGGAGAGTCAACTGATGTGGCAACTTCACTGATGTCACATTCTAAGAAATTGCTTTAGGTGAGGTATTTACATTGACATTTACCCCAGCCTTTAGCAACCACAACCTAGATCAGTCAGCAGTTATCAAAACTGAGTCAAGACCTTTCACCAGCATAAAGATTATAATTTGTTAAAGGATCACATGATTTCAGCATTTTTAGCAATAAAATATTTTTAATTCAGGGATTTACATTGACATTTTTAGACATCATGCTATTATTGCCCACTAAGTAGACTTCAGGATAGTGTAAACATAACTTTCATATGCTCTGGGGAACTAAACATTTCTGTGATATGTTTTATTGCAACATTTGCTTTATTGCAATGGTCTGAAGCCAACCACACAATTAATATCTGTGAGGTATGCCTATATATATAAATATCTATATATATAAATATCTATTTATATATATCTAAATATATATAAATAACTATGCAGAGAATTATAGGGACAAACCTATGTCTTAAGAGAACTAACAATTCAAATTCAACAAACATGAGTTTCTGTGAAGTGCTGAGACTCAAACAGGAATGTCAGATACTTTGAATGTTTAGGACAAAGATTCACACATATCCAGGGCACTGTGGCTCACGCCTGTAATCCTAGCACTTGGGAGGCCGAGGTGAGTGGACTGCCTGAAATCACAGGTTCAAGACCAGCCTGAGTAAGAGTGAGACCCTCTTCTCTAAAAACAGCCTGGCATTGTGGCAGACACCTGTAGTCCCAGCTATAGGAGGCTGAGGCAAGAGAATAGCTTGAGCTGAAGAATTTGAGGTTGCTGTGAGCTATGACGCCACAGCACTCTACCGAGGGTGACAAAGTGAGACTATCTCAAAAAGAAAAATAAAAAAGACAAAGATTCACACATAATAATATTCAGTTTAAGTTTATTGACTACAGGAATGTCATATTTAATCTGAGACAATAGGTTAGGAAAAAAGGAATAATTACTTAGGAGCATTTGGTTTTCCTTTTCCAAATTCTACATAATTGTTTTCCATAAAGAACATATTAGGTAAACCTTTGTTAACTATCCTGTTGGGAAAATGAAACAGGATGATCAAATGGTTATTTATTTATGAAGAATTAAATCACAGTGTTCCAGTGGCGCCTCCCTACAGACCTATAAACAAGAGAAAGGACAGGCTGGAGGAAACTCAGCAAGAGTGCTGGGGCTTCTTCGTCTGTCTAAAGCAGAAGTGGGAAAGAATACTCTTTTTTTTATTTTTTCTGGTTTTGGTCAGGGTTGGGTTTGAACTCACCACCTCCAGCATATGGGGCTGGGCCCTATTCCTTTGAGCCACAGGTGCCGCCAGAAAGAATACTCTTAACAACTTGACATGAATTACAGAACAATCCAGCTGATCGTCTTAAGATTGATTCAGTGGTGGTGACAAAAATATTTCATTAGAGAATCAATCACATCAGAAAGGCTTTCTGTAGCCTTCTATGATAAAGTATTGGTTAAAAAAAAAAAAATTTTACTAGAGTCCTGAAATCAAGTTAATTTCAAATTGTATCCAGCATCATCCTCATTTGGAGATCATTTAGAAAGCACGCTCTCTCTAGTCAAAGGATTAGAAAAAGTTAGGCAGTGCAGAACGAAAGTATTTATGACAATATCTGCTCTACTCCAGACAAGCAGCGTGGGGGGAAAAAATATCCCAACCAATCTTGATGTCAGCTGCCAACAGAAAGCCTGGCCTTCCACCTAGTTCCCTCCACCCCGGTGGTAGTAACTAGACAGTAAGGAGAGAATTTCATAGAGGAAGAACCAGATAAAGGACTCTTCAAATATTCCTTACAGTACTTAATATTTAATGCCCTTTAAATATTCTTTAGCAATATTTAATTGAAGAATACTTAATATTCTTAACATATGAGGCCCTGGGAAGACAGACATTCTACTAATCCACATGTAACGTGATGAAAATTAACACAAGCCAAAGGTTTAAGAAATGAACTACAGTGTAGAACGCCGCCAGGTTTTCAGATTGGCCTCTGGACAGCACACAAATTAAGCAAATCAGAATAAGATGGCCAAGTCTCTGTAAATGAAATTGTTTTTTCTTAGTATATCATGATGTATGTGCTAACGGAAGTGTACCCAGTTTTTTCAGTTCCTAAGCATGACTGTTCTATCAGTTGTAATAAATTTAGTCTTAAACTCCCAGTGGTGCTCCGTAACCACAGCTAAATCCACTTCAGATGGTATCTCACAGCGGCGTGAGTCAGAAGTCAGGGGATTCACGAAGAACAGGCATGTGAGTAACGTCGAACTGCCAAACATGCCGTGACTGTGTTCCCACACATGGGTTTTAAGCCTTGCTGTTATTTTTTTCTCTTTTCTTTTTTTTTTACATTAAGTAAATTCTTATAGGGAATGAGCTGGTGATTTTGGCCTGAGGTTACATTAACCAAAATCCAAAAAACAAGATAGAGAGCTGTAGGACTTTTCCAGAGAAAGTCTTTGTGGGTCCCATCTGCAAGTATAAGTACAAATTTTCATTTCACAAAAACCTGGCGTTTTATTGGCTCTTATTATAGGGAATGTGCTGGTGACTCTGCAGTAAGACTACATTAGCCAAAATCAAAAAACAAGATAGAGAGCCAATCCTTTGACTAGAGAGACAATCCCTTGTCTGGAGAGCATATACTGTTTATCATAAACATTTTGTTCTGCTATGCCTCCGTTTTCCTAATCCATTGACTAGAGAGAACATGCTTTCTAAATACACTTAAATACAATACATTTCCACATTCAATGAAAAAGTCTTTACTGATCCCACCTGTGGATATGAGACAAATTTTCATTTCACAAAATCATGGAGTTTATTGATTCCGGATTGAAAAATACATGAAATCTCATCTATTTCAAGGTTATTGCTTGAACCTTAACTGCGACCTCCCTGTAAGGGACGTGTCTAATTCATGTTTGAACATCTTCTCATCTTCTCCCTGATGTTCCTATTCTATCTCAGAGCAGCTGTTTGTGTTAGATAGTCTTTCATACTTCAGCCAAAATCTTGTTCTCAATTACTTCTGCTAATTAGGTTAGAGTACTTCAACTTCTTGGTGCCATAAAGGTCAATAGTAATTATCTCAAATGATGAACCTTTTCTACACCCCCAAGATAAGGTTTTTTCTTGTCTTTTGTCTGTGTTAGTCTACTCATTCTATATTGTTTCTCATATAACATGGTTTTGAGCATTTTATCTATCTCCTCTGTCCTTCTTGAACATGGCCTACTTTACCCTCTTAATGTACCACCAAATTACATATTTAATACTACGGTAAATTAGGGTAAGGTCCTTTCAAGTTTTAATTTAAAGTGAGTCTATCCCAGGGTGAGAACAAGCATCAGATACATTAGAAGGGCTTCTTAGCTCTCTGGGTGGCCAAGGCTGGTGGACCACCTGAGCTCAGGAGTTCAACACCAGCTTCGGCAAGAGCAGGACCCTTGTCTCTACTAAAAATAGAGAAATTAGCCAGCCATTGTGGCAGGCACCTGTAATCCCAGCTACTCGAGAAACTGAGGCAGGAGGATCACTTGAGCCCAGGAGTTTGAGGTGAGCTAGGCTGATGCCATAGCACTCTAGCCTGGGCAACAGAGTGAGACTCTGTCTCAAGAAAAAGAAGTGCTTCTTACCCTATAAGCTTTTGAACTACTTTTATTTCCATTGCACTTTATATTCCATTATATTATTATCTCAGCAGTTTTCTGTTTGCACAGGTAGATTGTCGGCTCACTATATAACGAGATACAGACCCCCACAGTATTTCCCAGTCTCAAGATGGCACATGTAGAAGAGCTCTCAGGAACCATCTGGTCTAATGCTGCCCATGTCCACATGGAAACTCCAAGGGCTAGAGAAAAAGACTGGTGACAAAACTGGAAACACAGCCGAAATTGGTGACTCCTAGACTGATAACCCTGCACTTCATGTGAGCTACTATCCCATTTCCCCGACTGTTATACACAAAGCTGTTTCATTTTTGGTGTCTGTGATGAAGAGATGTTTGTTGATTCTCAAACCTAAGCCATCTCCCATGGGGTGGGAAAAAGGCTTAAAGGGGTTTAAAATTCCCAAGATGTGTTGGTCTGTGGGAAGAGATTTTATCTATTAATATGAAACAGAGAAGGTTTGGAATGTGTTTGAACAGGGTCCATTTTTTTTTTTTTTTTAAATACAAAGGAGAGGCCACAATCTCAAGGAAATTATGAAATCAGAGGACAGGAGAATGCAGTGGGGAAGAGAGCGAAAGGACTTTTCTTAACATAGCAAACAAACAGTTCCCAGTTCCCCCTAAGAGGATGATATTGGTATTAATTTGATAGTGAGGAGGCTGGCCAGTCGGTGCTGAGATGTGTGGAGTCAGAACCCGAGTCCAGGAGCTCAAACCAAATAGATCAAGCTCTTGTTCTGTGTATTCCTGGTTTTCTGAACGTGCTGTATGTGTAATTACTTTCTCCATTTATCATGACATATTTGTCTAAAAAGTCCTCTGCCCTTCATCTTCCACGTTCATCCCTCCGCCCTAGAAGCCATGATACGAAGGACAATTTTTTTTCTTTTTTTCAACTCACAAGAACTCTGTGAAGTGATATCATTATCTCCATTCTCCTAACAGGGGACTTTGGTTCACATTAGGCAAACTTTTCCAGTATCATACAGCTAATTTCAGGTGGGACTTTTTGAATATATACATCTGTTTGATGTCAAACCTGAGCAGTGAGAAACAGAGGAGAACTCAAGTTTTGTGACCAGAAAATCTCAATTCAGATTCCGACTCTCTTATTTACCAGCAGTGTAACCTCAGACATACTATTGAACATGCTATTTAACTTTTCAACCTCTGAAGGCTATACCAGAATCTATATTTTGTGGTGGTTGTGAGAATTTGATGAGAAAATTGATGTAAAGCTTTTGACATAAGAAATGAAATATAAGGGGCGGTGCCTGTGGCTCAAAGGAGCAGGGCACCAGCCCCATATGCTGGAGGTGGTGGGTTCAAACCCAACCCTAGCCAAAAACTACAAAAAAAAAAAAAAAAAAGAAAGAAAGAAAAAAAAGAAATATAGGAATAGTAAATATTTATTATTACTAATAATTATATTAATAGTTATATAACATACTGCCTTGACACTAAGTCCAAGAGTTTGGTTGCAGTAATTTTTTCTTTTTGAGACAGGGAGAGGGCACAGTGGTGTGACCGTTTAGATAGATCACCATAACCTCAAACTCCTGGGCTCAAGTGAGTCCCCCAGCTCAGTCTCCTGAATAACTGGGATTACAGGTGTATGCCATTACATTTGGCTGATTTTTTTTTTTTTTTTTTTTTTAGAGATAGGGTCTCACAATGTTGTCCAGGCTGGTCTCAGACTCCTGGCCTCAAATAATTCTCCCACCTCAGCCTCCCAAAGTGCTAAGATTACAAGTGTAAGCCACAGAGCCTGATCTCAGGTTTCCTTATAAATCAGTTTTGCAAAGAAAAGAAAATGTAACAAGAAGATAATATTACCTGGTTTTCAAAGTTTCACTAGTATTTTGCCCTAGATGAGTATTTATTCTTGTCTGATTCTTCACAAACACACACAAAACATTTTTCTTTATTAGTTTAATGACATTTTTGATATGTTTTTATGTTTTGAGGTAAAAACACTTCAATAAGTTGTTTTGACAAAGTAAGGAAGTCATCTGGCCCACATTTCAGCTGTGTGAAGTAATGGAAGATTTCCTTCTGAGCGTCCTTTCATAACATTATCACGTCATGATTTAGTCTACGGAACAAGGATTTTCATTCTTCCTTCTTCTTGCCCCTTATTCTATGTTTGCTTAGCCCTCATAAAAGACTTTCACTAACATTTCCTTATTTTATCTTTGCACCAATGCTGCGGCGAGTTAGGAAATCTTTAATTTTTTTAAATTTGTATTATTATGGATACCTTTTCACAGAGGTAGAAACTGAGGCAGCAAGATGAGTGATTTGGAAAATTGTAAAAGGGCAGGTTGAGTTGAACCTAGGATTTCAAAGAAATACCTGAAATGCCAAGATGACATCTTTAAAAAACTTTAAAATGCACTGAAAGATATAATTCACTTGAATTTAGCTTTGAAGTAGTATGTTTCATAATTGCTAGTAAAATTATCTAAAATACATCATTTTATATGTTACCATATGCTGATTTTTTTCAAGGCTCAGATTAAAAAAGGTTCTTTTAAAAATGTGATCAATTGGCTCAGCGCCTATAGCTCAAGCAGCTAAGGCGCCAGCCACATACAACAGAGCTGGCGGGTTTGAATCCAGCCTGGGCCCACCAAACAACAATGACATGTACAACCAAAAAATAGCCAGGCATTGTGGGGGGTACCTGTGGTCACAGCTACTTGGGAAGCTGAGGCAAGAAAATCGCTTAAGCCCAAGACTTTAAATTGCTGTGAGCTGAAATGCCTTAATACTCTACCCAGGACCACAGCTGGGGGCTCTGACTCAAAAAAAAAAAAAAAAAATGAGATAAATCAAATTTATTCTTTAAATTGTATTCTTTCTCTTTCTTTCTTTCTTATTTTTTTTGAGACAAGAGTCTTACTTTGTTACCCTTGATAGAGTGCTAGGGTGTCACAGCTCATAGCAACTTCAAACTCTCGGACTCAAAGTGATGCTCTTGCCTCAGCCTCCTGAGTAGCTGGGACTACAGGTGCCCACCACAATGCCCCGCTATTTTTAGAAAGGGGGTCTCGCTCTTGCTCAGGCTGGTCTCGAATTTATGAGCTCCAGCAATCTAACTGCCTCGGCCTCCTAGAGTGCTACTATTACAGGCATAAGCCACTGTGCCCAACCCTGTATTCTTAATTAAAGGAATTCTTCAAATTTTTCATTATCTCTGCTTTCGATAGTTTTTTTAATTCCTTTTTCCTATCTAAATCTTAGAAACAACCAGAATTTGGCTTGGTGCCTCTAGTTTAAACGGCTAGGGCACCAGCCACATACAATGGAGCTAGAGGGTTCGAATCCAGCCTAGCCCTGCCAAAGAACAATGATAACTCCAACCAAAAAATAGCTGGGTGTTGTGGTGGGTGCCTATAGTCCCAGCTACATGGGAGGCTGAGGCAAGAGAATCACTTAAGCCCAATAGGTTGAGATTGCTGTTAGCTGTGACGCTACAGCACTCTACCAGGGCAACACAGTGAGACTCTGTCTCCAGAAAAAATAAATAAATACCCCAATACATAAATAAACAAATAAACAACCAGAATATTTAAAAAGGCATGCCTCATACATCATAAATCTTGAGTTTAATTCTTTTCCACATTCAATTTCATTACCTTGCTACAAATACTTGCTGACCCATCACCACATTATCACATAGGAACACCCCGATTTCTTACCTGAAGAAATAGTATTCTAGTTGTATACACATTTGTTTCCCTCAGTGGACTGTGAATATTCATCTTCATATCTTTAGGGCTGACCAGAAAATATTGGACCTAAAGGGCCTAACAAATTCTTTAATTGCTGACTGGGCAAACAGTATAACTTAATGCACTCTAATCATTAACATATTTTAAATTGGGGGATCTCTCTCTGTGATTTTTTAATTTGTTTTCTTTTGTAGAAGGAAATCTTATCATTTGGCAAATATGCAGTGCTGTGCATGTGGAATCTCTTACGAGAAGGATTTTTTTCCTTCTCTTTCACTGAAGAAGCCCATTGCCTCTGTGATCATGGGCTTTACCAAGGCAGAGGTGTCTCAACAAAATATGGGCAATAGAGGAAGAAAGCCCAATATGATTTTGAATTATTGGTTTTATTACAAAGACCTGGATATCAGAGTACACAACATTTCAATTCTGTTTTGTGCTTCTGTCTGTGCTTAGGACCCTGCTTGGACTTCAGTTTGCTTGCTCTTGCCTTTCATACCTCATTTTTATTAGTTCTCTATCCTTCCCCTCTATTTCTATATTCCCCTTTGACTCTTTCACTCTTCGCGTGTCATTTCTCCTTTCCTCTGCCCTCCTCTTTAACGAAGTTCCCAGACTTCTATAAGGTGGCATTTTTTGTTTGAGTCAAGCTGCTTCCTAAGAACGTATGTGATAAAGAACTAACCCAGAGAAAACTTAATTGCTACAGTGGATTATTTTTGAATGACTGGGTTTGGATACCTTAGAAGATGAATGGAGAAATCTAGTGATTCCAGAGTTTGGAATTCACAAGTAAATGGTGCTTGTGTTGCCAGAGCAACCTGCTTTCTCATATTAGTAAAACAAGTCGTGTCCTCTATTTCTATAAACCAAAACTATTGTAGCCCTGGAGGGGCAACTATGAGATAGGAGGCCAGTGCTTTGCAACTTGGATTTCTTCTCATGAAGTTGTCTAGTTGTTATGAAACTTTTTCATAAATCGTGATTCATCAGTTGGCAGGCTGCCATCTATTATACATTGTCAAAACTTGAATTGTACTTGTCTATCCTTAGAGCCAATCATCGCAAATATGGCCACATATTTAAATTAGCGCTCCTCAATTCTGAGGAGTTTTTGGTTTCCAAGTGACATCACAGCTTGGAGAGGGGGAAAGGAGTGTTGCTACTGAAAGAATCTAGCAAGTAAAGACCAGGGATATTGCTGACCCCTTTAAAATGCAAAGGAGGGCCCACCTCAACAGAAGAATTATTAGTCTCCAAATATCAGTAACAGAGGTTGAGGAACCCTGGCTTAGATGTCTACTGTCCTGAAAACCTGTGAAGATTCCACTGTTTATTCAAGCCTTTGGCGATCCTATAGAAATAGTGATTAACTGTGAACATCTCTGTCCCTAGTGACATTGATATATGCCATGTGTTAGAATCAAATGCTGATTGCTATTTCCAGATTCAATCTAAACAGTATTAATAAGAAACAGCACTTACGTCAGTGGAGAAACAATTGGTATGGCCCACTGGATTAGTCTTCAACACTCTAATTTGAGATCATTTTTAAAAATAGCTGAATGTGGTTTTAAGGTAATTCTTTAACTGAGTGTTATTTCTCCATACAAACCTACTGATCTTGGTAGATTTAGAGTTAAAAATTTAGCATTCAAGCAAGTAGAATAAATCAAAGTTGGCTCAATTAACTTTTCTATGTTTCAGGGTGTGTTAATAAGTTCCCCCCCCTTTGGCATTCATCTATTTTATTACACCTTTTTCTTTTATCCAATCCTTTCCAGCACAATAACACTGCAATCTGCAGCAGTGTTCTGTTACTTGCAAAAACTGAATCCAATATTTGCAGATAATGAATTCCAGCAGCATCATTCTGATAAGCTCTGTACTTCTGGAAATTCTGACATCTTGGAACTCCCTCTTTTTGGCTCTTTTTCCTTCATTTCTCTTCCAAAGAAGATTCTTTGCCTCATTCACTTTCATTAGGCTCAGTGGGGAAGAGCAATGACCTAGGTTCCTGATTCTAAATTTTTCCCATAAGGAGGCAAAATAGTAGCACAAGGAATAATATTGCAAAGGAAATGATGGTTTTCATTTTCAGGATCTCTTTCACTTAGCAAATAATCTAAGTGGCATGCTATGAGCTTTATTTTAATCTTGTTGGGTTTGTTTTCAGTGTTGGTCCTACAAGTGGTCTTAATTTATGGATCTTCCATTAAATTGACATAAAATTTAGGAACTTAACTTCTCTTTGGGGCTTTATTTTCCATCTGTAAAATGGGATGCTGGAATGCTAGTGTTCCATGAACATAGTGGGGCAGCTGCAGGGAAGGGAAGGAGGAGGAACGCCTAATTTTATTCAGTCAGAGGAGCTCTATTTTAATAGATTTCACATGGAGGCTCCACTGTAGCTTTCCTCTCTATATCCAAGACTCCTGCGTGCAAACCAGCATCAGCCTTTCTAGAATAGACCCATTCTAAGCATCACTTCTTTCATGAAATCAACTACTGATTCTTGCTATTTGAATGTTACTTTTACTTTCTTATCAATTTTCCTAGAAAGGGAGGATTTTGTAAAAAATCTCAATTCAACTAATTTGCCTATTTACCTGATGCATGAATTCTCAGCAACCAATATCCTTGACAACCTCAGTCTCAGAGTCACAGAGATAGAGAAACCTAAATAATTAAGCTGGTCTGGCCACTTAAACTCACAGAAAGTCATGAAAAAAAACCTCAGAGAAAGAAAAAGAAACTTGCTGAAATAACCCTGGAGTTAGGTTACTTCCCTTTTATTAGTGGAACAGCTGGGAGTGCACTAAAAATAGACCTCTGATTTTTACTGTGGTTGACACTTTCCCTTGTAAGCCTTTTCTTATAATCAGGATGCATCTTCAATCCTCCGTATTAGACATGAGCTCAAGGAAGGGAGGAACCCTACTCTACTGTGGTCAACAGCAATGTCACAGAAGAGGGAGGAAGCCTGGATTCTTGAATTCTAGTCCTGGATTTTCCATTGGATTGCATTAAACATGGGCAACTAAATTCTCTTTGGGGACTTATTCTCTCATTTTTAAAAGGGGATGGTGGACATATTGATGTGCCATAAATGTGCTAGGGGCATTTGCAGAAAGGCAGGGAGCTGGAGTAGAACATCTTTCCCCAACACTTACTCAAGTCTCACACAATACACACGGGAGTAAGGGACATAAAAGGAGTCTCAGAAGAAGTAGATGCCCACAGTGAGTAAAGTGAAACAATCCAAAGAGCACATACGTGCATAGAAAGAAGTATATAACTCAGTGGGAATCAAACGGGGAGGGCAGGAAGGGGATGGGTGAAAACCTACCTAACAGGTATAATAAACACGGTCTGGGTAATGGGCACACTTATAACTCTGAGTCAAGCATTACAAACGTGACGTATGTAACCCAAAACATTTGTAGCCCCATAACACTTTGAAATAAATGTATTTTTAAAAGTAGATGCCTATGACTACTTATCAGATTAAATAAAGGATCTATGGCATTTATTTTATTAGAATAAGAATCTGACCTCATGCCTACCACTACCTTCTTTCCTCTTCCTCCAAATTTCCCCTCAATTCTCTTTTTCATATGTACTTTTAAAGTGTAGACCACCAATAGGACAATACAGGGTGGGAGGCAAGGGAAAAGCGAGAAATAAGAAAACTACCTAGTAAAGAAAGCAAATAACTGGGGCAGTGCCTCTGGCACAAGGAGTAGGGCGCCAGCCCCATATACTGGAAGTAGTGGGTTCAAACCCAGCCCCAGCCAAAAACTACAAATAAATAAATAAAATTTTAAAAAAGAAAAAAAGAAAAGAAAGCAAAAAACAGTGTGGTCAAGTGAGGTCAGCTTCTTCTTCCAGTCATAATTTGCAGTCCTTTTAAGTACTAAAATCAGAAAATCAGACACAGAATACTAGGTGTGTCTGGGCTATTTGGCAAATTATGGCCAGGTCTGGTGGAAATTACGTAGCTAGGAAGTGAGACAGTAGGAAAGAAGGGATGAATAAAAAAGTCAGAAAAGGAATTATAGAAGAAAGCTGAATGGAAAAAAAAGACAGGAGAAATTATTTTTCCTAATGAGAAATGCAAAATTTTCCACCAGACAACTGTGACTCTTGGCCGAGTGACTTCTGTATCATGTGACTGAAAGTACAAGGTGGATGGACTGTCCAGGAAGATGTGCCCTATGTCTGCTCTGTCTCTGAGGCCATGGGTCCGTGACCTCAATCAAGTGCACCACTGATTCCCCAGACCTGCCTGAGGAGATAGCCATGTGCATTCCATGCGTCTAGCAAGAGCACAGGATTACAAATTAGAATACCTGCATTCTGGGTCAAGCTGCACTTGCAGGCCTTCCCAGATTTGTTGTGAAATCTCTGAGGCCACTGTAATCATCTGCTAAGTGAGAGGAAAAGATGTATTTTTTTTTTGCAGTTTTTTTTTTTTTTTTTTTTTGGCTGGGGCTGGGTTTGAACCCACCACCTCCTGCATATGGGGCCGGGACCCTACTCCTTTGAGCCACAGGTACCGCCCAGGGATAGATGCATTTCACAATCTTTGAGGGTCCTTCCAGCTCATTTTTATAAAGTCAATAATTACTACCCTCCACCATTGCCACATCACATTTCTTGAACAAAAATACTTATCCCTCACTCTCTTTTCTGTCACTGCCCAAAAGCAATTATTTTATTTGAAGATGTTTCTCTTGGAGTTTTTTCCAGCTCTGAGATCTGTGATTCTAAGAAAATCATAGTTTACCCAATTCCTTAACAATACAAAAGAGCCATTATTATATCAAATTCAGTGAGTTTTCTTTCTCGGTGAACTTACCCACCTTTCAGAACTTATCATGTGGTACCTATTAAGCAAGTTGACATTTTACCAATCATTTCCAAAAGAATTCCGCATCACTGCCTCTTTGGAGTTTCTCAGGGAGCAAATGATAATAGTGACAGAATCCATTTGATTCTCAGAGATGGGATCTATAAAGAAAGAGAGCCAAGCAGGTGATCACTTTCCTTTATTAAAACCTATAAAGGAGCTCGGCACCTGTGGCTCAAGCAGCTAAGGCTCCAACCACATACACCTAAGGTGGCGGGTTCAAATCCTCAGCCCGGCCCGCCAAACAACAATGATGGCTGCAACCAAAAAATGGCCAGGTGTTGTGGCGGGTGCCTGTAGTCCCAGCTACTTGGGAGGCGGAGGCAGGAGACTCGCTTGTGCCCAGGAGTTGGAGGTTGCTGTG
>NW_003852455.1:6718809-6794526 GCF_000181295.1 Otolemur garnettii | reverse complement strand
CCTGGGGCCCGGGGGGGGGGGGGGGGGGGGGAGGCGGAGGCAGGAGACTCGCTTGTGCCCAGGAGTTGGAGGTTGCTGTGAACTGTGATGCCATAGCACTCTACCCAGGGGGACAGCTTAAGGCTCTGTCTCAAAAAAAATAAAAAAATAAAAAATCTATAAAGGAATCCCCGATTCACCAGGATGCGATAGAAGAAAACTTGGAACCATTGCTGCCCTATTCTAATTGAATTTTAAGCGTCTGTGGCGCTTGTTATTTACGAGGGCAATGGATGACTGATAAGGACCTGACCAGGCCTTCAAATGAACAACCCTCTATGAGGAAACAATTATGATCCTAGCCCATTACACACGGGACCTCAAAACCGTCTGGACAAAGAACCTCTCAGATTTCCTTCTTATGTGGCATAGACAGATAACTACAGCATTTTGAAGACTCAAGCACAAAAATGGGTTCAGTTGTGATTGAGAGGAAAAGAAAGCCTCATCTTCGGAGGAAATAACCACTAGAACAATTTCAGAATCATCATTTCAAAAAGAAATCAATCACATATTGAAACAATTTGAGGACAAAATATATATATTCTACAAATAAGTAAAAAGATTCAAATATTAGAATGTGAAAAGGTTTTATATTCTGAACACACAAGACCTATATGATGCCATCGTCTAAGTTTTCAATGTCTTTTTTAAGGCATTACGTTCTCTTTCTAGAAAGAGAAAGTAATTTTAAAACAGAGGACGACTGAGGCAATTCCTTTAGATACTTTTGACCTTTCTAAAAACCACTGATAAAACAGATAGTGGTCAAGATAAAGAAAATTTAGAGAGGTGACTCTAGGAGGGAAGCAGAATTGCTTAATTTATTTGCATTTCCTTTTTTTTTTTTTTTCCTTCCCTTTAATCCTAAGAAGCAAGCAAA
Organism: Otolemur garnettii; assembly: GCF_000181295.1. Lineage (NCBI taxonomy): Eukaryota > Metazoa > Chordata > Mammalia > Primates > Galagidae > Otolemur > Otolemur garnettii. The sequence continues at coordinate 6,793,604 of NW_003852455.1, read as the reverse complement.
GGTCAAATGGAACAAAGTACTAACCCAGAAACAAAACATGCAGGGAGTAAAAACAAGTCAATGAACAGCCCCAGAGCTTTGTTTTGTTTTATTTTTTCTTAAATGGCTGGGGAAAGTGGGAGAAAATAAAACAGATAGTGTGCAACCACTTCTGATTATAAAGGACACAGGTAAGAAGCTATCTCTCTTACCTTTGTTTAAATTTCACAAATATACAGAAAGCAGGTACAGCGTGTCAAGGATTTGGGAAATTACAGTTTTAAGTAGTAAGAATTAGGTTAGAGGGGGGAAAAAAGGTAAGGGGGTTGGAGGTGGCAGTTTAGAACCTTCTCCAGAATTTGCAAGTAAAAATTAGGGAAAAGCTTTCCCAACTGACCAGCCAAGAAACCAAACAACTAAAGTGTAACACCCCTCACTCCCCCCACAGAGATCTTTGTCACCAATATTTCACACACATCGTACTAAGTAAATACTGCGCATCACCTGTTACCAGTCCCTGTTTTAGCTGTTTGGAGGGAATGTGCTGGTGATGACTCAGATTCCTTTGACCTGCTGAGCCTAAATCTCTAATTTTGAATCCCATTTTAATGTCCCAGATAATCAATAATAACCATGCATCTAATACTCCTCTAGATTTGAGAACCCTTGCTTTAGGGGATGTAAAAATATCTAAGGCTGTTCTTATTCATATTTTGAAGAGCTCACATAAGTGATACTAAATATACCTACTTTTCCAAAACAAGGTTAGAAAGGAACAATGATAGGAGAGGAACAAAATCCTTGCTGTGAGCATGGAGAAAAAGGAAAATTGATGGACTGCTGGAGCTTTACAGGGAGTGAAGGAGGACCTCAGAGAAATAGATATATTCATATTTGGTAGGATACTTATGCCTGGAATACCCAGAGAAGGAGGAGGAAAATTAGCAGTAGTTTTCATAACTACTACTGATAAAAAGTAATACACAGCCATAAGAAAGATGGAGACTTTACAACTTTTGTGTTTATCTGGATGGAGCTGACACACATTCTTCTTAGTAAAGTATCTCAACATTGGAAAAATATACTCATATGAAACCAATATAGAAACATCTACACACCCACATGAAAGATAAAACACAAATATAGTCTAGCTAGAGGGAGGGATAGAAGAAAAGGGAAGGAGGGTGATTGGTGGGATCTCACCTAACATGCACAATGTGAGGGTGCTCAGCACCGCCCCTGGGTGAAGGGCTCCACTGTAACTCGAAGTTTACCTTAGAACTAAAAGCAATGTAGCCAAAACTTGTGTACCCTCACATTAATTTGAAGTAAAAAAAAAAAAATACACCTCCAGGGTTTACTGAGAATCAGGCCCTGTTATGGGCACTTTATATCATTCCTTCATCTTTTAAACTTAACCTAAAGCAAGCAGGTGGGTATTAATATTTTCCTATTTTGCAGATGGGGGAACAAAAGCTCAAAAAGCTTATGTAATTTGCTCACAGTCACACAACTGGAGAAGGGGAAAGTTAAAATTTAACCACAGACCTATCTTATTCCAAAGCCTCCGTGCCTCCCAAGAAAGAATATACAAGGCCCAGGGATGAGAAAGTGTCATACCTAAGACAAAGCAGTCACTGTTCCCTGTGGCTGGAGGGTAGCAGAGTTGGGGGAAACTGCACCGGGAAAGTTAAGGGGCAGCCGGGCTGTGGAAGCTGCATTAAACCGTTTGGACTTGGTATGGTAGCGAGGGGGGACTGCTGAAGGTTTTTGAGCAGAGAATGTTATGATTAAAGATATATCTTAGGTTTAGGTTATGAATAATGAGTTATGTCTTACAATCTTAAATGATAAAAATAAAAAGTTTAAAGAGTCTCATTCTGCCCTTAAGCAAGAAAGTGTGGCTAGGAGCCAAGGAGAACTAGTGCCTCAGAGCTGTCCAGACACACTCCCAACATGCCAGGCCTTGAGGGAAGAGTCTACAAGGCTTAAGATAATGTAGGAAGTGTCTGTTTGCCTACCCATCTCTGGAGCTGTCCAAACCTGGCATAGGATAGCCCTGGGGAATACAGCATTTTCTGGGACCAGAGGTGACCCCATGGGTCAGTGGGCACGGCACGAACACGGGGATCAATTATTGGCAGAGGCTACACTTAAGCTTTCAGTCCTGTACTCATTTAACCAAGTCATGTTAGTCTGCTGCAAACCTCTTTACCCTTCTGCATCTCTCTTTTCTCTCTGTGAAACAAATTGAACTCAACAGGTCTCTCCTTCAAACAAATTGAAATCAACAGATTTCATAAGTCACAGCTGTTCTTCCCCTTCAACACAACAGCATAAGGGATCTGCTTCCAGGGGCAGTGGCTCACTGACCAGGGCTTGGGGCAGAAGCAACATCTCATCTCCTGAGAGCTTCTGTAGTTTGTAAATGTCCTGGCTGAGAATAACTACTTTCTTAGCTCTGTGAAGGCTTCCAGTCCTCAAAGAATTTGATCTGCCCCAGAGGTATCCTTTTAAATGCAAACTTTATCACTGATGGCAAAAGTAATTCAACAGTGCAGGATTCCATGAGCATATCCAGGCACATGTAGGGAACTCCTCATCTTGTTATCAGTGAATGAGCACCCCAGAATCCAGATCTGTCTGTCAGGATAGCTCTGTTGTAGTGTCAAACAATGGTGTGTGTGTACGTGTGTGTTTATAAGAGAAATTCTCAGGATACCAAACAAAGGCTAAAACTGTGGAGTTCCTGGGGGATGGTACGCGAGCACAGGAGGAAAGAACCATGATATGTCTTTTAGATGATCACAAACTCCAACCATCAAATGTTCATTTCCAAAAGTTTGAGATTACTGTGAGCTATGACACCACAGCACTCTACTGAGAGCGACAAAGAGAGACCATGTCTCAAAAAAAAAAAAAAAAAAAAACAGGAAATTTGTAGCCAGCATTGTGGTGGGTACCTGTAGTCCCACCTACTCAAGAGGCTGAGGCAAGAGAATCATTTAAGCCCAAGAGTTTGAGGTTGCTGTGAGCTGTGATGCCACAGCACTCTACCGAGGGAGACACAGTGAAACTCTATCTTGAAAAAAAAAAAGTAAAAATATTTTCTCCTTAAGAGACTATCAATTATGTAGATCTAAAAACCTTTGCCTGTCAAAGTGGAGGTGAAGTAGAGAAAGGATAAAAGCCTTGTTCTCTCAAAAACATTGCTGGTAGAAAGGAAATTAATACTGGAAGCCACATAGTTTTGAAAGAACTTCTTAAACTTCATTAGTCCATCAGAAAACACCAATTCACCTACAAGGTGTGTCCCTGTGATCAATTTACTGAAAAAATATGAGGTGTATTAAAACTATGGCTTCACCTTCTTTAACCTACAACTAGGGGACAGGCGCATGATGGATAAAACATCAACAGTGAAGCAAACATAATTAAGGAACCAAAGAAACCCACATTACTAAAGTTATCTCATGGTTATTTATTTTAACAGGACTGAACATGAACAGACCTCCCTTTTCCAAACCTGAAAAAGGAAAATCTGTCCAAGATATGTGACCGAAGTCTCAGTACATCTGACTCTCCCAGGAGAGACATGCTACAGGGACCTACTTCAGAGACCACCCATGTTCTGCCCTGGGAACCAGCCTAGGATATCCTCACTGTCACATACTCAAGGTCCCCTTTCTGCCCAGTATTGACCAATTTCTGTAAAACCACCCCAAACTGTGCCACTCACTTAAAAGAAGTGTATACTTAATGCCTGCCTTAGCAAATCCATTAGGAGACCCATGCTCTTAGAAGCCCTGGAAAGGATTCAGGCTTTCTGTCCATTTCTTGCCCAAGACACTAGTCTTGTGCACTCCAGCACCCTAGCCAGAGTACACTGAGAGTTAAGAATTAATCTCAGCTGGGACTTCATGAACTTTATCAATAACTGTGGATCTGAGATAACCCAGTCACCTGTGAAGGCAGAGACTTAAGACATTAGGCTATCTAACCATGGCGGGTGTTTTATTTCATTTCCTCAGATATGCAGCCTGCCCAGGCTGTCACAAGTAATCAACCCCAGAGTTGCCATTTCTCCAACACCTGTAGAAGTGGTATCGATATGTTACACTAAAACAGAACTTGAGGGGGGTCGCAGAGTGTAAATCTACACCAACATTGGGAGAGTGGGTGTGGTGGTTCAGGAACTCATCTAAGTTCCCTCTGGAGAAGCATCCAGGTAGATCTTCAAAACTATGGATGTAGGAAATACGCTAATATCCACTAGTATACCTGCTGACAGTAACTTCAGACAGGGTGACTCCACAAAACTCAGGAGAGCACCAGGCATCTGATGTCCATTAACCCAAGCAATGCTTAATACCAGAAGTTGGAAGACCTCTATTAAGGAGAGAAAGTCAGCATTTGGGGTGAATACTTCTAGTAAGATTACCCCCCATAACTTTACTCCCAAGCATATCTTCCCTTTAACCTTTGATCTTTACTTTCTTATAAGTAGGTGAAGGGGAGAAAACAGAGAAACAAATTTGGTTCGGAACAGATCTACTGTTTTGAGAATGCTTTCTGTTAAACTTCAGAGAGAAAGCGCAGACGAGGGTGTAGGAGGAAAGACAGAAGAGAAATGAGGTGAGGCTCTACCAAGAAATGAACCGAGAAGACAGCTCCTCCGAGACCCCGCTCTGCCAAAGCTTCGTGAATTAGCTAGCGCTGAATGGGCACGATAAGCGTCATCTTAGCAGTACAGCCCTCTGAGAGAGAAAGAGTCGTCGTCTAAGTTCATCAATGTTTGGTTACAGAGCCAGCCACCAGACATCGAGATTCACAAACAGGAGACACAAAAGTGTAAGACCCCACCTGAAAACCTGAAGGACAGAGCCAAGGCACGATGACAGGCGCCTTGGGGAGGGCTCTGGAGAGCACCTGCGCGCGGCAGGGGCGTCCGCGAGGCGGGGCGCGCGGCGGCTTACCTTGATGTAGGCCCGCTGCAGGTAGTTGTAGGGCACCCTGCGCTGGAAGTCGCTGCGCACGTCCTCACTGACGCGGTGGCGGGACGCGGGGCCCCCGAGGCGCTGCGTCTCACAGCTGCGGTAACAGCGCGCCCGCTCCAACAGGGCGCGGAAAAAGGGCAGCTCGGCCCCGGGGCCGGCGCCGGGGGGCGCGAGCGGCCGGCGCGCGGCACAGTGGCGGGCGCAGCGCGTGCGGACGTCCCGCAGGCGCCGGTGGCTGCGCAGCGCCGCTTCCAAGTCTCGCGCCGCTCGCTCGTAGTCCCCGCCGTAGTAGGCGGCCACGCCGCTGGCGTAGAGCAGGTCGAAGGGCTGCAGAGGCCCGGGCTCGGCGGGCTCCGGCTCCCGGCGCGGGCGGTCCGGGGGGCCGCCCCACAGCGGCGGCGGCGGCAGCAGCAGCAGCAGCAGCGGCGCCCAGATGCGCTCCCGCATCCTCCGGCGCGGAGAGGCGCGGGCCGGCCCCGCTCCGGGAGGGCTCCGCGGCGCCTCACGTCCCGGCGCCCCCGCCCACCTTCTCGCCGCACGACCGCCGACCCCGCCGCGATCGGCCGCCCCGCGAGCCCCAGGTGACCGCCGGCTCTCCGCGGGCTGAGAGGCGGAGGCCCTGCCTGGCCGGCGACTCTTAAAGGGACGCCCACAGCTCAAACGCTCCTCCTGCTGCCCGAGCGGCACCAGCCGCTCTGCCGGCGCCCTGCTGTAGCCTTCGGGCTCCCTGGGCCACTCACTCACGTGCCAGGCAGCGAGGAGCCCTGCTTGAGGCCACCTCGGGCGTGGGGCTTTGCCCGTGGGTTGCCTTTCAGGTTGCAGAAGTGAATATCATTACTGTCTTTGGAGGATGAAGAAAATCCAGCTCAGTGAGGGGCCTTAATCATTTTCTGGAATCTAGACATGACCTCGCCGGCCCGGCGTCTCACACTTGTAATCCTCGCCTTCTGGGAGGCCAAGGCGTGTTATCTCTTGAGCTCAAGAGTTCAAGACCAACCTGAGAAAGAGTGTGACCCCATCTCTACTAAAAACAGAAAAATTAGCTGGGCATGGTGGCCCACACCTGCAGTCCTGAGGCGAGAGGAACGCCTGAGCCGGACAGTTTTCAGTTGCTTTGCCCTATGAGGCCACTGCACCCTACCCAGGACCACAGAAAGACATCGACTCAAAGGATACATGAGATACATGACCTCACAGTTGGCAGGGTTCTGCACCTTCAGATGAAACTGGAAGCTCCATCTCAGGCTATGAGTAAAGCACTAGAGGCCCAAGAGGCCCAGGTGGGAAGTTTGGGAAGAAAAGCGATTGGCACACAGTTAAAGCAGAGGCAAAGAAAGGCCTCAACCTTGGGCCTTCAGAGCCGGAGTTTACAGCTGCTGTCCCAGGGAAGGGTCTCTCGCTTGCCTTTTATTCCACCTTGTGTGGATATGTGTGTCCATGAGTGGGAGCAGGGGACTCGCCTGGGGGAGAGTAATCTCTGGCCGTCCTGCGCAGACGGGAGTGTAGCAGGACTCAAACCCGTTGAGGAGGGAGGAGCTGCGTTTACCTTCTGCCTCTCCCAGTGTACCAGCTGGTGTCCTTAGCAACTAAGCCTCAGTTTCTTCAACTCTCATACAGCCGAATGTCCTAACACATCAAATGGTGCTCAGATATAAATTCATAGTATTGCATGAGTTGAACAAAGAGGCAATTTAATAAACCCAGTACCCCCAGGACTTATGCAAGAAGCATCAATCTAGGAATGGGAAAGCTCACAGAAATGGCTGCCAGACTCCAAGGGACCAGCCGGAGGCTTTCCTGTTCCTCTCCTTCTGCCGTCATAAATACTTTCTTAACCAAGGTGTTCCCTTCTTTCCTGTTTCTTGGCTCCGCACTCTCACGAGGGTGTGTACAAGCTTATGCCGCTGGATCCTGGCCTCCAGCCTGCCTCCTGGAGGCATTCCTGTGGTCTCCTAGTTTCTGTGGGCATTTCAAGGAGTCTTTCGGCCATTGGCATGGTGCAGGAAGGGTGATGGGAAAGAACCATATGTCGATCTAGTTGATAGGAATATTCCAAAGAAAGCTTTTATGTCATATGACTGCCATGCTAATGATGTTGCCAGAAATTCAAGTTCATTCCTTCATTCTTTTTGTTAACTTTGACCACTCAGGCTCTGAATAATCTTGACTGTGTAACTCCAGGGGGCACTGAAGAATCATGTTCTTATGTTTTCCACCAAACCTAATTAATCTGGCTCCTATCACTGATGAAAATGCTCCAGTTTGGAGCTGAGGGTGTATTAAATGCCTTGGATGGTCAGTGTTCCAGAATCAGCACCTGTGTCATCTGCTTACACTTTTTCTCTAGGGATTGTTTTTTATTTTCAGATAAAGACTGCAGACTCCAAAGTTATCAATCCACTGTGGAAGGTTTTGAAGCACATTCAGGTAAGCACTCGGGGTCTAGAACTGAAAGCAGAGTGTCAGGGTGTTTTGCAGTGTTCCATCTCCACCTTGGCGACATGTCTATATCATTTAATATATTTCAATTCAATTCATATTATTGAGTACCTACTCTCAGTGTAGATATTCTGATTGAAAGAGGAGATAAATAGATTAGAGTCCTTATCTCACAATGTCATACAAGAAAAAACATGTTGTATAGGACTACACCACAAGGTGGAATGTGGCACATGTTAGATTGCACTCAAAGTGCTATGGGGGCTCATAGGTGGCAAAGATAGCTTCTGGCTGGAACAATTAAGGAAAAACACGAGGAGTCAAAAGCCTGTGGGTCTGCAACCACACCAGACATCCTGGTGATTGTCAAATTGGCCAGGTCCCTTTCAGCCTCTTGCATTTCCATCTGTACAATCTCTATTTGACATTAGAAAACTGTTTAATTAACATTTTAAATTTGCCTGAATATTGGGATCACTTGAGGATGTTAAAGTTAAAAATCACTTGCTATCTGCTCCCACTCTGAGAGATTCTAATTTAATTGGTCTGGATTATGATCTGAGCATTGAGATTGTTGGAGTTTCCCGGGTGATTCTAATATAGAACTAAGGCTAAAAAGCACTATGGTATAGCCCGAAGAGTAAGTCTATGAGTTTGGGGTGCCAGGTGCTGTGGGGAATTCATGAGTCTGAGATATGGGAGTAGACCAAGTTTTGTGCAAACTTGCTCTCCTCAGCTATTCACTCTCCCCAAAAGCCCATAAGAAATGCCTTCTAAGGCTGGAGCAGGACAAAAGTGTCATGACTATATGGTAGTAAGAGCAAGGAAGTTGGTTCAAGGTCATGCTCTACCCAATGGCACCTATTCCATGTTGTATGAGACAGTCAGCCACTGGTCTCTTACACTTCTAAACTTCTTTCTGGGTATCCCGAGTCAGTCCATTTCTCAGAAAATTAACTGGCTCCCAGTTCAGAGTTCCTGATTTACTAAAACTGGTGTGGAGCTCCTAAGTTTGCATTTCTAACTAGTTCCTTGGTGATGCCAAAGCTTTTGGTACAGGAACCAGACTTCATTACCCAATCCCTCATGAACAGTTGTTCTCAATCTTTATTGTGTTATCAAAAAGTGTATTAAAAAACACACAAGGCCTCTTGTGGCTCTTGGTTTTTGAGGTAGAATCAAGTCTGGGCCTTTATGTTATTACCAAGTTCTCAAGGGATTTCAATACCAACCAAAGTTGGAGAAGCACTGCTTCGGTTAGAGCAGTGATTGCAGCAGTGATTCATAACCCGAATTTGCTCCGGGGAGATGTTTGACAATGTCTGAAGACAATTTTGGTTGTCACAGTTGGGGAGGGGGAACACATCCACACCACTGGTGTCTAGTGAGTAGGAGCCAGAGATGGTGCTGACCCGCCTACAGCACCCAAGACAGCCTCCTGCAGGGATCATTCAGCCTAAACTGTCAATAGTGCCAAACAAGAATGCTGAGACTGATCGGAGTTGGAACACTACAAGTTTTCTCCAATTGCTTTATTTACAAATGAGCAAACTTAGCCCCTCAAGTCGAATACAAAGGATAGCAGAAATAGATTGCCTAATTTTACATAGCAAACTATAAACCATATTAATTAATTTTTGTGGAGTACTAGGTAATAGTATTTTGGAAAATTCCTTTTAAAAAGAGAAAAAAAATGCATTATAATAAAAAAGAATTAAATATGATTTCAGAAAAGGAGCTACTAGAAACATAAAATGTTGAAATTTCTTCTAAAATGGGTTGGAACTGGGAGCCTGAGATTTTGCATTTGTCCCCTAATCATTCCAATTTCAAAGAGCAGCCAAAGCACAAGAAAGTCCATCCAAAAACTCTAAAAGGGATTCGATCACTTCCTTTTTTATTATATTTGGAATGAATCCTGACAGAAGCTTGAATTTCCTTTTGACTTCTGTTTACAAGTCAACAGCATCATTGCACCAGCTTGCTTTAGGCAAACCATTGGCAGGAAGGAATTCAGAAGAAGAGAAGATATTTAAATGCTCCTTATTTTCCTCAAATCAGCTTAGTTTTTAAAAGCTGATGTTTCCTCCAAAATTCTTTGGAACAATTAAAAATATACTCAGACTTCAGCATTAGACTTAATCAACACTTTCCATAAGCAAAACCTGACATTAGTTTATTTTGATCATGTGTAACCAGGGCTCTTGCTTGCCCCAAACATCCTTGATTCCTTTGAAATGAAAGGAATAATTCTCACTGTGCAACACCCCAACTCGTGTTCAGCTGCTGTTGATGCTGGAGACAAGGGAGTTGTTTTGAAGACTTTAATAGGATCATCTTAAGACTTTTTCTTTAAATAAGTTAGTGTGAAAGGCAAACCACCAACAATCTGTCAACATACAAGAATGAGAGCAAGGCCTCCTTGGAGGGAGAGTTTTTTTTTTTAGAAAAATTAATATTTAACTTACATTTAAAATCAAACAGGAGCTGCCACATTCCAGGACTGTCTGTTCCTTTCCAATTTCCTTAATAGCTCCGTCCTTGTGCTTACCTTAATTCCCAATTGAGCTTTAAAAGTCCAAATCAAACGAAGTATGCAAACATACTGTCCTTATACTCATGTCACGGAGGCATTCTAACTTCATTCCTTAGAAGACTGAGCTCAACAACAACAAAAATGTAAAATAAATACACTAAATGCACAATTGAGGTTGAAATCCAGAGCATTGTGTATATCCTATGTGCTGGTTATTATACCAATTCTTTTACAAACTCTAAGTCATGTAACTTTCAAGAACCCTTATGAGTAAGGCATTAGTACTGTAATTTTACCAAATAACTGAGGCTTATGAAAGAGAAATGACTTGCTTAAGGCTACCATTTGCAAGTGACAAGGCTAGACTTAAAGGCTATTTAGTGCTTTTCCCACTGCACTGCAATGCTTCCTTTTTGGCCTAAAATATTTTTATAGCTTCTGTCAAAATTCTGCTTTGGTTCAACTTACACAGTCTATACTTTTCCTTTATATTTATTATTCAGCTAGAGTAACAGACTCATAAAATTATTTCGGAAAATAAACATTAACAAGAGTGTGTTTATAAAGGCTTATGTATTGAACAGAGGCTGAATACATACAGTTTGATGAGTGAGGAAATGCATACAGGCACAGTCATGACAACAGACGTGAATAGTTTGTAGTTTATACCTACATGAGAGATACCAGATGACTGTACATGGATTCAGAGATTCTAGAAGTGAAGAATATTCTATATGAGCTGGCCTGTCATCCTGAGATAACCCTCATGACTCTCCTACTTTTGAGACCCCTCTTCCCGTTTCATCCATGTCCTTTTCTAGCATAGATCCTCTGACTCCCCATTTCAGGCTCATCCCTACTACAGGCTCTAAAGTGGCGATTTTCAACCAGTGTGCACGGCACACTGGTGTGCCCTGAGAGGATCTTAAGTGTGCAGTGAAAAGTTTTAAAGACCATTAATAAATTATTTCGGAAAGAAGTTTAAAACACAGTACATAAATTGGTTTTTTAGTCTTTTTTTGTTTGCTTGTTTGTTTGAACAACATAATTTAAGTGTACAACATAAGTTTAAGTATAGGTTTGACTGGGCCGTGAGATTAATAAAGGTTGCAAAACAGCACTCTGGGGACTGAGTCTGGTTTTTGTCTCCTGGTAGTTCCAGGAGACTTTGTGCTATGGCAAAGCAGGCACCACTCTTCTCCAAGTGGTTTGCTTTGCCTTTGAACCCTGGTTTCTTTTCTTTTTTGTGAGACAGAGCCTCAAGCTTATCCCCCTGGGTAGAGTGCTGTGGCATCACCCTCACAGCACTCTCCAACTCCTGGGCTCAAGCGAGTCTCCTGCCTCAGCCTCCCAAGTAGCTGGGACCACAGGTGCCCGCCACAATGCCCAGCTGTTTTTTGGTTGTTTGGCGGGGCCAGGCTGGATTTCAACCCGCCACCTTAGGTGTATGTGGCTGGTGCCTTAGCCACTTGAGCTACAGGCACCAAGCCTGAACCCTGGTTTCGAACTGAACCCTTGTATTCTCCTGTGTGGGGATATCAGGACTGTAATTAATGACTTATCTTTTCCCAATTACAGGTCTGGAATTACTTGAGTAGACTCAGAAATGGAAGAGCTATATACCCAAATATTACCTTCACTGCTGAATAAACAGATTTGAAGCACATGAGTTTTAACCTGCAGTAAATGATCTTTTCATTTTGTTCTACCATTCACACCCTCAAATCAAATTTACCTGCTTATTCCCAAGTCAAGCTGGGGAAGTGTGAAGCATTACTCTAGAAATTTCTTCATTAAGACATTTAAGGGCCGGGCGCGGTGGCTCACGCCTGTAATCCCAGCACTGTGGGAGGCTGAGGAGGGAGAATCGCTGGAGTCAGGAGTTCGAGACTCGCCTGAGCGAAAGAGAGACCCCGACTCATGAAAAAAATGGAAAAACCCAGCCAGGTGCCGTGGCGAGCGCCTGTAATCCCAGAGGCTTCCGGAGGCTGAGGCAGCGGGATGCCCACAAGCCAGGAGTCGGAAGTTGCAGTGAACTACCAAGCCGCTGCACTCTGCTCAGGGGCACAGGGTGGGACTCTGTCTCGACAAAAAAAAAAAAAAAAAGAAAAAAAAGAAAAAATAAGCAACGAAATAAAATTAAAAAACAAAAAAAAAAAAAAAAAAAAAAAACCAAAAAAAAAAAAAGACATTTAAGGAAAATGAGTCCTCTCCCAACCTTCTACTGATCTAAATAGAATATATCACCCCATTTCCTCTGAAATGGGTCCCTTGCCTTGCTCCTATGGCTAGCTCTAATTAGACTTTACAACTTTCGTGTTCACCTGGATGGAACTGAAAAATATCCTTTTTAGTAAAGTATCTCAAGAATAGGTAAAAGTAGTATCCCTTGTACTCAATACTATTATGAAACCAATATATAATTGCCTACATATTCATACAAATGATAAAGCACAACTATTGTCCAGAAAGAAGGAGAGGAGAAAGAGAGGAGGGGAGCAGGGAGGCCAGGAGGAGGGTGGGTATTTGGTGGGACCTCACCTATTGTGCACAATGCAATGGTTCATTTCAAATCTATTAAGAGTAAAGTACAAATGTCTGACCACAACAAATAAGTAAGTGAGGTGATGGTTATGTTAATCAGTTTGATGTGAACATTCTACACTGCACATTAAATCAGCACTCTGTACCCCATGAATGTATGCAGTTATGATTTAATAAAAAATAAAATAAAATAATTCCTAAACCCAAGTCCCTTTTCCCAGCTGTTAGACGTGAGTAATTCTGTTACCCTACCTGGAGCAGCACCTAGTTCTTGCTAACAAACTCCCTGGGTCAGAGCTTCATCTCTCTGCTGTGGCATCCTCCTGTCTCCTCTTAAAGCCACTCTAAGGCTTGCTGCTTTGCCCTTGAACATCTGCATTTCACCACGTGTGCTGCTTGCATATCCCTAAGTCTGTTCTTCTACTGTGTTTCACCCAGGTGGTATGATCTCCCTTCTGGGTCTGGCCTGGCCTGCTCTGCTTCTGACAGGGCTCCCAAGCTGACGCTCTCCATTGCATTTATCTCTCTGACCTCAGTTTCATGGAGGAAGGACAGAGAAGCCCACTGCAGTCATGAATCATATCTTGTACCATTTCCCAAAACACATAGACTGCTGTAGTTTTTTCCTTTTATAGGGGAAATTCAAATATAAAAAGCACAAGAAGACATACAGAGCTAATCACTTGACCGATAGAGAACTCACATCCAATTCCCTTCTAGCTTTAAACTGGCATGTTTGTTCATGTTCAACTATTACTCATTGAAAATTCTAACCTGGAAACATTTTGTGATTTTCTTTGATCCTTAGTGTTTGAAGAAGAGGAAGAATTAAGGAATATTTTAACATACAAGCTTTTAAAAAGAAGAAATTTAGTTGTCAAAAGGTTTTAGAAAGTCCACAGAATGAATAGGCTAAGGAATAAAGACTTGAATCTGAATTTGGAGCGCACTTTACCAAAGATCTCTCCCTTCTCCTCTTAGGGTCTCCAGATAGGAATTTTTTTTAGCACCGGCCAGTGGGAGGCTTTGTTCTTGCCAGTTCCTATAGGCTTCTCTGGTAGTTTTCAAACTCATCTTGTGGTGGGATCATATGGAAATGAAAAGAGCTGCAGAGCAGGGAACTCAAGCCTCAGCTACCATGATCCCCTAAATTCTACTGTGCAGTGTGGGTATTTATCCCTCTGCTTTGCTCAAACTTATCACTCTTTCCCTCTTACTGGGCCTCCCCCAGCTACATCCACATTATGAATGGTCCTAACTGTGATACTCTGCACACTGGCACTGAGTCACCCCACCTTGCCCTGCGTCCCTGCGTCTCTGGATAATATTTAAACCCGCTTCTACCAGACTGTTGAGCCCCTTCATCAGATCTGTGCTCCAGTGCCTGAGAGGTACCCACAGCCCACCCTAACCAGCTGCAGGATGAAGTCCCTCCGAGTCTCAAGGAAATGTGTAGTCCTTTCCTCCCCCCAGCCTCAGAAATCTCAGGATCACATTAATTAACAGCCCCATCAAGGGCAATCTAAGATAAATTGCTTTTAAGGTACTAAAATGGTATTACATGTATTTTTATTTTAAATATCTATAAAAGATCAGCACCTCATATTTTGCCAGAATTGGATCTCTAGTTACCCAGATTAACAACTCATGTGATTTGCTATTAACTATAGAAAGAAAGGTAATTAGTTAAAGAATCAACCTCATATGTATGTTTGTACAAAAGGGGAGAAAAGGCTGGGAGAAAAAAGGTCAGTTTTGTTTTACTTTTGAATTTCAAAAACATGTCTTTTTTTTTTTTGAGACAGAGTCTCAAGCTGTCCTCCTGGGTAGAGTGCCATGGCATCACAGCTCACAGCAACCTCCAACTCCTGGGCTCAAGCGAGTCTCTTGCCTCCGCCTCCCAAGTAGCTGGGACCACAGGCGCCCGCCACAACGCCCGGCTATTTTTTGGTTACAGCCGTCATTGTTGTTTGGCGGGTCCTGGCTGGGGATTCGAACCCTCCACTTTAGGTGTACGTGGCTAGCGCCTTAGCCGGTTGAGCCACAGGCGCCGAGCCTCAAAAACATGTCTTAAACTCACTCCGCAGAAATTTCAAACTGTTCAGCAGGTCTTAGCAATCAAAATAAAATTATACATCTAAAATACTTTATATATGTCATAAAATTATTTTGCTTATCACAGTTGTTTAAAGAATTCAAACAAGAAAACATTGGCAGAACCCATATAAGCACTAACGTGGCTCTGCCGGAGAACTTGTCCCTCAAAGGACCTGAATATTTTAGATATTGCCTTCACTGCTCGTTTTGACTCCCTTGGAAATAGATTTCAGCTTCTTGATTACCTGACCCTCTGTTACCAGCCTGGCAGGATGCCTGCCTATGGTTTCTTTAACCAGGCTATTCCATACACCGGTCCATTCCTGTTACATTCACTTCCAAACTACCTCTTCTTAGCAGTAGTCAACCAGGAGACATTGCCCAAATAGAAATTCATGTAAAGCTATAAACCAGGGACCATGCTCCTCCTAGCATTTTAGGAAGAAAGAGCTTTAGTTGATATCAGCACGGTGGCTATGATATAGCAAATAATATTTGGATAAGTGAACAAAATAAACTTGTACTTTAAAAGAGATGTGCATACAATTACACTGGCCAGGCAATCGGGATCTTGCATCTGGTCTGTTCTGCCATGAACCAGGCAAGTTACTTGTCTGTGGGCTTCCTTTACTGTCTATAAAGAAAGGTGTGAAACTAGACCTCCGAGACTTCTTCCAGTTCTCCGTATTCTCTGACTTTTTCGTTTAAAATATATAATGTTAACACTTTTATTGAAGTCCTCAAACACTGCTCCCCCTTTCCCTACAACTATCTCTGGGATAAAGCTAAACTTTGGTTCCCAAGGACATTTCCAAGCTCCCTGTGGAGTTATTAAAAGTCTCAGTTTACTCAGAGCTTGTTGGTTTTGCCTAGAAATCTCAACTGGCCTCAGCCAGTGAAGCAAGACTGCTGTTATTGTTTTGCACCAACCCGTAGCGTAGTAACAATTTCAGGCACTGCAGAGTTGATCCATATGCCCCAGCTCCCAGGGGAAATTCCCTGCTTCAGTCTGTCCAGCATGTGTGTTCTTCTGTCTCTCTGCCTTTGCCATCAGGAAAGAAGAATCATGAGGAGACTCCAAGACTGAGGAAAAATAATGAGTAGAAGTATAGCTACCACATTCTCCACCCCCCCCCCGGGATAAATGGAGAGGCTGAGACCCACACACAAGATTCTGGTGTTCCACCTAAAAGAACATAATAAATAGCCAATTAGCCAAACCAGTATTTTAACTCCTCCTTTTTTTTTTTTTTTGAATGGAACCCCTTTACCATTATTTTCCTTGGAGAAACTGTGAATGTAAATAGTAAACCAACTGGGCCAACTTTGGGGGGGAGGAAGTAGACATTTCATACTTTCATATGAACGTAATTAACTATAAACCACTTTCAAATCTTTAATCACTGCTGCTCTTAAGATACAGTAAAAATATACTTATCTACTCTTAAAAACTTTGTAGATGATTCCTTCCTCTTACTTTCAATAATGTAAATTTTACAAATCTACATTTTCCCCTGCTTTGGTTCTTAAGACCCATGAAAAAATATGTATCACTAACCTGACACTTTCGCATCTGAAAGCCTGTCAGAATTTGGGTCCTGCCTCATAAAATGTAATTGTAAGTTAATTTGTTAAACATAAAAGGAAATCTGGAGTTAATTTCCTTCAAAGTGGACATGTTGGTATGCCGTACGCCAATCTCATTGATTATATCATTGCTATAGGAAAGATTCGTAGAGAAATTTTATATATTATTTTATGATAAAAATTGAATTTTGCCATGAAACAGGGTATTTCCTAATTTATTTTCTAGAATCAAGGTCAGGTGACATTTAGATGTTTTCTGAATTTCAATACCTGTCAAAATATAAAAGGTCACCATTATTAAAAATAATACAATGAGAAAAGCCAATTTTGTAAAGAGTCTGAAACTTCCCTTTTGATTTAAAAGTAATCATTTCATGTGTAATAATAATCTTTTTTTTAAGAAATGATATTGCTTTAGTTTTTGTACCTCTTGATCATTTTCAAAGCCTTCCCATACATGTAAAATGATAGTGACACAGCTGTTATCTACATGGACTGGTCTCCTGGGCATTGCCTATACAAGGTTTTGGGGTACGTTGCAAAGCAGGAACGGCTTTTAGCAAATCAAAAGTCATTCTGCTGACCTGGGGACTACACACCCCCAAATAATGTACCCCTCCTCTTTTTTCATAACCCCATCGATTCTGATTCTCTTTCATTATTGAAAACTTTAGCTATGAGAGAAATAATTTTATTATAGCACTATATTTATCTTTCCAGTGACATTCTCTGCTCTCCAGAGTTTTGCTGCACTTTGAAAAATAAACTTAACAAAATGAATCACACATTTTGGGATCCATGAAATAGTTACAGTTGAATATATCTTTTCTCTGTTTTCTTTTTTTTTTTAAACCACCTCATTCTTAATATATCCACAAGAAAACAAGGCTAACTATCCTCTACACTCTGAATCTGAAAAACTGCTAGACCTCAGATTTTCTTACACAAAATTCTGAAATTCTCCAGAGGTCTGCTTTTTTATTATTGCAGAATAACAGAGAAGAATAAATGAAAATAGAGCTTATCCTTGTATTACACTTGCTGCCTCATTTTAACAAGCAAAACTCTGACCCTTCCATTGGAAGATTATGCTATAATTGGCTAAGTCTTTCTAATAAGGATGTTAAAAGTTAGAGAAAAACTTTTTACTTATTCGTTTCTCTTCAGTGACATTCCTTATAAGAGTGCCTCTGATCTGAGATTTTAAGGATAGAACAATGTGGCCCAATGATGTATTTATTCATAGACTCTGTTCTTTTTCCTATGAGTGTAGATCAAAACTTCTGTTTTTCTGACTGTAACACAGAGCATGACTTGAGGATTTGCTTTATCCCAAATCTCCCAGTGAATCTAGAACTAAATCAGTGAATGAGATACTACTATATTTGTCCAAATTTCCCACTCCCTCTTCTTTCCCTCCCACCACACACTGACTCATCATTGCTGAGGCCATCACATATGTGGAAACACCACAGAGACAAGTTAAGCTCAAAGGATGCTTGAGGCTGAGAGAACCTTTCAGTGTATCTAGTTTAGGTCCCTGACACAGGTGAAGACCCTGAGGCCCATATCAGAAAACAACTTGTTAACATACACATGATTTAGTGAATAAACTAGCATAAAATCACACTTTTGTATAAGGGTCTTTTGGGGGGAGAATGACTTTATCAAAGTTGAGGTTTGATCTCTTCCTTTAAGGTTGACCTAAAATCATAGTTAAACTGCGGTGGAATCCTTAAGGAGGCTCTCAAATCCCTGAGGCCTTTTGGATCCCCTTCTCCCACTTTAGTCAGAGCTCTTGAATCTTATTTGACTATAATGTATTAGAAAAACAAGATAGTGCTGTTTTTTTTAAATTTCTTTTAGAATTTTATTTATTTATTTATTTATTTTGCAGTTTTTGGCTGGGGCTGGGTTTGAACCCACCACCTCAAGCATATGGGGTTGGTGCCCTACTCCTTTGAGCCACAGGCACCACCCAAAACCACTGCTGTTTTTAAGATTTGAAAAACTTTTACTTCAAATTTATCAGGCAGGCATCCAATACCCCACAGAAATCAAATTCAAAATTTCTCAAGGATCCAAAGTTGAAAACATAATATTGTTCAACTGCACAAAACATTAGAGGTTGCTTTTGCTTGAACTATTGCATATGTGGTCTGTTGGTATTTCCATGAAAGATGATATTCTCATTTACTTCTAGGCTACAGGTCAAGATGGTCAAGTAAACAAACCAAACACCCGTGTGATCCAGCTTCAGAGTTATAAACATGGATCTGGACACAGTGAAGATTCAGTGAGGGCTCAGAAATAGACCCTGAACGATAATTTTAAATCCAAAGAAGCAAGTTGAAGAAACTTGGAAAAACAAAGACATAGCACTAGGTAGATTCGACCAAATTGTTCTCAAAGAAACGAGAAGGTACCTCTTTTTTTCAAATCTCTCTTTTCAATCTCCTGTATCCTTTTGTAGTCTTCCCTATATCATGAAATCTATCAACATTCATCTAGTTGCTAAAGCCAAAAAATCTCAGAATTACTCTTGAGATCTCTTCTTTCTCGTAGTCAATACTTAATCTTCAGCTTTGTCCATTCAAATTTAGAAATATCTATCTCACTAATCCATCCCATTTATCACTAATCTAGGCCACCACTTTAGAAGAAACTCTAAATAAGCTCTCACTTGCTAAACTGCAGTAACCTTTCTGATCTCTCAGCTTCCATTCTTGTTTCTTCCAACTTTTTTCTCTGAAATAACTAAAATAGTCTATTACTAAAAATATCCTGGAACTAAGGGGTGATTATCGTACTTTGTAAGATACAAAGTTAGGACATGAAAGTCAGTTGTTTCCTGTATACCAGCCATGAAGAAGTAGAATTTGAAATTAAAAATAAAATGTCATTTACATTATCACCTCCAAAACCAAATAATTAGTTATAAATCTAAAAAAAAAAAATTCAAGATCTATGTAAAAAAACTACAAAATTCTGATACAAGAAATCAAAGAACTAAATAAAATGAAGAGATAGTCCATGATCATGGATAAGAAGATATTTTCTTTTCTTTTCTTTCCCTTTTTTTTGAGACAGAGTCTCAAGCTGTCACCTTGGGTACAGTGCTGTAGTGCCACAGCTCACAGCAACCTCAAACTGCTGGGCCCAAGGGATTCTCTTGCCTCAACCTCCTAAGTAGCTGGGACTACAGGTGCCTGCCACAACGCCTAGCTATTTTTTGGCCTGGGCTGGATTCAAACATGCCAGGTCCTGTGTACATGGCTGGCATCCTAGCTGCCTGAGCTATAGGCATCAAGCCAGGATTAGAAGATATTTTAAAGGTATCAGTTTTTCCCAAGTTAATCTATAGAGTCAAGGCAATATAAATCAAAATTCCACAAGTTATTTTGTGAATGTTGACAAACTGGTTCTAGTGTTTATATGGATAGGCAAAAGATACAGAATAGTTAATACAACAATACTAAAGGAGAATAAATGTTAGAGGACTGATGCCACTTAACATTGATACTTACTATAAATCTAAGTAACCAAGACTGTGTGGTACTGATGAAAGAAGGGCCAAACAAATCAACAGAACAGAATAGCTGTCCTAGAAATAGACCTAGGCCATCTACTGGTGAATATACCTGGGATGGGTTGGTAAATATAGCCAACTAATGTTTAACAATGGATCAATGGAGAAAACAGTTTTCTTTTAACAAACAGTGATGGAACAATTGAACATCCGCACGTGAACCAATGACAATGTAGACATAGACCTTATGTCCTTCACAAAAATTAACTCATAATGAAATTACAGACCTCACTATAAAATGCTGAATTAGAAAATTTTAAGATGACATTGGAGAACATCTAAATGAACTTAACTTTGGTCTCAACTTTTCAATAGTACACCAAAGGTGTGGTTCTATTCATTAAAGAAATAATTAGTAAACTGAACTTCATTGAAATAAAAAATGTATTCTCTGTAAAAGAAACTTTCAAGAGAATAAAAACATAAGCCACAATTGGGAGACAATATTTTCGAAAGATATGTGTCATGAAGGATTGTTATCTAAAATATATATAAAAAAAATCCTTAACATTTAAAAATAAGCCAAAAAAAAAGATTTAACAAAATGAGAAAAAACCTTCACCAAAGAAGATATACAGATAGCAGGTAGGCATATGAAAAAATGCTCCAGTCACATGTCATCAAGGCAATGAAAATTAAAACTACAATGATATACCATTACATGCCTATGAGAATGGCCAAAATTCAGAACACTGACATTATCAAATGCTGGCAAGAAAGTGGAGCAACAGAGATTTTCAGTTATTGCTGGTGGGAATGCAAAACGGTAAGTCCACTTTGAAAGACAACTTGGCAATTTGTGAAAAAATTAAACATAATCTTATCACATGATTCAGCATTTGTGCACCTTACTATTTACTCAAAAAAGTTGAAATCTTATGTCCATACAAAAACTTGTATGTGAATATTTTATCAGCTTTATTTATAATTGCCAAAGCAACAAAGATGTTTTTCAATAGGTTCAGAGGTAAATACACTGTGGTATATCCAGACTATGAAATGCCATTCAGCCCTTCATAGAAAAAAGCCATCAAGCCACAAACAAACATGGAAGAGACTTAAATGCATATTATTAATTGACCAATCCAAAGAGGATACACACTGTACAATTCCAACATATATGACACGCTGACAGTAAAACAATCAGTTTTTGCCAAGAATTGAGAAGGAAGGCTAGATGATTAGGCAGAACACAGAGGATTAAGACAGTAAAATACTTTATAATACTGTAATTATGGATATATGACATTATACATTGTGTCCAAACTCATAGAATGTACAGTACCAAGAGTGAACCCTGTTGTAAACTATGGACATTGGGGGATAATAATGTGTCTATGTAAGTTCATCAGTTGTAACAAGTGGACCACAGGGACAGGGATGTTGGTAATGGACGGTGCCGTGCAGATGCATGTGGACAATCTCTGTACCTCCCTCTCAATCTTGTTGTGAATATAATACTGTTCTAAAAATAAAATAAAAGATAAAAGTGTTGAGCTAAAACATGACATCTTTAGTTTTGCTAAAACAGCATGTACAATCTAGCCGATGCCAAATTGATCTTACTATCCTTTCTTTCCCCCACTGGACAGCTTTCCTTTTATTAAACTTGTTCAGATCTGTCCCACCTTGCATCCTTTCTACATGACACTCCTTTTCCTTTCTTTTCTTAAATCTCTCCTGTCCTCCAGGTGTCAACCTAATAATACTTTCTCAGGGAGATTTTTCTTGCCTTCTTAATTCAAAGTCCCTCTCAGTCTGTTGCAGAGTACAGCCATTTTCCTTCAGGCCACTGACCACAATGTGTATATTTATTTAGGTTGATTTTTTTATCTTTATCCTTTAAAATCTTATAAACCCTGGGAAGACAATAATCTGATATTTGTCTTCCATTGTGCCCAGCATCTACAACAGAACTTGACATATATCAATAGTGTTAATTAATTGACTGGAAAAATGTCATTGAGTAAATAAATGAGTTAAATAGAAAGGTGACATATATTTAGTTGATATACGCCCCCAAAACATTAAGGAAAGCCTTTTTTTAAACCCTCCTGCCCCCTGCAATTGCCATCAGTTTGCTTTTCATCATCCCTGTAAGAACATTAGAAAAAAGTTAAGTCCATTCACTTGACATCTCTTATATTTGAAAATAACTCCTGTCATTTCTGAATTTTTTTGTAAGATTCTTAATAACTGAATTAATTCAGTGCATATCTCTTATGTGTCTGTTATGTACAAAGGATGTGCTTGATTCAATAAAGAATGCAGTGGGAAACTTACCTGTTCTTAGAGAAGATGATCTAACACACGCATAAACAAACACAGTTCAATGGAGAAGGTGACTCATGTTGAAGAGACTTCAAAAGAACATATTACTTGTAGCTTGAGGTGGCCAGAGAATTGATAGAAGAGGTAATATCTGAGCTGAACGATGGAGGACAGATAATATTTCAACAGAGTGTTATAGAATGAGAAACACCAGCATTCCAGAGAGAGAAAAGAATCCAGCAAGGTGCACACATCTGGAAATGGGGAGCACATCTGAGTAACTGAAAGAAGCCCAATTTTTCCACAGCGTACATTGTAGGAAGCAGTGAAGTACGGCTGGAAAGGAGGGAGGAAAGAACTTTTTAGAAAATAGGGATTTCAAGAATTTAGGTTCTGTTCATTTATAAAAAATGACAATCTACTGGTTCTCTTTTGCACACAGCAATTGTACATTTAAAAGACTAAACTGGAATGTATAAATCAATTTTATTATATTGGTAGACTCTTAGACTCCTGCACCAGGCAATACTACTAAGTTGGTTACTGCAATTGTCTAGGTCTGATCTAGACTCTAGAATAATAGTACTATAAACCAAAACTAGGAGGTAGTGGAGAAAATGGAAAGGAAGGTCAAGTTAGACCTGGGCTGTCATAAAACTCTAAGATATGCCCTACATTCTGTGAGATTTCTCCAGGATCACTGGGCTTCAGTTGCCCACAGCAGATTTATGTGCCTAACATGACCTCCCTCGGCTTCCTTCCCATCTCTCTCTCTCACCTCCCCAGGTCTCCAGTTCTTTCTAGGATCACCTTCCAGGGTCTGCTTCTAGGAACAAAAACCTAAGTCAAATAACATTAATAATAATAGAAAATACAAAAATTAGAGCAAATTGAGAATGGAGGTTGGAAGGAAAGGATCAGCATTGATTTTTGTTTAATCTATAAGTGGAGAAGGAATTTCTAAAACAAAATAAGCTGCAAAGTAAGAGATTCAGCGCTTAACTACAGAGATCATTTTTAAGTATTGAATTTCAGTATATAAAATAAACTATGAAAGCATTCCAACACATATTATAAAGTACTATTATTGTTGATATAAAAGTTCTTACAAATTAATAAGATGAATACTTCAACTGTGAAAGAGAAAAGGTGTAATATGGATGCTAAAAGTAAGAAAATATAAATGAGTGACATATGAAAAGGTGTTCAAATTGTTAAATATTCCACTTTTGCTTATCAAATTGGTAAACTCCAAAAATAATAGTGGGTGAAAATTCTATGAATCATCGTTCTTACCCATTCAGAGAAAAAGTATAAATGGGTAGGCAGCACCTGTAGCTCAAAGGAGTAGGGTGCTGGCCCCATATGCCAGAGGTGGCAGGTTCAACCCAGCTCCAGCCAAAAACTGCAAAAAAAAAAAAAAAAGTATAAATGAGCATGGATTCATAATTCCTTTGCCACATTTCCAAAGTTTAAGTTTTCCATAGTTTCTTTGGTAAAAACTGACTTAGTGAAGCTAAATCCTCATTCTCATTTCCTTTGTTACCTGGGTAAGTGACATTGGGAAAATTATTTGACCACTGTGCAATGTCTCCACATTTACAAAGTGGTTTAAATGAGGTAATGGGATAGTGATAGTACTTAAGTCACAGGGTTGTTTTGAGTATTAAAGAGAGTTAATACACATAAAGACTGAGAACATGTCTGGCTTGTCCTGAGACCTCAGTAAGCGTCTCTTGTTACTATTTTTCTTTCAAAAGTCAACTTGAGTCACATTTCCCTAATTAGCTTCTCTTAGTTTATCTTGACAGTGTTAAACATGCCTGCCTAGGACTCTCAAAGAAACTTAGTTAAATTCTTCTGTGTTTCCAAATTTGGGTATCACACTCCTACAAATAGGTATTTATAAGTCTGTCTTCCCCAAAAGTCTTTCAAACCAGGGACTTTGATCTATTTATTTTTGTTTCCCAAGCATTTACCATGCTTGATGAATGAACAGATGGAAAGGATGCTTAGGATGGCTAGACACTCAAGAGCGGATAGATAGGTTTTCTTAACATTGTCCATAGATAGTCAACTTTACGGGGTAGATGAATGAATGAATAAAGCTTACATAGCAAACAAATTTCGGAAAGCCTTCAAAAAGCACAGAAATATGCACAGTTTACACATGACTGTGCCAATATTTTCCTATTAAAGCCATAAGAATTTGTAACAAAAACAAACTAAGAAAGCACTGGATTCTGTTAGATGTTTAATGATATTGCACTCTGTTCAGAAAGAAAAGCAAATATCCTCATAATTATATCATGTGGATAATTTGTTGAAAAAATAATCATTGTAACAGATGGTAACCAATGGTTCTTCATTACTATTAGGTAATTCAAACTCATTATTCCATAGGTCTCAATGAAAAAAAATTATAATTGATCAAATTAGCTGCATGCTGAAGATGTCAAATATTAATACCAAAGGTTTCATAAAATTAATTCTTCTAATAAATATGGATAAAAGATTCCAATGAATATTAAGTTAAATACAGAATAACATTATTTTTTCTTTTGATTCCTAAAGAAATTTTAGCATTAAATTTAATGTTTAAAAATAGTATAATGTTGATTGGGATTGAAAGACACTCAGACAAAAAGAAAATTGAATTCCTTTGCCTTTAAGAATGATTTAGTTATTTGCCAAATGGATGTAGGTGGAAGCTGGTAAAAAACGTTAGTGATCATTAAGAGTAAATACTAGTAAAGGCTGTGTTTCTTTTTTTTTTTTTCCTTTTTAAGCCCAAAATATTGCATTTACTTAGTTCTATAAGAACTGAAGCATTTGGAAATTTTTTGAGCCATGCAAACTATAATTACCTTAGCCCTCGTAATTCTCTATAGCTTTCTGTCTCCAGGAGGGCTCTGAGAACTACTGGCGAAGCAGCACGAGAACTTGGAATTTGTCCTCTTGTGGAACAATTTTCCTGAGTACATCAGTCCTAGCATAATAAGCCACCCTCAAAAATTTTAAGGGAATAAAAAGATGGGGAATAAAGACCTGGGTTTGACTCATTCTGCCTCAATGTGCTATTAGATTTGGGGCAAGTTATTCAACTTTAGATTTAGTTAAGAAAGCAAGATATCTATTTAGTTATTGGTAAACTAGAGATGTGTACATTTATTTTAGGGTTATGTAGAAATCAGTATAGTCAGTTTTTATGAAGTGCCTTAGAAGTTTCTACATATATACCATAAATATAAGATTTTTATTATTGCAGCAATAAGTTTTTCTTGCAAAGTATATAAAATAGTTTAAATAAAAGGATGGGAGGGTAATACTCTTTATGGTAACAGAATCTGAGTCTATTCTCTTTTGTTCTAAACTTAGGATATACTAATATACTTCAGCCCAGCTCAGAGGGACTTACTGCTTGACTTACCAGGTAAAGACACCTTTATATTTATCTATGAAGACTTAAAGCAAAGGAAGGTATTTAAGTCACTCACTGTTTGACTGGATGTTTGAGTCTGTAGTATAGACAAGACAACCTTCCTCTATATACAAAGGAAGGCCTTCTAAGCAACCAGTAGCTGGCCATGGCACAAAGTCAGTTCTGTTGAGCACGTCTCTGGACACCTGAGTGGTTTTTATTCAGACCCAACCACTCGTGGGTGGGTGAAGCCCATGAGGATCCTGTCTCCCTTTTTCCTGCCCTGACTCATCTTTAGGCTTCCTTCTTCAAAACATCTATTCAGTTTCTTATTCCTCATAGGCTTCATAACTAATTAGAAAGAGGTTAAAGACCTCTTGGAGCTTCATTACGTAGCAACACAAAGTATACTTTATATCCTCATTGAATGCACAGGGGTCAATCCTTAGAAACATAAGGATTGTTGGCCTTTTCTATCTAGAGGGAAGGGAGAGTGATTTATTTCCTTCTGAGTTCTTACCGGTTGATAACCAGACCTCTTGATAAAGCAACAAAAGTACAAAACAGCCCAAAGTATTCAGAGGTATTTCCAAATGAGGAAATAAGGTAACTATAACTATACCAAGACCTCCCAGAGAACACCACTGGAATGCCAGGTACTGAGGAGTCTAACTCTCAGAGGTCATACCATTTTTCCCACTGTCATTTTTTCTCTGCTTAATATTGCTCCATTCCCCTCCCTGTTATCCAGCTGCTTTTGCATATTCATTTTCTTCACCATCCATTGTGACTGTGACCCCCTTGCTAACCCCCATTATGATTTCTTATGTTCAGCACCTACCTTCAAACTGAAGCAGTGTCTGGGGCTCTTTGATCAGAAAGGCAATCAGATTGGCCCAAATTGGTGGTTATGGGTATTGTCCACTCTGTGCAAATGCCAGTAAGGTAATTTATTGACCAATCTCATGTTAAAGTAAAGCAGAATTTATTGCTCTCTACAGTAAGGGAGACCAGTATTTTGAGTCTTAGTAGCATCTTGAAAGGTAGGGATCAGTTAGAGGAATGGAGGTAAGGATTTAGAGAGCTACTTGAAGATGAATCTTTCAGTGCTGGAACCAACTGCCGATTGGACAACTTTATGACAGAAGAGTTTAGGATTGATCAACACAGTAAAGTGAGGGTATTGAATCTTAAAGAGTGAACAGTTTTTTGACGAGCCTACTGAGGTGATCTATTGTCCTAAGATCAGGTAAGGAGAGCTAGTTGAGTAGTCTGTTGTTCAGATGAATGAATCAGAGCCAGGGTATTTCTTGAAACAAAAAAGTCAGTCAGAACTTTGTCTTTCTGTGATATAGGATTCCACCACTCAGGGCTAGACAGGGAACTCCCCATTCTCTAGGCCCAAGTGAACTCAGAGGTCAGACCCCACCACCACCACCACCACCATGTTCAGGCACAAGCAGACTGCCTTTTTCAGGACATACCCTCTGGGCTCTGGTAAGATCATGAACAAAGCAGCCTGTGATAGTTTTTTGGGTGGTTCCACCTTGGGTAGGAACACACATCCTAATCCCTTCTCAGGGACAAGGGAGGACCTGATAACCTGGCCCTAGTGAAGGAGGAACTACATTCATTCATTTGTTAATGAACTCACTAACTTTGAAAAGATGTTTTTCCATCTACCAATTGCTGGTCACACGTGTAATTCTCTAGACCTAATACTCCTAGATAAAGAAGCCCACGTGGAGACTCCCAATTGAGTTCTTCAGTTCTCTCTCCCTTCACGAAGCTCTGGTGCTTTTTACTTCTTCTGTACTCTTTTCTAACTTCTAATAAAAGTCCTATCTTACCACTGATCTATGGTCCATGGGTTCATTCTTTGAATTCCCAAGACCAAGGACCTACTGAAGAGCAAAATTCCAGTATCATCTGGGCTAAAGTTTCCTAAAGTCCTGTTAATTTACATAATAAGTTACGTGTTTTAGATGGCTTTTTGTTCCCAATGCTCCATGCTATCTCTTGTTAGAATCACCTGGTGGAGGTCACTAAAAAATACATGGCTTATTCCATACCAGAACATCAACATTTTATCTTTAGGGGAGGTACTTGGTCATTGGTAAATTTTTCTTTGGCGATAATTCTAATATTCAGTAAGGGTAGGAAGCCAATAGCCTTCCATCACCATTTGAAGCCAGGCTACTTAATGGTTTTGCTGGGTTTGGCCAAATATTTACCTGTGGTAGGGAACAGGGGAAGATGAGACATGAAAAAATACAAGATTGCTCATTCTAAGGACCTGGGTGTGGCAGGTACTAGAAATTTGTCTGCCAGAGGTATTTATTGTCCCTAGGGAGTGCCTGGTCTGGGATGAATCACAGTGTGTGTACTCCACCCACATTTTTTATCCAGGTGTTAGAAGGCCAACACCCCTGGAGATCATGAGTCTGTTTAGAGCTGTGTAGGCTGCATACACCAGCAAGTAGGCTGTCACTGATGATTAGAAGTGGGTGGAGGCAGCAAAGGGAATCTTGTTCCTGAGCCATGGCCCAGAGGCTGCAAAGAACAGACACTGAAAAGATGACAAATTGCCTAATAGGTGTGAAAGTGCCAAATTATGGTCAGGAAAAAGCTGTGGGAAAAAGCAGGGAAATGGAGGCCTGTTAGGGCAGGAAAGAGGCGTGGCAGGAATTTAGTATCCCATGGTGTTCTTAGTGGGGGAAGGCAAGCCAGCTAGGAATGGGAGATAAGGTCTAGGGAGAACACAAGAAAGAATATGACTGCATATTAGCAAAGAAGAAAGAGGATTCAGTCCATACACTAGCCATTGGTGATGCTTTTATCACAGGCTACTTGAAAAATGCAGACCTGTAGGGAGTATACACAAGGACCAATTACAACCAGCAGAGAATAGAGGATTAGTAGCATAAAAGGCATAGAGACAATCTCCTGGTGTTTTACCCAATGCCAGTGAGCCAAAAATACAAATCCAAAAATTGCTGAGGCCAAATGAGGAAAAAAAAAAAACAACCTCTAAAAAGGCTTTATTTTCAGGGAGCAATCTAATGGCATCGCATCTACAGAGTTGCTGGCCACTATGGGCCTGAAAAATTAGAAGGGAGAATGAAGAATCATAAGATTGACCAAAAACACCATGCAAATATTACTGTGGCAAGATAACTGGAAAACAGCTATTTCATATGCTGCCAGTTTATAAAACTCCCTTGAAAAGCAATTTGGCCTCATACTAAGTCAGAAAATGACCTAACAATTCCACATCTAGGTATGACTCTTAGATAAATTCTTACACAGCTGCACAAGAAGACATTTAAACGTATGCTCACCAAAATGTTGATTGTAAAGCAAAAGATATAAGTAGTTTCACTGGTTGAAGAATAATTAATTTATATAAGGAAATACCATATGTCCATAATAATAAATATTTTAGATTATAATAACTGACATCTATAGATAAGTGAAAAAGAAAGATGAAAAAAGATCTGTACTGTATAATAGCATATATACATATATATATACATTTAAAAGTATGTAGCATAGTAGCCAGGTATTTTAATATTAACCTATATTCCCAGCTACTCAAGAGGCTAAGATAGGAGGACCATTTGAGGTAAAGACTTCAAGGCTATGGTGAGTTATGATTGTGCTTATCAATAGTCACTAAACTTCAGCCTGGATAGTGAAATCCAGTCTCTAAAATAAATAAATACATAAATAAACTTTATATATATTAGTACTACACACACAAAAAGTATTGTGCATAGTGTTATGACACCATCCCAAAACCCAACCCAGTTCCCTCGGATAGTGTCACAACATTATGCACAATACTTTTTTTTTTAATCTGAAGCTTATTTGATGTAACATTGTCATTTATAAATTCAGTTTGGCAAGCTCATGGGTATTGTTTATCTTTGCCTTTGACTTTATTGACAATCCAACCAAAAGTAAATACATAAACAAGAACCAAAACACCCCAGTTACATGATACTTACTCTTCACAATATTTGCTGAAGGGCATCAGTTGAATTTATAATACTATATAGAGTATGGAGAATGCCCATGACAACATTTAGTCCATGTTTCCAAGCAGCTCCTACTAGCTAAAGAAAACACCTTCCCACCCACTCCCCCAAACAATTACAGTTTATGGAAACACATATGAAAAAGATAATAATATGTTTGTTAGGAAATAGAAACCAAGAAAAACTATAAGGGAGATAAAAAGGTTTTGATTGACCACTTAGATGTAAAGCAGGCATTTTTAATAAGAACATCTAGCATTGTGGGATTGCATTATATGGATGGTAGAGATAAATGGTCAAAAATAGGCCTTGACTCACTTCACAGCTTTTTGTCTCACACTGCCTTTGCCAGCTCCTACATAAGGCATCAACAATATGCAAACAAAAGATACGGGCCCTGGGTGGTGCCTGTGGCTCAAAGGAGTAGGGCGCTGGCTCCATATACCGGAGGTGGTGGGTTCAAACCCAGCACCAGTCAAAAAACTGCAAAAAAAAAAAAAAACAAAAAAAAAAGGATATGGGTTCTGTTGTCTTCAAGATGTTTCCAGGAATTTCATTAAGCAGCTGAGATGCAGAAAGATGGAAAGATTCATTCAGAAGAACCAAACATTTTGAAAAAGGCATGGTTAGAGCTTATAAGTCAACATAACCATATGCAAAAGGTTGGTACAAATGGTGGAGTATGGGCCATTGAGTACTGGAGATAGTAACTAGAACATAATAGTAAGGAGTTTGGGGTACGGGAGTACATTTGAGTAAAATAATGCTGTTGATGAAATGGAAGATAGATTGAATTGATGTGAGTCTGCAGGAAGGAATGCAAGAATTCAGGTAAGAGATACCCATCATTTGTTACTATATAACGGGAATTGTTTCATGGAATCAGCACCATATTATATGTTACAAATAGAATCTTAACATTTCAGGAGTGAACTGAAGGTCAAAACTGGAAGGATTAGCTGCTGGAGGCTGCTGGCAATCCCCCGGAGAAGCTAATACTGAGTCTCAAAACAAGCAGAGAAGTAGACTATGAAATTGCTCTTACCCAATAGAGAAAGCTTCCTGTTGGCCATCTATTACTCACTATAAATAAATAGATAATTGACACTCTCTAGCAAAAAGGGTTTTATTTGTTTGCTAAACAAAACCAGCTTTCTTGGATGGTTGTACAATAAACAGGGGCCCTTTGTAACTATGTCCTTAAAAGCCTGGTGGACCTGCCAAAGGGTGGGTTGCCTTGGCTGGAGAAGTAACGCAGACAGGCTCCTCCAAAGGAAAATGAAGGATTTGCAATAAACCACCAAGGACTCAGCAAACACTCGTCTGAATGACATTGATAATTGCTGGAGTGACATTCTGGACGGTGAGCAATTTTTTCTTTTTTACTCTCCCTACACTGTAGAGAGAACATTTTTCTGGGTGTCAGAGGACTTAGGTTGTCTTACTTGCACTCTTTCAATTTACCAGTTCCTTAGAAACTTGCTTTGCCTCTCTGGGTCCCAGGGCCCTCACCTGAAAGTAAATTTTATTTTTCTCAACTATCTGCATCTTAGCCTTAGAGTACAGAATATGATAATCATATTACTCAGTGGTTTGCTTCAACTTGCTGATTCAGTAGTCTTTCAAATACCTTCCACTGATTCTGGAAACGTCTGAAAAGAGGAATCAATCAAGGCCACCAGTCTCCAGGTGACTAGGCACAGAGTATGACTTCAAGGCCAAAACAGATGAATGTGGGAATGTCCTAACTGATTCCAAAGATTTGAAAGCTGGGCTCTGGGTGAATCCCCCATCAGTGTGTGGGTGGGCGCCCTAGCCTTTCCTGTACTGCCCAGGAAAGAGGATCCCTGCAGAACTCCTTCAGAGACAGGTTACATACTT
The DNA here is from genome assembly GCF_000181295.1 of Otolemur garnettii. NCBI lineage: Eukaryota > Metazoa > Chordata > Mammalia > Primates > Galagidae > Otolemur > Otolemur garnettii. The sequence goes on along the minus strand of NW_003852455.1, from coordinate 6,762,223 downwards.
GGTTGCTACTTTCGCCTATTTTTATTTTCTTGTTTCTGTTGTTAGCAACTGGTCTGATGAGAGAATCTTCCTCTCCCTTTTGATCAGATTGGAAGCCTTACCCATCTTGTATTTCAGAATTTTGTTAGTAAATTCAAACTAAGGTCTGCTTTGCTTTTAAGAAAGGAATTGGAACAGACAATCTAAAGGTCCATTCTGAACCAATATTCTTACTTGCTAAGGGCTTTCAATGCTATGCTTAGAAATAGAAGGTAGAAAAAGATTTGATAAAGATCTTTTGTTGACTGTAAGATCTTGGAAAAATTATTTACTGTCCATGACCTTTAATTTGTTTGTAACTATAATCAGAGACAAAATGTCCAACTTATAAAAATTTCTATAATGGTTACTTGAAGGAGGAAATTTGTGTAAGAGATCTCAGGGCAAAAGAGATGTTTGGTACATACTGGCTCATGTTACTGTACCACGGAACAGGTATCATCAAGACAGAAAAAGAAAGTTACATTTCAGTAGCAACTTCAAATTTCAAAATCGAGTTTTTATAAGTTATTTGTTTCAGTTTGTTTTTAATGCAAACAACAGCTTATTGTTCAGTAAATTATAGTAGGTGAGAAGTGGAAGGTGGGATGGTGATCTTTCCTTCTCATTTAGAGATCTCCTCCTTGGGATACACCACTATGGATTACTGTTATAAGTCACAAAATTATGCTTTATGATTTTCTCTTCCCATCAATCTTGTTGGGGAAAAGCCAACTTTACTACTACTCTGAATTCACACCTGAGTCACCAAACATGGCTGGAGAAAAATGTGGGCTCACTTTAAATCAAAAACTCATTTTAGATTTACAACACAAACCTCAGATGTGACCTCATACCTGCTAAGAAATACCAGTAAATCTCATGAGTCAGTTACCCCAATCCTCACTAGACCTTTTCCCACATCTGAAAATGTCTCTTACCTTCTCACTGATAGCCTGGGATTTTGTTTGCATATTCTGGTTTTTTTTTTCTTGGAAAACAATAGGAGTGATTAGAATAGAGATTCCTTAACTTCCCTTCATCAAACAAGCTGAGCTGCGCAAGAATTCGTATTCTGTGCTGCATTTCTTTTTAATTAAAGAGGTTTATTCTGAGCCAAATATGTGAAATCATAGCCTAGAGAGCCAGACTCAAGAAGCCTTGGGTAAGTGATCTCATTTTGGTTGGGTTATAGTTTGATTTTGTGCATTTCAGGAAGACAAGAATCACACATAAAGTCATATGTCAGTACGTGGAAGGAGTACCTTGGCTTGTTCCCAGTAGGCAGGACATCTCAAAGCAGGACATTATCAGTTATAGATTCTTTGATGTGGAATTGGTGAAAGAAACGAAACTTTATCTAAGGGATTGTCTTATTTTAAGATGAAAAGTCTGTTAGAGACTTTCTTATCTCTGTCAGAGATAAGCCACCAGACATATACTTAGACTTAAGTGATCTGTTAAGTACACTGATGATTTGCAGGTTTGCTTTAAGTTTTACCTTGCATATATTTCAGGCCCTTTTAATTGGTTGCAATGGATATCTCCAAAAAGGGAAGGGGCCATGACAAGGCATGTCCAACTTCCCTTCTTATGGCTAACAATTCAGTTTAGGGTATGTCTGGGGTCCCTTTGGCCAAGACAGGGGGTCCATTCAGACAGTTACAGGGTTTAAGATTGTATTTTAGTTCACAACAATAAGTAGAGCGAGCCTTTTTGGCCGAGGTAAGGGAGGGGTGTTCTGGTGTTGGCAATATATCGTTTCTTTACTTATGATTATTTGTTAATCTATATGTATCTTTATGCACTGTCTTATATGAATGTTATATTTTCATTCATAAATGCAAGCAAGCAATTGGATGATATAGGCTGGGATACGTGATATATACATATTAGTACAATTTTGAAATGACGAAACATTTACTTTCTTTTATTTTCAGAATATTATAGCAGTATGAAAGTTTTGGTTACAGAAATTGCTTTTGTACAGTTTGAGTCAAAGTTATAAGTGCATCCCTCACCTGGATAGTGCACATTGTACTTGTTAGGTGTGAATTTACCCTCCCTGCCTGCCCCGTCATACCTACTTGCTTTACATTGAGTTTACTACAAATGTGTACATGGGTGTTGATCAATTTGTTCCAATTTAATAATGAATACCTATGGGGTTTGTTTTTCCATTCTTATGAAACCTCAGTTAGAAGAATGGTGTCCAGTTTCGTCCAGTTTGTTGCAAAAGGTATTAATTAGTTCACCATTTTTCATGGCTAAGTAGTACTCCATGGCATACATATACCACATTTGTTAATCCACTCATATATTGATAGGCCCCAGGTTGGTTTCACATCTTTATAACTGCGAATTGTACTGCAATAAAAATTAGAAATTTAGATGGAAATCATAAGATTCTTTGAAGTCAAGGGCAATGGAGACACAAGTTATCAAAATCTGTAGGATTCAGCAAAAGCACTCCTAAGAGGAAAATTTATAGCCTTAAATTCCTACATCCAAAACCACCAGAAAGATCACAAGTCAACAATCTAATGAATCATCTCAAGGAATCAGAAAGGGAAGAATATACTTTTCGTTAAAATGACAAGCTATCTTTTTTCCTATTTAGGGTCAGAATTTTCACTTGTGCACTGAATCCTATTTCATCTTCTCAAGAACTTTACTACTACATCATAAATTTTACACTTTTTACAAATCATTCCTATCAACATAGGCCTACTATACTTTCCTTTAAAAACATTTTAAAGTAAATATTTTTCTGCTACATTCACCTTTTCCTCCTGTTCACTATTAAATGTGCTCTAATCAGGAACCCATTCTACCCCTTCACTGAAACCAATTTTCCAAGTTATCAAAAACCATAAATAAAATCCAATAATCAATTCTCAGTCTTTATATTATTCAATGTAGAAACAACATTACTAGAGTTGATTATTCTTGTTGTAAAATATTTCTTCTTTTGGTTTTCAGTACCTTCTCATTTAGACAAAAGATTCTAAGTTTATGGAGATCATTGTTCCACAGCAGTTTTACATGTAAACAGAAATAGAGAGAAACCTTCTCAAAGGGACTAAGGATGTCGCTTGAGTCAGCAGTGATGTCTAATCAGTTACATGGGGAAGAGTGGTGCCGAGAAAACTTCAGCAGCTTTGATTAAAAGAGACTAAGAGACTTCAAAAAGGAAAAATAATGCCTTTGGGCCCTCAACTGTGTGATTCATAGGCTGAGAAATATACTCAGATGCAAATACAGGCCACTTCTTCTCAAAAAGAAAAGACATCTCAGAAGGAAGAGCAGAGAACATTGGAGTCATGAATAACTCTGATTATAATGGAAACACTGGATAAAAGTAGTTAAAAAGTTGCTGGCATCATTCCTTAAATGATGCCAGCAACATAGCAAAAGAGGTTTCTTCTCTAGTGTCCTCCCATAATAGTAAGAATTTGGCAATCATCCATGAACAATAATGCCTTTGTCTGAGCTTTGGGATCTAGGCAGAAGGTTGCAAAACTCTGGTGTAGCCCACAACCAACAAGGGTTTTTTTAAGAGGGCAGGCTCACATCTAGGTGGTAGGCTTGCCAAATGTGGTACAGGTTATAGAACTGGAAATGGCCTCATTCCACTGTGGACTCAAGTACAACCCCATTTGATCTCGTTCTTGCCACCAGAACCATCTGCAAAGAGAACCAGGAGTAATCATACTCACCCATGCCTTGGGTGACAGGCAACCAACCTTAGTCCTAGAAGTAGACCCTAAAGAGGCTCTATAACTCCTAGCACTCTACCAAGGATGACAAAGTAAGACTCTGCCTCAATAAATAAATAAATAGTAATTTTCTAAAATACAAATGATAAAACAAGAAAAAAAAAAAGGCTCTATAACTCAGCTCCAGGCCCTGTCACAGGCATGTAAGCACAGTCCTGACCACTCAAGGACACTTTCAGGTGTCACATTCATCCATGCTCTCAGAGGAAGGCATGCAGATCTCAATCTCTGATGTAGACTCTGAAGCAACCCTATAACTCAGTTCCAGCCCCTCTCAGCCATGGCCCAGCACCAGTCTTCCCTGGCCAGAGACTGGCACAGTGACTAAGTGGGAGATTTTCTAGAGAGCCATACCTATCTGTGCACATACCATCTGGAGACCCAGCGTGGACTCTGAAGTGGACAGTTGTTCCAGTGCCAGCCATACTGACCAAGGTGCTAAGGGAAATCCAGTCTGCCCAGGAACTACATAGAATCCATGCCCACGGGACCTTCTAGTGGCCAGTCTACCAGCCATGGACCCCCTGAAGACCCAGCAGTATATGCTTGTGACCTGGTTCACACTCACCTGACTACAATCTGGAGGCAAGTTTATCAGCCTGAGAAAACAACAGGAGAAGGTATTTACTTATTAAAATCAGTCCACAAAGATCAGAAGAGGTGTTTCCTTTTTAAAATGCATAATCACCAATGCAAAGTTACATGGATAACAAAGAATCAGGCAAATATGATACCACCAAAGGAAACTGAGAAAGCTTTAGTAATCAAACCCAGAAAATGGAGATCTAAAAATTGCCTAACAGAGAATTTAAAATAATCACCTCACAGAGGCTCAGAGAGAAGCAAGAGAATATAGATAACTAACGTCAGAAGAAACAATGCATGAGCAAATTAGGTTTAATTAAGAAATGTAAACTATGGTAAAGAACCAAAAAAAAAAAAAAAAAAAAAAAAAAAAACAACAAACCCTGGAGTTGAAAAATACAACAAAATTAAATTAAACAGAAAACTTCAACTGCAAACTTGACCTGCAAGGAGGAAAAAATATCAGTAAACTTAAATTCAGATCATTTGACGTTAGGTGAATTAGAGGAACAAAATATTTTAAAAATGGAAAGGAGTGAAGACAGCTGAAGGAATCTATGGCACACCGTCGTGCAGACTGATATGGAACTAATGGAAGTTTCAAGGAGAAGAGAGAGAAAGGGGCAGAAATTTTATTCAAAGAAATAATGCATGAAAATTTCTCAACTCTAGGGAGAGATATAGCTGTCCAAATTCATAATGTTTAAAAGATCTCAAAGAACATCAACCCAAAGAAAAATATACTAAACATGTTATAATTAAATTGTCAAAGTCAAATACAGGCCATCTTCAAAACAGCAAGATAAAAGAGTTTGTCACATAAGACTATCAGTGAACTTCTCAGCAGAAACCTTGCAGACCAGGATGGACTGGGATCATATAATTCAAAATTCAGAAAGAAAAATACATCGAATCAAGTATACTACACATAGAAAAGTTGTCCTTTAAAATGGGGAGAAAAATAAATCATCCTCTGACCTACAAAAGCTGAGAAAGTCCATCACTACTGGACCTATCATACAAGAAATGATAAAGGGAGTTCTATGAGTTGAAATGAAAAGATGCTAGGTAATAACATACGAACACATTAGTATCAATTATTCAAAATGTCTGAGACCAGAGGTACTTAAAATTTGGAATTTGGGGGAGGAGAATTTTGAAATATTTGAGCTTTTATTACACTTAATAGTTCCCTATGCCTGGCGGCACCCGTAGCTCAGTGGGTAGGGTGCTGGCCACATACACAGAGGCTGGTGGATTGGAGTCCAGCCTGGGCCTGCTAAATAACAATGACAAGTGCAACCAAAAAATAGCTGGGCATTGTGGTGGGCGCCTGTACTCCCAGCTACTTGGGAGGCTGAGGCAAGAGAATTGCTTAAGCCCAAGAGTTTGAGGTTGCTGGGAGCTGTGACACCACAGGCGAAATAATTAGACACTGTCTCAAAAAAAAAAAAAAAAGTTGTTCCCCATTCCTAATCCAAAAATTAAAAATTAAAAATAGTCCATTGAGATTCTTCTTTGAGTGTTTCAAAGAAACAGTTGAGTGGCATTTGAAAAGTTTTGAATTATGGAGATTTCAGAGTTTTAAATTAAGGATATCCAATTTTTTTAATATAACTCACTGTAAGAATACAGTCAAAATCAGAATGCTCTAATACTGTAATGATGATGCCTAAATCACTCCTAACTAGCAAATAAAAGTTTAAAGACAAAAGCATTAAAAGTAACAATAGATATAATAACTTATTAACGGATACACAGTATAAAAAGATGCAAATTGTCACATCAATAGCATAAAATGTACCAGAAAAGATTAAATATGTAACATTTTTATATACAATTGAAGTTATTAGCTTGAAATAAAATGATACAGCCAAAAGATGTTTAATGTAAGCACTATGACAAGCACAAAGAAAAATCTTCTAGCAGGTACACAAAAGATAAAGAGAAAGCAAATCACAAGGCAAGACTTCAAAAGGGAACTTCAAAACAGTCAGAAGAAAATTAACAAAATGATGATAGTAAATCCTCACTTAGTACTAATTACTTTAAATGTAAATGAATTAAATGATCTAATCACAAGACACAGAGTGGCTGAATGGATAAAAAATTAATAACAAGATCCAACAATGTAATGTCTACAAGAGACTCACGTTATTTTTTTCCCTTTTATTAAGTCATATACACATAGATCATGAATATATTCATGCATTTGTGGGGTACAATGTGTTGATTTTTTAATACAATTTGGAGTGCTTACATCAAACTGATCAACAGCTATCACCTCATTTACTTCATTATTGTGTAAAGACATTTATGTTCTATTGATACATCTGACTTGTATCCTTGCAATATGCTCCATAGGTGTGGTCCCTCCATTTTCCCTCCATCTATCAAACCTCCCCCCCATCCTCCTCCACTTCTCTCCTTCATCCTGGGCTATAGTTGTGATCTATCTTTCATAAGAAAGTGTGAGTAATTATAAATTGGTTTCATAAAAGTACTGAGTACACTGGATGCTTTTTCTTCCATTCTTGAGATACTTTACTAAAAAGAATATGTTTACTTCCATCCATATAAACATAAAAGAGGTAAAGTCTCCATTTTTAAAGGCTGCATAGTATTCCATGGTATACATATACCACAATTTATTAATCCACTCATGGGTCAATGGGCACTTGGGTTTCTTCCATGACTTGGCAATTATGAATTGGGCTGCAATAAACCATCTGGTGCAAATATCTTTGTTTCAAAGTGATATTTGGTCTTTTGGATATATACCTAGTAAAGAAATTGCAGGATCAAACAGCAAGTCTACTTTTAGATCCCTGAGTGTTCTCCAAACTTCTTTCCAAAAGGAATGTATTAGTTTGCATCCCCACCAGCAGTGCAGAAGTGTTCCCTTTTCTCCATATCCAGGCCAACATCTGTAGTTTGGGGATTTTGTTATATGGGATACTCTTACTAGAGTTAGATGATATCTCAAAGTGGATTTGATTTGCATTTCTCTGATGATTAAAGATGATGAGCATTTCTTCATGTGTCTGTAGACCATGTGCCTGTCTTCCACAGAGAAGCTTCTGTTCTAGTCTCTTGCCCCTAATGAAAAGGGATCACTTGTTCTTTTCTTAATAATAAGTTTGAGTTCTCTTTGGATTTCGGTTATGGACATTTTAACAATGCTGATTCTTCCCAGCCATGAGCATGGTATGTTTTTCCATTTGTTAACATCTTTAGCTATTTCTTTTCTCAGAATTTCATAGTTCTCCTTGTAGAGATCTTTTACATCCTTTGTTAGGTACACTCCCAGGTATTTCATCTTCTTTGGCACTACTGTAAAAGGAATAGAGTCCTTGACTGTTTTTTCAGCTTGATTATTGTTGGTATATATAAATGCTACTGATTTTTGAGTATTGATTTTGTATCCTGAGACACTGCTGTATTCCTTGATCACTTCTAAGAGTTTTGCAGTTGAGTCCCTAGGGTTTTCCAGGTATAAAATCATATCATCTGCAAATATTGAAAGTTTGATCTCCTCTGACCCTGTATGGATACCCTTAATCGCCTTCTCTTACCTGATTGCTATGGCTAGGTCTTCCATTACAATGTTAAAAAGCAGTGGAGACAGTGGGCAACCTTTCCTGGTTCTTGATCTGAGTGGAAATGTTTTCAATTTTACTCCATTCAATATAATATTGGCTGTGGGTTTGCTGTAGATGGCCTCTATCAGTTTAAGAGAGGTTCCATCTATACCTACTTTCTTAAGTGTTCTGATCATGAAAGGATGCTGGATATTATCAAAAGCTTTTTAGGCATCAATTGAGAGAGTCATATGGTCTTTGTTTTTTATTTTGTTTATGTGATGTATTATATTTATAGATTTACATATATTGAACCAGCCTTGAGGCCTTGGGATAAAACCTACTTGGTCGTGGTGTATAATTTGTTTGATGTGCTGCTGGATTCTGTTTACTAGGATCTTATTGAATATTTTTGCATCAATATTCATTAGAGATATTGGTCTATAATTTTCTTTTCTTTTTGGGTCTTTTCCTGGTTTGGGGATCAGGGAATCAGCAATTCTATTTGCTTCATAGAATGTGTTGGTAAGTTGTCCCTCTTTTTCTATGTTTTGGAAGAGGTTAAGTAATATAATATAGGGACTAGTTCCTCTTTAAAGGTTTGGTAGATTTCTGATGTGAAGCCATCTGGTCCCAGACTTTTCTTTTTGGGGAGATTTCATACAGTTGATGCTATTTCAGAACTTGATAGGCCTGTTCAACATTTCCACGTCTTTCTGGCTAAATCTAGGAAGGTGGTGTGCTTCCAAGTATTGGTCTATTTCCTTCATATTTTCAAATTTCTGAGAATAGAGTTTTTTATAATATTCATTAAGGATTTTTTGAATTTCTGAGGACCTGTTATCTCACCTTTGTCATTTCTCATTGATGAAATTAGAGATTTTACTCTTTTATTTCTGGTTAGGTTAGCCAAAGGTTTATCTATTTTATTGACCTTTTCAAAAAACTAACTTTTTGATTCATCATTCTGTTGTATAATTCTTTTGTTTTCAATTTCATTTAATTCTGCTCTAATTTTGGTTATTTCTTTTCTTCTTCTGGATTTGGGGTTGAAATGTTCTTCCTTTTCCAGTTGCTTGAGATGTCCCATTAAGTTGTTGACTTCTTCTCTTTCTGTTCTTTTAAGGAAGGCTTGCAATGCTATAAATTTCCCTCTTAGGACTGCCTTTGTTGTATCCCAGAGGTTCTGGTAGTTCGTGTCTTCATTATAGTTTTGTTCCAAACATTTGGTAATTTCCTTTTTAATCTCCTCTGTGATCAGCTATTTACCATAAGATTGTTTAGTTTTTATATTTTTGTATGAATATGTAGATTCCTATTTTTACTAAGTTCAACTTCTATTCCATGATAGTTTGAGAAGATACAAGGAATAATTTCTAGTCTTTTAAATTTGCTGACGTTAGACTGTGACCTAAGATGTGATCAATTTTGGAGGATGTTCCATGGGCTGATGAGAATAATGTGTATTCAGTTTTGTTAGGATGAAATGTTCTATAGATGTCTGTTAAATCTAAATTGTTGAGTGATTAAGTTTAAGTCTAAAATTTTTTTGCTTAGCTTTTTATTGGAGGATCTATCCAACACTGCCAAAAGGGTGTTAAAATCTCCAACTATTATGGTGCTAGGGGATATCAAGTTGCTCATGTCTGTTAGGGTCTTCTTGTAAATTGAGGTGCATTCTGGTTGGGTGCATAAATGTTAATAATGGAAATCTCATCATGTTGAGTGTTACCCTTAATAAATATGAAGTAGCTATCCTTATCTTTCCTTACTTTTGTTGATTGAAAGCGTATTGTATCTGTGAATAAAATTGCAACACTGGCTTTTTTCTGATTTCCATTTGCCCAAATTATAGATGTCCATCCCTTCACCCTAAGTCTATATTTATCTTTTAATGTAAGATGATATTCTTGTATGTAGCATATATCTGACCTGAGTTTTTGTATCCAGTCAGCCAACCTGTGCCTCTTTAGAGGACAATTTAAGCCATTCACATTAATTGAGAGTATTGGTAAGCCTGGTAGTATTTTGATTTTGGGTGCTGAGTTTTTCAAAAGTCCAGTGGACATTTTTAATCCTTTCACCACTGTAGAAGTTGGAATTTGATCAAAAGTTTCTGAGTAAGTTTACTTTGATGGTAGAGCATCGTGCTGGTTATTATGGAGATAGGTCTGAGAATATCGTGGAGAGCTGGTTTAGTTATGGCAAATTTCTTCAACATGTGAATGTCATTAAAGTATTTAATTTCTTTTTCTTTTTTTTTTTTTGAGACAGTGCCTCAAGCTGTCCCCCTGGGCAGAGTGCCGTGGCATTACAGCTCACAGCAACCTCCAACTCCTGGGCTCAAGCGAGTCTCCTGCCTCCGCCTCCCAAGCAGCTGGGACCACAGGCGCCCACCACAACGCCCGGCTATTTTTTGGTTGCAGCCATCATTGTTGTTTGGTGGGTCTGGGCTGGGGATTCAAACCCGCCACCTTAGGTGTACGTGGCTGGCGCCTTAGCCGGTTGGGCTATAGGCGCCAAGCCTAAAGTATTTAATTTCTCCATCATAAATGAAATTCAGTTTAGCTGGATTCAGGATCCTGGGTTAAAAGTTGTTTTGTTTTAGGAGGTTTAAGATCCCTGATCATCCCTTTCTGGCTTTAAAAGTTTCAGCAGAAAGATCTGTAGTCATTCTAATATTCTTCCCCTTGTAGGTTATGGTTTTCTTATATCTGTCTGCTTGCAGAATTTTCTCCTTCATATTAACTTTGGCGAAGTTAATTATAATGTGTTTGGGAGATGCTTTAGATTCACTTTAACCTTGAGGACAAACATAAGTTGAAAGTGAGAGGATGAAATAAGATATTCTGTGTGAATGGTAAGTAAGATAGAGTAGGATAGCTCCCTTATATCAGACAAAATAGACTTTCAGTCAAAATCTGCCACAAGAGATAAAGAAGGTCATTATATAACAATAAAGAAGTCAATTCTTCCAGGGGATGTAACTATTATAAATATATATGCACAAAGTTTCAGAGCACCTATATTTATAAAGCACATATTAACAGAAACTGACAGTAGAAATACAGAGCAATACAGTAATAGTAGAAAACTTTAATACCTCACTGTCAACAGTGGATAGATCATTCACACTTGAAATTGATAAGTAAAAAGTGAACCTGAAGAACGCTAGAAATCAAATGTATCTACAAGAACTGTGTAGAACATTTCATTCAAAGGCAGCAGAACACATGTTCTTTTCCAGTGTACATAAAATATTCTCCAGCATAGATTATATGTTAGGTTACAAAACAAATCTTAACAAATTTAAGGAGATTAAAATCAGATCAAGTGTCTTTTCTGACTACAATGTTATAAAACTAGACATCCATAACTGGTAGAGTTTCAGAAAATTAAAAAAATATGTAGAAATTAAACAATGTGTTCCTAATAAAAGAGGTGAGATAAATAACTTAATCAGCCTATGCAACTTGTGAGCAGTGGTTAGTAACATCACCATTACTTGCAAAAATGGACCACTTTTAGGTAATTTAATCTTGGGCTTCAAAGTTTTAAAATATTCAAAAATAGGTGAATAAAACTTTTTTTTGTCGTTTTAAATAATTGCTGGTTTTCTAATGGCTCAAAGATTAATCATTTGCTTATTCCTATTAAAAATAAGGCCAAAATATTATCTCTTTTAGAATCATAAAACAGGATCATGTTGGAACACAGATTGTAGGAAATAGTAAGTTGTTTTTAATTCATCTGTTTAATTACCTCATTCAATTTATAACTACCTTGTGTCCTGCAGAGGTAAGTGATCAAGTATCATTGCCAGTAAGCAAACCAGAATCTGTCTTCCTAATTCAAGTCTGCTGATTTTTCTTTTAAATATTATCTAGGCCAACTTGAAGTATACAGAGTATTTCTACCCATAAGATTATTTTATATGGGTTTCAGAGTAGGTACCATAAATGTGTAAATATTTAACATTTATTTTTTATTTCTAAAATACTAAAACAAATGAGCTTTAGTTTACTATTTTTAGTCAAGAACAGGTTTTCATTATTTCTTCATTAAACACTAATGAATAGATTCCTTTAGAAATTTGGTATATCTTCTTGAACTAGAATTAAAGAAAATTTTCTCCTAAAACAACTGGAAACAGTACGTATTCTATTCATTGCTTCACATCAGAGCCAGCCTCATAACTCTCATTCTGATTTTGTCTGGACAAGTCCAAATTAGCTACTACATGACTATCCCTGACAGCCTTTCATAATCAAAACTGCTTGGCAAACATCAAGAGCTTTGGATAAAGCTGTGTGTTCCTGTGCAGTTATTTATTGCCTAGTTTAAAGGAAACTGGGGTTTAAGCAATTGCTCATTTTCTAATGAATTTTCTTAAAATCATAAAGTGGTGGAGTATATTAGAACAAAAAGGGCTATCCAAGGTAATTTAGTCCTGTAAGTTTTTTTGTGGCAAGAACCAGTTTTAGGTTTATTTTTCACCAATCTGTTATCTATTAATACTTTTGGAAAAAATAAAATTTAAAAATGAGTTGCTAGAAGACATTAGAAATTAAACCCCATGTTTTATTAAATCCTGCAGAAAGAAAATTGCTCTGTCAGAACACTGTGGAATGTCTGTTCTCACTTCCTTATTCATCTCATCTCAGACCAGCAACAACAATTTTAAGAACTGACCAGGGTCTGTCGGTGTTGTGTTGAATAGTGCTAATCAAATTGATCTTCCTTGTTTTATATAGGACATCCCTGAGATTCCTGGAGGAGAAATGACTCACTCAAAATCACAGAGGCCATAGGTACCAAAGATAGAATCTGAGCCTTTGACGCATGAGCTAATGCTCTCTGGAATAGAGTGGGCTGCCTCAGCTAGTAACTCATGAGGAGAACGTAAGTTGCTTGGAGACTCAAATGTAGGTCCCTGTGCAAGTCACCACCAGAGTTCAAGTTGATTTTGAAAGTTTCACTTTTATATAAATTCTAAAACACTTAGATGTTTTATTTGACACTTCCCTCAGTAGATTTTATATGGATTTTAATTTAAAAATCCCGAGTATCACTTTGCTAAGTAACTAACTTGGCTGCCTATATAACCATTTTAAAATTTGACTTCACCTGAGAGTTCAAAACATTACAAGTCCATGAGATTTGTGAATTTCTTTCTTTTTTTTTTCTGGATACAGACACTCAAACTGATGGCACTAATTTTGCCTTACTACTGTGTTTCCCTGAAAATAAGACCTACCCAAAAAATAAGCCCTAGCAGGATTTCTATGCATTTGTTAAATATAAGCCCTACCCCAATAATAAGACCTAGGGATGAGTGTGGCTATGCAGATATGCTCTCCTTGCCATGCATTTCAGCGAGGAGAGTAAGACATCCCCTGAAAATAAGCCCTAGTATGTCTTCTTGAGAAAAAATAAATATAAGATAGTGTCTTATTTTCAGGGAAACACAGTAGTTCAATCTTCCCTGTGAAATAGACTATTTAACTGACACCACTAAAAACTCTTTAGACTATGCAGTTAGATGTTTTAGTTCTCATATTGATCTATACATAACTGATTGTTAAATTAGAAAAATTACTTATAATTTTACATGCATTTTTACATATGTTCATAAATTATATAGAGTATAAATATTTAGTCAGTTTCTAATTTATCAATGCGTTGACACATTAATAATTAAAGTATTAGTTTCCAGGTATCTAATTTCTAACTTATTTTGTAATTTACTGCAGGAAAAAAAATCTATAAATGATTTCAAAGTACACAAACTATTAGATAGATTTATTTTCTATCTTAGACACCTGAATTATAACACATAGAAAATAATAAAAACTTACCATCATGCTTAAAAATGTGATAATTTTAAAAATGTGCACAGAATTCCAGGAAGACAATGATAAGCCTGACTCATTCTTCACTAAGCCAGAGACCACTTTACTCCAACAGCCAATACTTTTCTGTTGAAATGGAAAGGATTCTCCCTTAGTCCCTTTGAAATGCCAACTCCTATTATTTTGAGGACTATAAAGGGCAAATAGATGGACATCTTAATCCAGCACCCTGGGTCTTGAGACAGTTAGCTGTGGTTATTCAATAATTACTTACAGGGCTGCTTGATGCCAAAGTCTGGTGCTCTTGTCACTAAAAAAATCATAAAAGCAAAATTTCACATAGTCAAATTGTTAAGCATTAGTTTTAAGTGATTTATCTTATTTCAGTGATTTTGAAGGAAATTCACTCAATGCTAATATGAAACCAACAGATAAACAACTACATGCCCACATGAGAGAAAAATACAATTATATTCAAGTGTGGGGAGGGAGGACACAGGAGAGGAGAAGAGGGAGGGATTGGTAAGCTCTCACCTCCTGTGCACAGTGTGAGGATACACAGCACATCCCCTGGGTGAAGGGCTCAACTACAACTTGAACTTTACCTTAGAAATGCAAACGGTGTAAGCTAATCATTTGCATTCCCATTTTAATCTGAAATAAAAATAAATTTAAAAAAATCTAGGATGAAAAGCGATCCATTAGGAAAAATCATGATGGTGGACACTAAGAACTTGAAGAACTTTAATAAATAAATAAATGTATAATCAGAAACTTTCATAAAATCTTAGTTGATTAACCTATTTTGATGATCTTTGCATGACCTATTATTATTAACAATTCCCTCTCAATATAATAAAGTGTTTACAGAATGAAGTAAACTTTGGCAGATCAGGGAAGATTTGCCATGGAACTAATGAAGGTAAACTTCCTATACGTCCCCCATATATTCTATATTCTATATACCTTTTGCAACCATATAGTTTTACAAAATTATAAAGTTTACAAAATTTTCTTCTCTTTTCAAACTCCCTTGTATGATACTTCCATTCATGAAGTGTGGCCTTGGAGTGGTTACAGGAAAGTTGAGTTGGGGTTATATATATTTTGGGGTCAGAGGAATATACGAGGGATGTCTGGAAAGAATCCACTATTAATACTGTTTTTCATTTTACATGGTTAGATACTTTCCAGTTAGCTCTCAGATTTACGTGGCTAGGATTCATTTACATCAAAATTATCTGAGTGCTGTCCACCAGTAAATGATGAACACACAGACCTAGCATATAGATCTTGGTTTCTGTTACCATTGCGACTAAAAGGAATCTGGGCTTTTTAAAGTTATGAGTGGTACCAGGGTAGGTACAAAGTGAGCCCCACTGAAAATCTTGTTAGTCTAGACCATAAAACGCTCAAAAAGTATAGAAACATGTATAAAGATTCAGGAATCAGCCTGATGGGACTCCCAGTGGCTATACATGGGACAATTTAATGAACAAAATAATTAAATACAATAATGAATTATAAACCATTGAATAAATAGGAGTTTATGAGTCCACATTATAATAAATAAAAAAACTAATAAATAACTAGAAGCACACATAATAAAGCAATATCAATATGAGGTAAATGCATTAAAAATTACTGGTCTGGGCTCGGCGCCTATAGCTCAAGCGGCTAAGGCGCCAGCCATATACATCAGAGCTGGCAGGTTCTAATCCAGACCAGGCCTGCCAAACAACAATGACAACTACAACCAAAAAATAGCTGGGCGTTGTGATGGGTGCGTGTAATCCCAGCTGCTTGGGAGGCTGAGGCAAGACAATTGCTTAAGCCCAGGAGTTGGAGGTTGCTGTGCACTGTGATGCCACAGTGCTCTACTGAGGGCAACAGCTTGAGGCTCTGTCTCAAAAAAAAAAAAAAAAAAATTACTGCTCTGAAAGCCCCAATTAAAAGACAGAGTTTGTCACATTGAATTAAATAAGCATGTGCCAAATATATGTTTCCTAAAAGAAACCCACTTTAAATATAAAGATCCAGGTTAAAAATAACATGTTAGAAAAATATGTAAAAAGCTAATATCAATGTGAGGAAAGCTACAAAATCATACAAAGAAGAATTTAGAGGTAAAAATTTTTGCCAAGGGTAATGAAGGCCATTTCATACGGACGAAGGGTTCAATTAATCAAATTTAGGTAACAAAGCCGCAGGTGTGTGCGCCTAATAACAGAACTTCAAAATGAAAGAAAAAAATACTAATAGGCCAGGAGAAATACAAAACTCACAATTAGCTGAAGATTTTAATAATTCTCTATGATAACACAAAAAAGATTATATCTATCTTACGTACATTTATTTACTTCTAAGGTAAAACAGCTCATGAGTTCATATTGATACATCCAGTTAAAATTCAGAACTATGGGATTTTTACTTAATCCCTTCTCCCTTGTATGTTCATCTTCTCTCTTTAGCAAACCAAAATCTTGGTTCTCAAGGTCAGCAAAGATGATATAGTTAGAATGTCGCGTCATTATGCATTTTCTTTATTCCATGGTTAGCATTCTATTGTCTCAGAAAGTCACACCAACACCATTACCGATATTATGGTCATGAAAGTATTTAAGTGTTTAAGTATACTATTTCTTTACCTCATTCAGATAACTTGGTAAACTGGTTTCCTCCTCTGAAAAAAATTAAATACACAATTTGTTGGATCTTAAATGAAATGTAAGGTTTATGCTGACATTCCTGTGGTCTAAGAAAGATAAAAGATTTTCTACTTAGACACACGATGTTTGGATTTTTGCACTAGCATTTCTAAGATTTTCATCTGAGCAAGACGATTTCCCTCTTGGAACTCTGTTTTCTTCATCTGTGATGTGCAGATGATCTCTACATTTCACAATTGGTGCAAGTAATAACATCCCTCGGTATTCTTCATGAATCAGTAAGGTATTATTGTCTCCTTTTACAGATGAAGAAATTAACTCAGAATTAAAGAGCCTTTGAGGCCGTAAACAACATCTGTAACTTTGGAACTATATCCCAGGGTTTGTTCTTGTCTCAGACAGGTGAAGCTCTGTATTACTGGGTATCGTGTATGCAACAAAGGCAGTGCCCAGACGGAGAAGTGCAAATGCTAAGACCCTGGCCAATTTCCCTTTAGTTTTAGTACTTCTGCGTTTTTCCCTTTTATTTTCTTTAGAGCACACATACTGAGGTCAAGGCAATGCATTTATGGAGGAAGTTTATTGAGGATGCAGCCAGGATGGTTTTTGGCAGAGAGACATTTTACAATGTTTGTCCAAGAGACCCTGGTGTGTTCTCCATGTGATACATGTTTAAGCTGAAGATGTGGTTTCAGGATTAATACATCTCAGCAGTTACTGCTTGTTAAACCATTTTCTTTTCCCCATTTATTCGAAATGCCTGTGGAATTAAATTATGAACCACTTGTAGTGGAATACAGAGCGGAGAAAAACAAACCACTTGAAATGAGATACAGACTGGAGGAAAACACGCTTTATTGTCTTAGTCAAGGATGCCATTGGCTGGAGGACGACTTGAATGAGTTGCTGTCTGCCAGACCGCAGCATGTGGCAGACAAACAGAAAACAATGAGGTCATGCAGAAGTAGCTCCGTACCCTGCACACAAAAATAGAAGCCGACAACACAGCTCCAGCGATGTTAAAAGCCCTGGCCTGGCAGGACCTGCGGGTTCTAGTCCTAGTTTTAGTGGTGACCACATGTGTGATTTTAATCATTTCTTATTTTTCTGGCCTCAGTTTTCCTGTTTAAGAACAAATAATGAAGGGGCAAGTTTAGATAATGCCTATGGTATTTTCCAGCTTGTCAATTGATATCTATTTATTTAGCACCTCCTATGTGCCAGTAACTTAATTATGTGCTGAGAATACATCAATAAAACAGACTTGATTCCTCCTTTCATTACAACATGAAGAAAAAGCCAACAGATTGGTTTATAAGGTGTTCCTGGGGCCCCCAATATTACCGAGAAGTAGGAACGCTGGAGGAGTTCTCAGGAGTTCTTCTACTCTGCCTGCAGGGGGCTGCGGATTTGTACTAAAACTGTGACTTTACCGCCACTGCCCACCTTATGGTCTCATTACTTCTTGTTGGAATGACAGCACTCGCCTCCTTACCATTTCTTTGTCCCCATTCTCAATCCATCCCTATATCCACCCAAAATGCTCTCAGAATTGCTATCAGGGTACCAAGAAACAGCCCATATTGTTCTTTTCAAAAACTTTGTTTTCCATGTGTCAAACAGAAGTGTGTACAAATTCCTTAAGGCACAATTTAAAGGTTTTCATTATCTTGCCTGAAACTCCCTTTCTTATTTTTTTTTCCCCTGGTTTTGAGACAGAATGTCCCTCTGTTGCCCAGGCTGAAGTTCATTGGCCTCATGAGAGCTCACTGCAGTCTCAAACTCCTGGGCTCAAGTGGCTGCAACTACAGGCCTGTGTCACGACATCTGACTCATTTTTCTAATTTTTGTAGAGATGGGATCTCACTCTTGCTCAGGCTGTTCTCAAACTCCTGACCTCAAGCCAGCCTCCCACCTAGGCCTAGAAGAGGGAGCCAGCCTGGCTTCCATTCCCATGTTTGTCCATCACATACATTTGTCCAGAAGCTAGTATAGATAAGCTACTTACCTCAAAGAGCGTAATCTGTACCACAATTTGAGTTTCTGTTACAATACCAAGTGCTTTTAGAGAGCAGAGATTTATTTATTTTATTTATCTGCGAATCCTGGTGTGGGAGCCAACTCAGTATTTATGCAATTGATCAGATATTCTTTTGGCAGGATCTCTCCCTTCCTGTTGCATCTCTCAAAACATAAGTACATAAGCGCCGATTGTTGTCTAAACCAATGTTACTGAAAACATGGCTTTAAACTGTTGGTCCCATCAGCTTCATTTGGAAACTTGTAGGGAATATGAATTCTTGAGACTTTTTCCAAGTATCTTTGAGGGTGGGAACTAGGAAATCTCTGGGTTTCTTCAGAAGTCTTATACATGCTGAGTTTTGAGAAGCACATCCTCAAATCATTACCAGAAACTCATTTATAGACTCTGGGATACTGACTCATTTTTCATTTAATAAAAATGTGGTTATTTAGCCAGTTCCAATACACATAGTCCAGGGGTACCACTGTTTAATAAAACCTTAAGACAGAGCCAAGATGAAGCCTGAGCACTGGCAAAGTTGAGACAGATGTGAAAAACAAAACAAAACTTTCTAAAAATGCTTTGTTTATCACAGCTCCAACTGTAGTATATTGCTTCACTCTTAATAAAAAAAAATCAGCAAAAATAAATACTTGCGGAGGATACACAATATGATCAAACCCCCATATACACATATACATATTCATGTGTGTCAGGCAGGGGCTAAGAAGGTGTTCATATGTTAAGCTTCACAGATAACATATTTTAATTTATAGGGAACTTTATTATGTCAGTCCTTATTCACAGTTAGATCATTTAGTCCTTCAACTTATATTTATTAAGAGTTTACTATTTGTAATCGTGATGCTACCTATTGTCGAGTTACACAAATAACTAAAAGGCACTATCTGCGATTTTAAAAGGATGCCATTTTTACTAACTAGGAGTAAATGTCAGCTGTCCAGGAGCCTAACACATGAACCCTAACCCAGTTTAGAGGGCTCAGAGAGGCTTCCTAAAGGATTTGGTATGTTGGCCAAAGCTAGTAGCACTGGTAGGAGTTATCCAGGGTTAGGGTACATGGAGAAGTGATAGAGTGGGGGACAGGGTCAAAGGATGTAACACGTAGAGGAAATTTCATTTACATGATCCAGAGGACAGGGTGGGAAGAGTGGCAGGTCCTTTATGGGACTATAAATTGTTGAGCCTGGTTAGAACATACAGTACAAAATGGAGTGAGGTGAGATGAGGGTGGTGAGATAGGCCAAATTGCAAGTTTCCTATGTCACATTAAGTGTTTGAATGTTGCCCTGGAGGAGGACTGAATGAGACTAGAGTGCTTGGGGCACAGGGGTAGCCAAAGGGACTGAGGGTTTTTTGTTTGTTTGTTTGTTTGTTTTTGAGACGGAGCCTCAAGCTATCCCCCTGGGTAGAGTGCCATGGCATCATGCTCACAGCAACCTCCAACTCCTGGGCTCAAGCGAGTCTCCTGCCTCAGCCTCCCAAGTAGCTAGGACTACAGGCGCCTGCCACAATGCCTGGCCATTTTTTGGTTGCAGGCATCATTGTTATTTTGGCGGGCCCGGGCTGGGGATTCGAACCCGCCACCTTAGGTTTATGTGGCTGGTGCCTTAGCCGCTTGAGCCACAGGCGCCAAGCCAGGGACTGAGGGGTTTTAAACTGGCAAATTAGCCACAGTCGATTTGGCTGGACCATGTGCAAACCCTTGGAATGGGGCAAGCCTGGAGGCAGGGAAGCCACATAGAAAAGTGGCGACCTGAACTAAGTGGCAGTGAGGAAGGGAGGATGGATTGGGGAGGCAAGGACTAAGATGCAGGAAGCTTGTTATTATACTGGATGTGACGTGGGAAAATTAGTCTAAGGTGGTATCTAGATTCGGCCTTGGCCAAAATGGTGGGTATGGGCTTATTGAGACAGAGAATTCAAAGAGTTGCAGTGGGGTTAAGGAGCCACGGGTGGACAGGAGTAGTTGAGAGAGTGATGATGAAGTGACCTGCTTTAACCTTAAAGTGGGGATATTTTTGAAAACTGTATCTTGCTCTTCAAAGGCATATTGTGGGACTACCAATTCTCTGAATGTTCCATGATATTTCTGAACAAATATGCCTCACTGAACAGGACAAAGGTCTCCTGGGAAGTCGGTATTGAAGGCAAGGCCCAGCAATAAAATAGCTCCTTGTACCACTCTCCAGTTCAGTGAGCCAAGGAAAGGACTGAAGACTCAGGACTCTGCCCTCACGTTGCTCTGTAACCTCTGCATTTTGACTTTTTCCCTAGTTTATAAAGTGGGATAAATATTAACCTGTTTTTCACAGTGGTCCTAAAATTTTTCAACTACAATAAATGTAAAATATTCTAAAAATGGAACATGACCATACATACATAATCACAGAGTTGCGAAAGTTAAAATACAGAAACAACCTAATCTGTGAAACTTTCAACCAGTCTGGAAATTCTCTGAAGCTGCAGCCCTGAATTTTATAAACTGAGTGTTTACCACCAAGCTCAAGTTCGGAGCAAGTATGATATTTCCTCTTACATATTGAAAAAAGGTAATACGCTAACCTTAGAAACTTCACTTTGAGGTTAGAAATCCAGAACATTTTTCATGGGTTGATGCTGCACCATCTAAGCTTTGGGTCAGTGGTTCCATATAACTATTCTGTTTAAGAGTCCTATTATCCTATTTTGATTTGAAGTTGATGTTTTTAAGGGAAGACTCTCACCATCAGTTTCAGAGAATTTGGACTCAAGTTTGGCTTTGTTATTTGGACTCAAGTTAAGGATGACTTTTTTCAGGTCTCATTGTCATATACCTCAGCTACGTCATCGGGGCCTCTGAGAGTCCTTCTTCCAGACACTGTCATTCACGGTTACTTTTTTAGGATCATCACTGGCACTCATCTCTGTCCTGCGCTCCATCAGTGCAGCCTCTTCAAGGCACATTCTTTTCTCCTGGGGGCGTTTCTCTGGTTGTTTTGAACCCTCCACCTGCCGCCTTTTTCCCGATGCACACACAAGATGTTTGATTAAAGGATTACATTTTATAGTCTGGAAAATCCTAAGATATTTTATACACTGAGCCTAATATTTATTTTGTGTGTGTACCCTAGAAATATCGTTACATCTGCCAAACACATTCGTGGAACACAGTTTCCAATCAGGCATACTTGGAAATTACAGAGATACTTCTATTGCTTCTGAAATAGATGAAAATGACATTAGTGAAAATGACAGCATTCAATACGTTGATGTTTATGAAAGCTTCATTGATACGGCCAGTTGTTATAGAATTCCCCAAGAATAATGGCTCTTATTCCAACATAAAGCAATGAATAGGGATAATTTACAATGAGATACATTTTCTATTAAATTTAATACAAACTCCTTCCTCTAGTATTTAAGACCCACCACTATATAGCTCAGATTCTCTCATCAGTTCCAGCTTCTATCAATTCCCAAAGCTTCAGCAGGTAATATTGATTATCACCTTCTTTCTTGCTTTTTTTTTTTTTTTTACATTTCATGTCTTCCCTCATGCTGCTCCTTCAAACTGGTAGAAAAATAGCCTGGTTAATAGTAAGAGCCTACATTTACATGGCATCTGCTTGGTCTTTTCAGTAGCCTATGTCCATTTTACAAAATAAAAACCCAGGAAAGAAATGCCACATTGCTAGCAAGTTCAGATATGGCAGTTGAACCTACGTTCCAAAACTTCTCCACGCACGCCGTATTGCCTTTCCTGGTATGATTTAATTGAAATTCAGATAAAGGTATTTTTAATGAATAAAGCCATGTGTGGTGTGGTTTAATGCAATTACACATGAGTAAAGGGATATGAATAACTTTGGGATAAAATATCAAAGAAAACAAAATAATTTAGATTTAAGAACAGTAGTAAATAGAGACATTCTTTGCATCCAGTATTCTTTCAGATGAAGTATTCTTTTTTAATTTCTTCTCTTTTTCTAATTCTTGCTCATTATTAAGCTTTTAGCTTAAATGCCACTTTCTGTAGAGAGCCTTTTCTGACTGCGGGATCCTGGGATTTATCTTTCATAGCAACTGACATCCTGTATTATTTCTTGTTTTATATTCTGTCTTTTCTGTGTTTTGTATTCTGTCTTTTCTGTTAGGCTGAAAACTCTGTGGGGAACACAGACTGTACTTCTGCTTCTCTGTAGTGTATCCAGCATCGTATACACCTGCTGGCCTGTGGTAGCCACTCTCTTCTCTTCCAGTTGTGAAAGAAAGGAAGAGAGTTGGAGAGAGAGGGAAGAAGGAAGAAAGAAACAACAAAATAAGAAAGGAAGAGATTAAAGAAGGGAGGCAGGAAGGAAGGAAGGAAGGAAGGAAGGAAAGGAAAGGAGGGAAGGGGAGAGAGGAAGAGGGGAGAGAGGGATGGAGAGAGAGAGAGAAGAAATGGGAAGGAAAAAAAAAGAAAAGGGTAAAAAGCAGAGTTATAGGAAGCCCTTATACTGGGGACTCATGGACTCAGACCAAACTTTTTTACTTACGAGATTTTTAAAATAATATTAAGATGTTATTTGGATAGTTACTCAACTTTTCTCTTTATAAAGTTTCTCACTAGTGTATGGACCATACTAGTAGAGTTACAGCTCCTTTTAAGAGGTCTTATGAAGTGCCTGGAACATAGGAAACAAACAAAAAATTCCTTTCTGACATCCAATTCTACGACATCATCTCAGAGTTGCAAATGCAGCTCCAGAGAAGCTCTGCTTCTCGTCTTCTGACAGCAGGTCTTTGTTAACTCAATCCATGTTCTGTTTGACTAAGCAGTGATGCCCTTGGATGTTTCAAAATAAACACAACACACACTTGAATTCATAGTTTTTCCTCTTAGGACTCCTTTTCCTATTCCAGTTAAAGTCAGCACCATCTATACAAATGACCAAGTCATAACCAGAAATCCCGTCACCTACATTTACTGCTTCCTTGGCGTTCCTTGGTCTGTATCATTGCTTCTCAGTTAGGGATTTGGCCTTCCCAGGATGTTTGGTGGACATTTTGGGAAATGGGGGTGGGGGAACCTGGGGAATAGGAGTTGGCATCTAGTGGGTAGAGGTCAGGGATGCCACAGTACCCAGCAGTGTGCATGACAGCCCCTCACAGCAAAGAATTATTTTACCTAAAACGTCAGTAGTGCTGAAGTTGAGAAACATTGATCTATGCTGGCAAAATTCTAAAGCGGGTATGCTAAGCCTTAATAATAGCTGGCAGTATGTATTAATAATTTAACCATGGAAAAAAGGGCTGACTTCTTCCTCAAAGTTCTCTAATTGCCCCAATTTTTAGTAGAATTGTGTCAAATTTGCTGATGGCTAAGTTTTTTAGAAAGAACTTATGTAGATTCTCAACTTTGGTCTAGAATGGCAGACTCCATGACGTCCTTGGACCCTGGAGTTCCTTGAGACATTTTCAGCAGTATTCAAAGTTAGAACATTTTTGACATAATATTAAGATGTTATTGCCTATTTCAGTGTCGTTAACTTATGAGAGTTCACTGAAGTTTTCCAGAGTCTAATGATCTGCAATACGGCAGGAGATTCAATTCCGGAGGCAGTAGGAGTATCCAAACTTCTTTCTATCAAATCAGATATAACAGAAACTTGCAAACGTGTACAATTCTCAAAATTTTTCACCCTATAAAAATATGGTTATTTTTCTTACAATGTTAGTTAAGATATAATTTTTATTCTTCTTAGTTAATTTCAAAAGTCCTCAGTTTTGATTTCTCATATAGGAAAGACCAATAGCTATACCCCATATAAACAAGAACACTTCAGGATCTCTGATTTTTTTTTTTTTGCAGTTTTTTTTTTCCTTGACCAGGGCTGGGTTTGAACCCATGACCTCCAGTATATGGGGCCAGTGCCCTACTCCTTTGAGCCACAGGTGCTGCCCAATCTCTGATATTTTTAAGAGTGTGAGGGGATCAAGAGATTGAAAAGTTATGTCATTGTTCTTATACTACAGTTCTCCCTAAACTTCCATATGTGTGTTAAGCATATGCACATGTATAACTTGGTAAATCACATACTCTGATTCTGTAGGTGTGATGCTTCATGATATGTGTCAACCCAGCTACTCGTGGGTTCCCCAGATGGCTCATCCAGCATTATTCTCACTGTGTCTATAAGGGTTTATCTGGGTGATGCTGACATTTGAATCCTTAATGAGTAAAGCAGATTTAATATGGGCAGGGTCGAGCCAGTCAGTTTAAGGCCTCAGTGGAACCAGAAGTCTGAACATCCCATAAGCGAAAAGGAATCTTCCTGCCTGCCCACCTTGGGTGGGGATATCAACAATGGTCTTCCTGGATCTTGAGCCTGAGGTCTTCGCACTGGAACTGCACCATTGTCCATCCTGGGCTTCTCAATTGCTGACTGCAAGTCTTGAGACCTGTTAGCTGCTGTAATTTCATGAACCAATCCCCTGGAGAACCTTGACTAATCCACTGGTACTTCTAGGCTGGTGCATACCAGTCTGCGTCCAAACAACCTCCCAGATGATGACAGTCCATGGACCACATTCCTAGGGGCCAAGGTCAGAGTGTCAACATCACCTGGGGGGTTAGTGGAAAAATAGAATCTCAGACCCTGCCTCAGACTCACTGATTCAGAATCTTCATTTTAACAAGATTACTAGGTGATCCATTTGCACACTAAAATTTAAGAAGCACTGTTCTAGAATGGTAGTTCTCAGCCACACTGTGTAGTAGAATCACCTGAATGGCACTTGAAAAAAAAAGAAAAGGTGTTTGGGCTCCACACCAGTAAAATCACAGTCTCAGAGAATGAAGCCTGGTTTTCCTGTGTTCTAAAGGCAACACAGATAACATTAATGTTTTATCATGAATTTGAAACTATTGATTTAAAAGACTGAAGATTAATAATGACAGTCTTTGAAGCTTTTTATAAAAGAAAATTTTGGGTGATGCCTGTGGCTCAAGGAGCAGGGCACTGGCCCCATGTGGTGGGTTCAAACCTGGCCCCAGCCAACTACTGCAACAACAACAACACCAAAATAATAATAATAATAAAATAAAAGAAAGAAAGAAAAGAAAAACAATAAAAGAACATTTCCTAGAGAATAGGATGGGAATAGATGGTCTCAAATGAACACTTAGTATCTCTGGAAATGGAGTAAATAGTTAACCAAGCAGCCAAACCCTTGAACATAACAATAACAATAACCCTTGAACGAAACCCTACAGAGATAGGGCACTACCATCACAACAAGAAACTATACATCTTCTCCCTGGAATGGGGACTTAGCTTTGAGAGTTTACTGAAAACTCTTTGTAAGTCTATGGTCCTTAAATTTTTACATACAGAACTACAGAAGTAAATGTATAGAGATGAAAGTGTTCTTAGGGATTATCTAGTCTAACCCTCCATTTATAGATAGAAAAACTGGGCTTACTATAGGAGGCAGCATGGTTTAGTGGACGCAACAGACATGAGTTCAACTCACAGCTCTTATTGGAGTCATCCCTTTGTTCGTTTAAGTTATATACATCTGCCAGCATCACGTGCAGTACCACGATCAGAACGCTTCCACTAAAATTTTGCCAACTGTTCACTGAGTATTACATATCTATTATGCATATTTATACATGACATACATTTACATGTAGAGTAGAACCTTCATAGTTGACCACCTCCCTAAATTGACCTAATTTTCATAGACCAGACATGCTCCACATGTACATGTCAGTATAGTAGGCCTAGCCTAGTTCCTTATGTTGACCGGTTTTGTTATGTCCCTTTGGTGATCAACTCACAGAGGTTCTATTGTCATTTCTTCCAAGGCATTCATTCAACAACTGTTTACTGAGCTCTACCACGTGGTGCCAGGAATTTAGGAGACATTATTAAAAGTAACTATTTCATCACGCTGCAGTTCTTTGTTGAGTTATTTAACAGAACTCAGATATCCTGATTTCCATATCAGTGTTTATCTAACTCCAGTGTTTATCTAACTCTGACCTCCTTGGCAGATGAAGATGGCTGGAAAATGAACTCCCCTCAACCAGAGGGGAAAGTGGAATTGGTACCTTGATCTCTGGCCCCATCATACTGCTCTGTCTACAAACAGACCGTGGCCCTGACAGCAGAAATTGATGTTGGAAATAATTAGTAACCGAAAGGCCCTCCCAGCATTTCCTCTTTTCTATGAAAACAGAACTATTTAAAGAGAAAAAAAAGGAGAGTGAGAGAGAAAGGAAAGAAAAGAAAAGGCACATTGTTTGATGTACTGTATGTTGGAGGGTTTTGGAAAAATTTATGATGTATTCGGTGCTTAGAGACAAAATTTTCCAAGAGGACATTTATGCTCTTTTCTTCCAAGAGTCTGCATCCTGTTACAGCCCGGAATGAGTGACCTCATGGCGTTTGTATTTGTCTCTCTCACAAAACCTCTTGAATAGTATTGGTGCATGTGCAGATCTTAGGATATGTGATACATGCAGCTCTGACTTGGGCAGATCATCCAGTGAGCAGGCTGCGACTTCCACAATGGCGTCACCCCGTTTTATAGGGGCAGAGGGAAGGGAGGGGGGAGCCAAACAGAAGAAAGTACTCTGCCAAGTTACTTGGAAAATATATGCCACAGCAATTGTGGGAACCTAGTAAAAGTGAAAGGACGTTTGAATGGTGATACATGTTACTGGTCTCAGAGGAATTACCACAGATTACAGAGTAATCACTGTAATCCCTTATAGCACATTAAAATTATAGTAGTCCCCTTTTACCAGCAGTTTTGTTTTCTACGGTTTCATTTACCTATGGTCAACTAGGGCCCAGAAATAGTCAATGGAAAATTAATCTAAATAATTCATAAGTTCCACACTGACAGCTGTTCTGAGTAGCAGGATAAACTCTCTCACCATCTCCCACCATCCCAGCCAGTGTGGATCCCCTCTTTACCCAGAACATCCGTACTTTACGGACTACGCACCCATTGCTTGCTTAGCAGCCACCTCAATTCTCAAGTCGACTGTCACAGTAGTACAGTGCTTGCTTTCCAATAACACTGATTTCACCCAATAGTGGTCTTAACGTGCATTAAGTCATGATGTGGGCATATGGTAATAATGGTTCCATTATATTATTGTTCTTAATCTCTCACTGTGCTTAATTGAGAAACTAAACTTCAAGGTAGGTATGTATGGGTAGGAAAAACCACAGTATATAGAATGGCCATAATGTTCTTGTGCAATTTAAAATATACAAACTTTATGGCCACTCTGTATACAGGGTTCAGTGCTATCTGAAATTGTTTGCATCCACCAGACCATATTCCTAGACCATATTCCCTGTGGATGGGGGGTAGGGGGGCTAGTGTCTAAGTGGTTGCTTGCACATGTCCTCCTTTGTACACACAGCACTTTACAGTTTGTAAACTGCTTATCTATAGACATTCTGGACTGTTTCTTCCAGTGCCCATGTCAGCAAGGTGGCACCGGTATTATCCCACATTTATGGGTGAGAAAACTGAGGTTTTGAAAGAAAACAATTAAGTTTTATGTAGGATCTGACATTAAAAACATACACATAAATTTATTTGATTTTTACAATAAATCTCTGTAGTAAATAAAATTATTATTAATCCCATTTTGAATATAAGAAAGCTAATAGAGAAATTAAATAACAATTTCATGGCAAATAAGGGGCAGAGTGAGAAGTTAGATCCAGATTTTCCAACTCCTTCTGAAGTGCTCTGTTCACTACATAAAGCCTCCTCTTTATAAATCACGGACTTTGGAGTCAGCTTGACTCCGCAGTGTAAAACTTGACTCTTACGCAAAGATTGTAGGTGAAGCCAGAGAAACCACTTAGCCTCACTCACTCCACTTTCTAATCAATAAAATAAGAAAAGTAATTTCTACCTCAAGGGATTACATTGAGAATATAAGTTAATGTTTGTGAAATGTTTCGCACGATACTTGGCACACTGAAAGGGTCCTATTTCTGTTACTGTCATAAATTTTATCTCTGATTCCCGTTAGTACACAAGTCCATTGGAAAATGCCATTAGATTTTTTTCCAACTGGAGACGTGGACTCTTCTTAGAGCAATGCAAAAAGATCTGCACTCATCTCTGGAATGAGAGCAAAGATTCATAGCACCAACGCTTTCATCTCCTTCCTGTCCTGTCCCCTAGAATCCAAACAAGAGCCCTCTTTCCCAGCCTCTGTGTCTAGCTGCAGGACTGAGCGAACCGGATGAAGTGAGACCCATGCTCAGAAGGAAAACAAACTGCGTCCGGGGCTGTGTCAGGACAGATGGTTGAAATTCCAGAGCTCAAGACCCCACACTAAGAGGCTCCTGCCCACCCCAGATCTGGGACATCTCCATCAACCTCAGCTGTCTCCAATGGTACCTCCGGGAAATCATTCACCTGACATTTAGGCGAGTTTCCAAACTCTCATTAGGGAAGCATGAAAGTCTATAGCAATCAGCCCGGATGACTTAAGGGTAAACACGCTGATAATTCTCACCAGAGAGAGACACATCTACTTCGCAAGCCTTTTTCTCTCTTCGCAGTCTCTGCGTTACCTTGAGGCGGGACGGTTTCCATCACTTGCCCCCGCCCGGCTTTGCAGCCTTGGGCCCTAAGGTCCCTCACACGGTCTCCCGATCCACCGGCCTCGTATTTCTATGCTTGCCTATGCTGTTCGTTTTATCAAGAATTCTCACCGATTGCCTGAACTGTTTGCAAGGTGAGTGCCTACACTTGAAGATACAGATCAGGGAACTCTTCTTTTAAGAAATGTTTATTCTGTGCTTCTATTGCTGAGGTGTTATCTGGGGTAATGCTGCTACTTTCTCTTTTGTCTCGCCTCCTCCACTACGGCCTGTGAACGCTGGATTCACAGATGTGTTCATGCATCTGTTTTTCACATGTCTCTGATCTTACTAAGGGTAATTTTTTTCTGTTGACTTGGGAACTCCCAGTGCCAGGCTTCTGGTAAGGACTTAATATTATTTTTTTTGAGAAAGTAAAGAAAACAGGGTGGCGCCTGTGGCTCAGTGGGTAGCACGCCAGCCCCATATATCCATAGCAGGTTCAAACCGGCCCCAGCCAAACTGCAACAAAAAATAGCCGGGCATTGTGGTGGGTGCCTGTAGTCCCAGCTACTCAGGATGCTGAGACAGGAGAATCGCCTAAGCCCAGGAGTTGGAGGTTGCTGTGAGCTGTGATGCCACAACACTCTACTGAGGATGATGAAGTGAGACTCTGTCTCTAAAAAAAAGAAAGAAAGAAAGAGAATAAGGAAAAATTAAAGAGCTTTTAGAATCTTAAACGTTTTCTTTTTTTTTTTTTTTGTATTTTTTTTTTGGCCAGGGCTGGGTTTGAACCCACCACCTCTGGCATATGGGGTCAGCGCCCTACTCCTTTGACCCACAGGCACTGCCCGAATCTTAAACTTGTTTATATGCTGATTACCTTTGGCTGCCTTGACCTCCAGTACTACTGCGATTTTGTTTTTGCCATCATTCATAGTTGAAGAAAATATTAAATATTAATTAAATATTAGTATAAAAATGATGATCTATTTCTAATCCTGGTTATGGAACCCATGAACTCTGTCTCCACATCTCCAGCTAATAACCTTTAAATATTCAAGATTTAAAATCAAGCAGAAGAGACTGAAATGTCAACATCCCTCTGCACTGGGTTGGCCTGACCTTTCTGAAATTCTGATTGTTAAAATACTTACCTGTGTGTGAGATGGCATGAGAAAAATAGATATTATCTGTGATGACATCTAGCATGTGGCAATTGCTAAATAAATACAAATTGTTCTTAGTTTATTCAGATGTATTGGGCAAGGAAAGATGCCCCAAGTGCCCTGAACTTGATTTCCAGCCTTACTTCTTACTATTGATGTGACTTTGGCCTCTCTAAACCTCAGTTTACTCATTTGTAAGATGAGATAATAATACCTACTATGAAGACTTTTGTAAGAAGTATACAGTAAGAAATGTGTTAGCATGGGCCTAGAAAATAAGATGCTCAATAAACAAATAATCAAATGAGTGAGTGACTTATACATTTCTAAATATTATTAATTACACTTCTTTGGATCTGACAAATTTTGGTTCTGATGAAATTAGTAATTCTCCAAAAGATGAGACTTATTTTATCCACTCATTCAAGATCAACTAAAAATGAATACTTCACTGATTATTTTAAAATAATAATGTTAGCATGTAAAAAGGATGTCAAATTTGAGGGTTTGCAAACTCCTTCTATCGTCTTTTTCTTTTATTGTTGTGTTTTTCTTTTTGTTTGTTTGTTTGTTTGAGACAGAGTTTTTCTTTGTTGCCCTTCATAGAGTGCTGTGGCATCATAGCTCATAGCAACCTCAAACTCTTGGGCTTAGCAATTCTTTTGCCTCAACCTCCTGAGTAGCTGGAAGTACAGGCGCCCACCACAATGCCTGGCTATTTTTAGAGAGGGGTCTCGCTTTTGCCCAGGCTGGTCTCAGACCTGTGAGCTCCACCTGCCTCTGCCTCCCAAAGTGCTAGGATTACAGGCATGAGCCAGTGCACCCAGCCTATCTTGTTTTTCAAATGTCCGTTTTGAAGGATGCCAATTTTTTTCTAAGATATTCTAAAGAAGGAGCTGGTTAAATAAGCAAAGCATATTTCAATTAAAGAATCCATGTAATTTTAAGAAAATATTTTTTAAGTAAACAGAAATAATTACTTGTTCCTTAGTAAGCTCTATTTTCACGTATCAAAATACAATTTTAACATGTTTCCTAGGAACACACAGTTTCACTACAAACATAAACACAAGTAAATATAGTTTGGGTAAAAAACAGCTAATGAAATATTTAAGTACTCAACTAATGCAAAGGCTGAATGTTTATTAAATGCAGGTCCCAGGGACACACAGCAGAATTGGGCCAATTAGATTCCACCATATGATTATTCAAAAGAAAGGCCAAATTTCTCATCTGTAATACAAATTTGCTCTTCGATTAACCACCGCCTGCTGCGTTTCCTGCTGGCTGCCCATCAGTGCCCCAATATCTGAACAGCCACGGTGGACAGCATGTGTTACACATGTGTGGCACAACTCTGGCCACCCCAGAGAGCTCTTCCTAAGTCTCTAGCTGATGTTTAACATGAGAACAAAACATTAACAGATGCTGTGTTTTAACTTTGCCTGCTGTCTTACTGTCCTCACTGGTGGGTCCCTCTGGGCCAATGATCATCAACTCTAACTTTGGAAAGCTGCCTGGTATTGTCAAGAGAGCAGGAAAGACACAGAGAGAGAGAAGTTGGAGGAGGGGAGAGGGAGGAGAAGAGTGGGGGAGCATGAAAAACATACTGTACTGTGCTGGGAATTAAGGCATTTGGAATGTGGTTCCACAGCAGCCACTAACTTGCTGTGGGAAATTGAGGAAGTCACTCTTCCACTCTGTGCCTCTGTTTCTCCACTGACAGAAACAGATCACCTAACATCCTCCCTAGGGTTAACTTAGTGGTGTCTAACACTTAAAATGCAGTCTTTAGTTACAATATACCCTACACAGTTACATCCTTACCAAAGCAATTAAATCTTAATAAGACTGACCTAGATATGTAAATAGATGTTTTGCATAAATGATATGGAGATAAAAACTATAATAATAATAAACTTACTACTTGTTACACATTTTCACACAGTCCTCCTTTCACATGATGAAAGGCATGTAAGGTGATCTATTTCCATTTTAAAGAAGGGTGAAACTAAGTTCCAAAGGTAAACCCTAAAGTAAGGAGATATTGTTTAGTGCAATCACAATTTGATACCTTTTATTTATTTATTTATTCATTTTCTCATTAAATATTGTTGAGCCCCATGCCAGGTATTGGTTTAGGCATAGAGAAAAAGTAGAGAAAATAAAGTAAATACTAAGATCATATTTCCTTTTCTACTGTACTGAACATATTTTCTTGCCAGAGTATCTTGAGAATGTCAAGAAATCCGATAATTTAAACTTTCCACAACTCCTCAAAGATTTGGGGAAAGAGCTGGTTTAGCAGCAATTTTTGGACAGTGAGGGCCTGCTCTTCAGGCTTTTTTTTTTTTTTTTGATCTGGGCACTTGATGGAGTTACCTTGGTTGGGAGAACTTGGGCAAGTAAGTGATCTTGAATAGTGCCCAGGGGCTGGGACTAAGTCACTGGACAGAGCAGAGCTCTTGCTATCCAGCTGCAGGCTGGGTGCAGCCACTGTGGGGCAGCTGACTGGGAGGACAGCCTGCAGGATCCTAGTGCATGGCTGGTCCTAGTGCGCCTGCTGAGCTAGGGAGTCACCCATGGGGAGACTTGAGTGAAACATGCTATCCTGGGAAAGACTCTGGGTGGCCAAGGAACATGGTTTGGAAAAGTCAAAGGGTGAGGCACGTCTATTAAGGATGCTGATGAGAGCTTCAGGCTGCCAATGCTATGGGGATTGAGGGAAAAGAAATAAGGAAGATGGGACCAAGTCTCCGTGGTAAGATAGAGGCTTCCAGCTCTCACTTTACACAGCTGTATCAGCTTCATAATTAGCATCTCATAGCCCAGAACATCACCTATTGTCCTGGTCATATGTGGTTATTAATATATATATATATAATATGGCAATATATATTTAAAAAATATATAAATATATTTTTATATATTTTATATAAAATTTTTAAGTTGGGAAAAAATTTATATGGCAAAAAAATTTTTAATTTTTTCAATTTTTTTTCTAAATTTTTCTTCTTCTTCTTCTTTTTTTAAAATAATTATCCATTGTTTCTGTCTTCAATAGAAAGGGCTCCATGGGGAGGATGTTTGTATATTTTGTTTCATTTTATACTATTTTTATTTTTTTTATTATTATTTTTTTGAGACAGAGTCTCACTTTGTCGCCCTGGGTAGAGTGCTGTGGCATCACAGCTCACAGCAACCTCCAGCTATTAGGCTTAGGTTCTCTTGCCTCAGCCTCCCTGTAGCTGGGACTACAGGCGCCACAAAGCCCGGCAATTTTTTTGTTGCAATTTGGCCAGGGCTGGGTTTGAACCTGCCACAATCAGTATATGGGGCTAGCACCCTACTCACTGAGCCACAGGCGCCACCCCCTGTGTTTATTTTTTCCATTTTTACTTTCTTCAATAACAAGAGCTCCATTTTTGCTACTATTCTCCAATCTCTTTTATTCTTTTTTTCCTTTCCATTTCTCTCCTTTTCTCTCTCTTTTAGTAAAGATTTTCTACTTTTCTTATCTTTCCCACATAAATTTCCCAAATAACAAGTAATATATGCCTCCCTTTTTTACATTTTATATAATTTTCTTCTCTTTTCTTTCCCTTCCTTCCTTCCTTCCTTCCATCCTTCCATCCTTTCTTTCTTTCTTTCTTTCTCTCTTTCTCTCTTTCTCTCTTTCTCTCTTTTTTGAGACAGAGTCTCACTTTGATGTCCTTGGTAGAGTACTGTGGCATCACAGCTCACAGCAACCTCAAACTCTTGGGCTCAAGTGATTCTCTTGCCTCAGCTTCCTGCATTACTGGGACTTCAGGCCCCCACGACAACACTCAGGTACTTATAGAGATGGGATCTCACTCTTGCTCAGATTGGTCTCAAACTTGTGAGCTCAAGCAATCCACCCACCTCGGCCTTGCAGAATGCTAGGATTATAGGAGGGAACTACTGCACCTAGCATATATCTTATATAATTTTATTTTCATTTTTCTTTATATATTTTTATTATTATTATCTCTTTTTCTCAAATCTGTTTATTATTTGTCAATCTGTGTTCCATTTATGAGACAGAGCCTCTGAGGCTTGGGCTGAGATACCACAGCATTGGCCTGGCTCAAAGAGATTTTGATCCCCTGATTTAGGGAGTCCTTCTAGCTTTTGCCTTTGGAAAGACACTAGTTGTAAGTCCTCGTTACAACTAACTGCTGTGGTTTTTCTGTTGTTGTTGATGTTCTCCGTCTCTAAATGGAGGTGGGGTCTGGTGTCTTTTGGGGCTGATAAGTCACTCCTGACCTTGAGGAACCCTCCCAGCCCATTCTTGCAGAGGCCAGGAATTACAGATATGGGCCAAGGCACCTACCCAGCTGAAAACAAGTATTACTCCTTCCTCTTTTTGTTCTTCTCTTATTTTTGTCAGTCTTTCCTTTTATACCCCTGTTTCCTTTTTCTTTTCTCTTTTTCTATCTCTGTCTCCCTTCATGTGCTTCACTCTTCCTTTCCTTTTGATATAGGACCAAAATGACACTTCAACACTTAAGCACAGAGACAAGGTAATTTAAAGAGAAGAAGGAAGTGAAAAGAAAAGTAGGGTTTAGGAAGTGGACAAGAAAAAAACCCCTCATGAGGAAGAACCGGTAGAAAAATCCAGGCAACATGAAAAACCAGAACAAATCAACCTCCCCAAGGGAGCATAAGGTAGCTACTGCAAAGGATTCCTCATATAAAGAAATGGTAGAAATGACAGAAAGGAAATTTAAAATATGGAGGGTAAAAATGATGAATGATATTGCTCTGAGACAGTGGAAAATAACCAAAAGAAAATACAAAAACAGAATCAAATAAGGGATAAATCATTTGAAGAAAATGGAAAAGATATGGTGGAGCCTCAGGAATTGAAGGAGTCAATTAGGTAACTTAAAGCTGCCATGGAAAGTATCAACAACAGATTAGACTATGGAGAAGATAGAATATCAGAGCTAGAGGATAAAGCTGTTAGGCTAACACAGGCAACTGAAGAGGCAGAAAAGAAGAGAGTGAAAGCAGAACATTCACTGAGAGAATTATGGGGCTTAATGAAGCATTCAAACATACAGGTTATAGGTATCCCAGAAGGGGAAGAAGAATACCCCAGAGGAATAGAAACCCTATTAGAGGATATAATAAATGAAAATTTCCCAAGTATCACCATAGATTCCAACACATTCCTTTCAAAGGGGTAGTATCACCATAGATTCCAACACATTCCTTTCAAAGGGGTATTGAACTCTAGATCATCTGAACTCAAACAGCACTTCTCTAAGACACATTTTCATGAACTTGTCCAAAGTCAAGAAGAAGGATACAGTTCTGCAAGCAGCCAGGAGTAAGTGCCAATTGACTTTCAGGAGCAGATCCATCAGGGTGATAACAGACTTTTCAAATGAAACTTTTTAAGCCAAAAGTGAATGGTCATCTACTTTTAAACTTCTTAAACAAAACAGTTTTCCTCCCAGAGTTATATGTGCTGATAATCTAAACTTTAAAATTGATGGATAAATCAAATCTTTAATGATATGCAAACATTGAGGAAGTTTGCCACAACAGACAGGTTCTACAGGAAATGCTTAGACCTATTCTCCACACTGAGCATCACAATGGGCCCCCAGCAAACTAAATACTCAGAAACTAAAGGACAAAACCTAGCTTGAACAATGAAGCAAAGGATAAAACTCCACAATGAACTTTCACAAAATAAGATAATTATACTCCACCACACTTATCAAATCTCTCAATAAATGTTAATGACTTGAATTCCTCATTGAAGAGGCAAAGGCTGGCTAATTGGATAAAAAAGCCCAAACTATCCATATATTATCTTACAGGAAATATACCTAGCCTCGAAGGACAAAGCAAGACGCAGGGTGAAGGAATAGAAAACAATACTTCAGGCAAATGTAAATAAGAATAAAAAAGGAGTTATGATCTTATTTTCTGATACAAGTGGGTTTAAAGCAACTACAGTCAAAAATGACAAACATGGGAACTTCATCTTGGTCAAGGGAACAATAAAACAGGAGAACATTTCAATTCTAAATATGTATGCACCCAACTTAAAAGCTCCCCGATTTATGAAACAGACTTTAATTTGTCTGAGCAATATGATATCCTATAACACCATAATTGTAGAGTACATAAATACTCCTCTTACAGATCTGGATAGGTCCTCTAAACAGAAACCAAACAAAGATACAAGAGGCTTAAACATGGCCATAGAACAATTGTGCTTAATAGACATATACAGAATACATCAACCAAAGCTAAGGAATATATGTTCTTCTCATCAGGCCATGGAAAATTCTTCAAAATCAATCCTTAACAAAATGAAAAGAATTGAAATTGCATCTTGTATCTTCTCAGCCTGCCAGGCAATGGAGGTGGAACTCAACTCTAACAAAACACAAAGGCATGAAAACTTAACAACCTTATGATGAATGACAGTTGGGTCAAGGAAGAGATAAAAGAGAAAATCACTAACTTCCTTAAACATAACAACACTGAAGACACAAGCTACCAAATCCTGTGGGACATGCAAAAGCAGTCATTAGAGGGAAATTTATCACATTAGATGCCTACATCCAAAAAACAGAGAGCACATCAATAATCTAATCAATCATCTTAAAGAAATGGAAATGGAAGAGCAATCCAATTCCAACCTGGCAGAAGAAAAGAAATAAAATTAAATCATAAATAAATAAAATTGAATCATAAATAAATAAAATTGAAAACAAAACAATCATTAAGAAAATTAATGGAACCAAAAGTGGGTTCTTCGAAAAGATGAATAAAATCGATAAACTATTGGCAAGATTAACTAGAAACAGAAAAGTAAAATCTCTAATAATTACAATCAGAAATGAAATGGGGACAAATTACAATTGATACCACAGAGATACAAGAGATTATTTCTGACTACTACAAAAAATGCTAACTTAGATATTTGACAATGTGGAGGAAAAGGACCAATACCTGGAATCACACCATCCCCCTAGACCTAACAAGGAAGAAATAGAGCTCTTGAACAGACCAGTATCAAGCACTGATATTGAAGAAACAATAAAAAAGCTTCCAACAAACAACAAAGGACATCCAAACAGGGGCAGGAGAGGTCAAACGCTCACTCTTTGCTGATGAAATGATTTTATACTTGGAAAATCACAGAGACTCAAGCACAAATCTCCTTGAAGTAATCAAGAAATACAGTAATGTCTGATGGTATAAAATCAATGGCCACAAATCGGTAGTCTTTGTATATGCCACTAACAACCAAGTTGAGAAGCAAATCAAGGACATAATTCCCTTCATAGTGGCTTCAAAGAAAATGAAATACTTAGGAATATACCTAACAAAAGAGGTTAAGTATCTTTTTTTGTTGTTGTTGAGACAGAGCCTCAAGTTGTCCCCCTCAGTAGGGTGCCATGGCATCACAGCTCACAGCAACCTCCAACTCCTGGGCTCAAGCGAGTCTCCTGCCTCTGCCTCCCAAGTAGCTAGGACCACAGGTGCCCACCACAATGCCTGGCTATTTTTTGGTTGCAGCCATCATTGTTGTTTGGCAGGTCCCGGCTGGATTCGAACCCGCCACCTTAGGTGTATGTGGCTGGCGCCTTAGCCATTTGAGCCACAGGCGCTGAGCCAAGGTTAAGTATCTTTACAAACAGAATTATGAAACCCTAAGGGGAAAAAATAGCAGAAGATGTTAACAAATGGAAGAACTTAGCATACTCTTGGCTGGGAAGAATAAACATTGTTAAAATGTCTATTCTGTCCAAAGCAATCTGTAGACTCAATGAAATCCCCATTGAATATCAAAATCATACTTTGATGTACTGGAAAAAATAGTACTTTGTATGGAATCAGAAAAAAACATAAAATTAAGGCTTATTCTTAGTATAAAAAAAAAGCTAGAGGCATCCCTCTATTAGACTTCAGGTTATATTACAAGTCCACAATAACCATAACAACATGATATTGTCACAAAAATAGAGACACTGACATATAGAAACAAATAGAAAACCAAGAAGTGAAACCAGTCTCTAGTTGCCATCTGATCTTTGATAAACCAAACAAAAGCATACAGTGGGGAAAACAATCCCTATTCAACCAGTGGTGCTGGGACAGCTGAATAACCACATGTAAAAGATTGAAACTGGACATGCACCATTCACACTTTACACAAATTGACTCAAGATGGATAAAAGATTTAAATCCAAGACATGAAATCATAAAAATCTTAGATGAAAGTATAGGAAAAGCTCTTGACGATATTGGACTGTGGAAAGATTTTATGACAAAGACTTCAGCAGCCATCACAGTAACAACAAAAATACACAAATGGGACTTAATTAAGCTGAAAAGCTTTTGCACAGCTAAGGACACTACAAGTAAAGCAAAAAGACAACTTTCAGAATGAGAAAAGATATTTGCATAGTATAATCTGACAAAGCCTTGATAACTAGAATCCAGCCGAAATGTGAAAACAACCTAAATGCCAATCAACCCCAGAATGGATTAACCAGCTATGGTATATGTATACCATGGAATACTATTCAGCCATAAAAAAATGGTGACTTTATATCTTTTGTGTTAACCTGGATGGAGTTGAAACACTTTCTTCTTAGTAAAATATCACAAAAATGGAGGAGCAAGAATCCACTGTACTCAATATTAATATAAAGATAATAGATGATCTAATACATGCCCACATGAAACAAAAACTCAAATCCATCCAAGGTGGGGGATGTGGGATAGATGAAGTGAGGAGAGGGGACAGGGGAGGGGGAAAGGTGTGCTCTCACTTAAGGGGCACAGTGTTAAGGTGTATGGCACACCTCTTCTGGGTGGGACACAATTATAAGATGAACTTTATCTTAAAAATGCAAACATTGTAGTCTAATTCTTTATATCCTCAAATTAACTAATATAATAAAAATAATAAGTAACACTTATTAATTCTTATTATTTTCCAGACATTGTGTTAAGTGCTTGAAAGTATTACAGCATTCATTCCTAGAACATAAGTGTTACCATTATTTCACTTTATAAATGAGGAAGTCTGAAAATTAGATGCCAAGTAACTTGCATAATCACAGAAAAAAAGGGGTAAAGCTGATATGCAACGCCAGATTCTTCTTAGCCCAAAGCTAATGTTTTCAACATCTAATCTAATATTCATTTGAGATTTCAGTCTAAATAATTAACAGAAAGTATTTTTTTTTTTTACAAATTGAA
Source organism: Otolemur garnettii (assembly GCF_000181295.1). Classification (NCBI taxonomy): domain Eukaryota; kingdom Metazoa; phylum Chordata; class Mammalia; order Primates; family Galagidae; genus Otolemur; species Otolemur garnettii. The sequence continues at coordinate 6,722,673 of NW_003852455.1, read as the reverse complement.
GGTTTGTGGCAACCTTGCATTGAATAATCTACTGACATTATTTTTCTAACAGTATGTGTGCTCGCTTACATCTCTGTGTCACATTTTGATAATTGTTACAATATTTCACACTTTGTTATTATCTCTGTTATGCTGATCTGTGATCATTGATCTTTGATATTGTTATTGTAGTTGCTTGGGAGAGCCCATATAAGTCAGTGAACTCAATCCATAACTGTTAATGTGTTCTGATTATTTCACCATCCAGCCATTCTTTTTGTCTCTTCCCCTCTCTTAAGATCTCCCTATTCCCTAAAACACAACAATATTGAAATTGGGTCATTTAATAACCTTACAATGACTTCTAAGTAGTCATATGCAAGGAAGAGTTGCAAATTTCTCACTTTAAATCAAAAGCTAGAAATTATAAACTTATCTAAAAGGTGAGAGAGGATGAAAACTAGACCTCTTGTACCAAACAGGAAAGTTGTGAATACGAAGAAAAAGTGCTTAAAGTAAATTAAAAGTGCTACTTCAATTAACAAGTGAATGGTCAAGAAATGATACAACCTTATATTTGGTGTGGAGAAAGTTTTAGCAGTCTGGATAGAAGATCAAATCAACCACAACATTCCTTTAAGCCAAAGCCTAACCCAGTGTAAGGGGTTAACTCTCTTCAATTCTTTGAAGGCTGAAAGAGGTAAGGAAGGTGCAGATAAAAATATTGAAGCTGGCATAGGCTGGCTAATGAAGTATAACACGAAAGCACAAGGTAAAGGAACAATTGATAATGTAGAAGCTGCAACAGGTTATCCAGAAGATCTAGCTAACATAATTGATGCAGGTGGATATGCAAAACAAATAGATTTTCAATTAAGATAAAAAATCCTTCCATTGGAAGAAAATGCCATATAGGACTCTCATAGCAAGACAGATAAGCCAAGGCCTGGCTCCAGGCTTCAAAAGGCAGACTGAGCCACTTGTTAGGGGCTAATGTAGCTGGTGACTTTAAGTTGAAATCAATGCTCATTTACTATTCTAAGAAACCTAAGGCTTTTAAGACTTATGCTAAATCTATTCTGCCTATGCTCTAGAAATAGAATACTGAAGTCTGGATGACAACACCTCTGTTTACAGTATGATATGTTAAATATTTTTAAGCCTACTATTGAGACCTACTGCTTAGAAAAAAGATTTCTTTCAAAATAATACTCATTGACAATGCACCTGGTTACCCAAGATCTCTGATGGAAGTGTATAAGGATATTAATGTTTTCCTGTCTACTAACACAACATCTATTTTTTATACCCTGGAAGGAGGAGTAGTTTTGACTTTCAAATGTTACTATTTAAAAATAAATTTTGTAAAACTATACCTGACATAGGTAGTGATTTCTGGGTTGTATCTGGAAAAGTAATTGAAAAATATTCTGGAAAGTATTCATGATTATAGATACTATTAAGAACATTCATGATTCAGGGAGGAGGTCAAAATATCAATATTACTAAGAGTCTGGAAGAAGTTGATTCCAATCTTCATGGATGACTTTGAGGGCTTCAAGAGTTCAGTAGACTAAGTCACTGCATCTGGTGGAAATATCATGACAACTAGAATTAGAGGTGGATCCTGAAGATGTTACTGAGTTGATACAATCTTACAGAGAAAACTTGAGCCAAAGATGATTTGCTTCCTATGGATGAGCAAAGCAAGTTGTTTCTTGAAATGGAATCTAGTCCTGGTATATATGAAGATGCTGTGAACACTGTTGAAATGACAATAATGGATTTAGGAAATAATATAAACTTAGTTGATGAAGCAGTGGTAGGGTTTGAGAGAATAAACTCTACCTCTGAAAGAAGTTCCAGTGTGAGTAAAATACTATCCTATAGAGAAATCTTTCATTTTATAGGAAGCAACTCCTCCAGCAACTCCCATAAACTCTGGTCAAGTTTATTATGAAAGAAGGAGTCAATTGATATGTCAAACTTCAATGCTGTTTTATTTTAAGATATTGACACAGCTACCCTAACCTTCAGCAATCACTACCACCTTAATCAGTCAGTGATTTTCAACAAAGAGGCAAGAGCCTCTAAAACCAAAAAGGATTATGACTCACTGAAAGTTTTAAGGATTGTTAGCTTTTGTTTTTAGTAATAAAGTATTTTTAATTAAGGTATGTACTTTTTTTACAGAAATAGTTTTTAGTTTTTAATGAACTTGTAAACAAAAAAGTTCCCATTTCTTAATAAAAACAAAATCCTAGATCATGTAGATGTTTGTAGTGATCACATTTATCTAGGTCAATGTACATACAGGTTCAGTTGTAAGGTGTTAACTAAATTTCTGGGACAAACATGCTTTATTTTTAATACCCAGAACATTATAGGGTAGGTTTTACATGATGTATTAATATTTCAGAAAGTAAAGCCTTGGGATTGATCCTCCATAATACCAGGCAAGATGCAATCTGGTAGATTCTAGCAAGATTCTTTCCCCCCTCCCCCAAACTATTTTGAGGAAATACTTTCTGACTCACAATAAGAAATACTTTTTTTATCATAACTCTGTATACATATTCATATAGATGAATATATTTAAATCATAGAAGGAATATTTGCCCTTATTATAGCATTGAATTTTGACTTTTTACCACATTCTATTCTATTTTTTCATATTGCTGGATGCAACTAACTAAATTGATTTTGCAACCCAGTACTGAGACCAAATTAGTATTTGGAAAATATTGGCTGAGAGGACATTAGGGAAGGTAAATACCAGCAACCTGTGTGCCTTAGGGAAAGGGAAACACACAGGCAGCCCATAGGCCACGTTGGTCCATTAATAAACATATGAGACTGGAGGCTGAAAGTGTGTTTAGGGCCTTGAATACAGCTTGGGTGTAGCAGGCACAGACGTGATGTTTGACGTCCTGGAGTAGGTAAGTTATCAGAAGGGGGAAAGACAAAAAGAATATAGCAGAAGAACAAAAACTGAACTCTACTGATTACCCATGGTTATGGGGTAGAGTGAGAAAGAGAAATTAGAGTAAGACTATTTTTTACTTCATATATGTATATATATGAAATGTGTTTATATATATATGAAGTGTATATATATTTATGTATGTATGTATATACACACACATATAAATATAAGTCTAATATGATAGTTTTGGAGCAGGAATCATTGGTGTCTTTCATATGGAAGTTTAAAAAAAATCAATATTATTGTCAGTGTATGCAGTTGTGCTGTGAGCTACAGAATAATTTCTTTACAGTGGGTTACGATCAGTTTCTTGTCTAAAATGTTTAAACAAGTCCAGAAAGGTGCCTTATTCTGCCATCTAGTGGTCTGTCTTATTATGGTATCACGGCAAAAAAATAAAACCAAAATTTACACAAAGACATTTTAACGACACTGGAGGCCAGCCAATAGAGTTAATCAAAATCTGAGGTAGGCTCAACTTTGAGAGCCCTCAAAAGTGCCCTTTGGGCACTTTTTTGAAATATTACTCCTCATAAAATTTTAAGAACCCCCCCATAAATTAAGTAGGAATAAGCTCACTGTGAAATGAACAAGATATTTATGAAGAAAATTACATAAACTTACTAAGAAATACAGAAGAATAAAAAGATATACTGTACACCATAAAGGAAAATATGCATACCCTTTTCAAATTAAGATACCAATTCAAAAAATCCCAAGGAATTCCAAAATATTTTTGTTTGTATATTTGAACATTATAAATTAGTTATAAAGTTCAAATAAAATAAAAAACATGAAAAAATAAACAGAAGGCTCGGCACCTATAGCTCAACCGGCTAAGGCGCCAGCCACATACACCTAAGGTGGCGGGTTCGAATCCCCAGCCCGGACACGCCAAA
>NW_003852455.1:6708864-6718660 GCF_000181295.1 Otolemur garnettii | reverse complement strand
AAAAAAAAAAAAAAAAAAAAAGAAAGGAAAAAATAAACAGAAAGAAATAGAGGAAAAAAGGAACTCAATTAAGTTATAAAAAGTATCATAATATAATTATCATTAAAAAAATGTAGGCTCGGCACCTGTGGCTCAAGCAGCTAAGGTGCCAGCCACATACATCTGAGCTGGCGGGTTTGAATCCAGCCCAGGCCCACCAAACAACAATGACAGCTGCAACCAAAAATTAGCTGGGCGTTGTGGTGGGTACCTGTAGTCCCAGCTACTTGGGAGGCAAAGGCAGGAGACTCACTTGAACCCAGGAGATGGAGGTTGCTGTGAGCTGTGATGCTATGGCACTCTACTCAGGGTGACAGCTTGAGGCTCTGTCTCAAAAGAAAAAAAAAAGTAAAATTATATGGTAATAAATAGCCTAATAGAATAGCGTGTAGAGTCCAGAAATGAACTCATGTGAAATATTGCAACTCAGATAATGATTCAAATGGTATTTCCATTTGGGGGATTAAAAAAATAAAGCAAATATTTAATAAGAAGCCTATAAAAATTATTATGCACTGGGAAAAAATAAAGTTGTTATGAACTTTAAGCCACATGTCAATATAAATTGTTTATGCTGAGAGAGGTAAATATAGAAAACAAAACTATGAAAATGTTAAGGAGGAAAGGCAGAATAATTTTTATAACCTTCTGGTTATAAAAATTGGAAAAGTCTAAGCAAAGCAGAGCCCTGCAGCCATAAACAAAAGGTTTAATACACTTGGCTACATACGAATCTTCAATTTTTTTTATGATAAAAGACACCATAAACCAAGTTAAGTAATAAGTTCCAGAGTGGAAGTGTTTCTACACATCAGTAAGTAAACAAGACTCTAGGAAATGAGCTCATGATTGGACTGGGTTCACTACATAAGTACAAATGGCCAGTAAGTGAATGAGAAGCTGCTTAACCTTAACACATTGTTGTCTGGAAATTTTACAAGGAGACCATCCATATTCCTGGGTAAGTTGTGACTGGTCAGCAACGTGTGTTAACAAGGATCAGAAACACAAATTAAGATTCAAATAAGATTTTTATTTTGAAGTTTGGTGACATCAGGAATGTATAATAATGTGGGAAAACCGACACGCACAGATAGTTTTAGAGAGTGAGAAATTGGTGAAGCATTTTTGGAAGGCAGTTTGACACAAACTATAAAATTGTTAAATGCCCTCATTTTTGAAATAGCGATTCTACTTCTGGAATCAATTCTGAGGAAATATTCACACATGTTCACAAAGATATACAGTCAACATTTCCATTAAAGTAAAATAGTTGTGAAATGTGGTAAAGTGAAGTAACTTTCTTCATTTGTTTTCCAAAACAACACACTCTGCTAGTTTATTCTTCAACATCCACTCAGACAGTCTTTTTTCTTCCTTCCTCTTCACCCCACCCCACCACTTACTCATGTTACAGTTCCCCAAGGCTCAGTCCTCAGACCTCTATCTTCCCTTCCCTAGGAGACTCCCTCCCTCAAGGGGGGGACCTCCTCCAGGGTCTCGTGGTTCTCTGACTATATTCTGATGCCACCCCAATTTATATTTCTTGCTGAAATTCTTTCTTTAAACTCCAAATTTATGTCTACCTTCATACTTGACATCTTTTTAACGATACCTAATAGGCAACTCCAATGTAACCTGAAAAACAAACTTTTGATTTCTCTTAAATTGAAAAATACACTTTTGAGGCCAGGTGCCATAGCTCATGCCTGTAATCCCAGCAGTTGGGAGGCCGAAGCAGGTGGACTGCCTGAGTTCACAGGTTTGAGACAAGCCTGAGCCAGAGCGAGACCTCATCTCTAAAATTAGCCAGGCATTGTGGCGGGCAACTGTAGTCCCAGCTACTTGGCAGGCTGAGGCAAGAGAATCGCTTAAGTCTAAGAGTTTGAGGTTGCTGTGAGCTGTGACACCACAACACTCTACAAAGGGTGACAAAGTGAGACTGTTTGAAAAACAAAAAAGAAAATAAAGAAAAATACACTTTTGATCTTCTTTTCTAAACCTGTTTGCACCTTGATCTTTTAGATCTCAGTAAATAGAAATCTTAGCATTCCAGTTGCTCGGTCGGAAATCCTAGAAGTCATATATTCTTTTCTTTTTTATATTTTAGATTAATATGTAGGTACCTATAAATAGATTACATAGCTTGCTTTTGTAAGGTTAAAGTCTGGTTGTAGTTATGTTCTTTACCCAGGCAGTGTCCCATATACCCAGGCAATGTACCCATATGGTGGGAATTTACACAGCACCTTCACTATCTTCCCCCCTACTTGACTTTAATGAGCATGTGGTTGTTAATCTACTGTGTGATTCTTGTGCTTCTATTCTTGTGATACTTCATTTAGGAGAACGTTCTCCAAATTTATCCAAGTTGTCACAAAAGATATAAAATATCTACTTTTTATGGTTGAATAGCATTTTATGGTATAATATACCACAGTGTATTAATCCAATCGTGTGTTGACAGCACCTGGGTTGTCTCCACCTTTTTGCAATTGAGAATCATGCAGCTATAAACATACAAGTGCAAATATCCTTATGGTAAAATGACTTTTTTTTTCCTTTTGGGTAGATAGCTATTAATGGGATTGTAGGATCACATGGTAGGTCTTCCTTAAGGAATCTTCATGCTTCTTTCCACAGAGGCTGTACTAGTTTGCAATTTCATCAACAATATGTAAGTGTTCACTTCTCTTCATACCCAAGCCAGAATCTGTTGCTTTGGGACTTTGCGCTGTGGGCTATTCTCGTGGGTGTTAGGTGATATCTGAAGATGGGTTTGATTTGCATTTCTCTAATGATTGGGGATGCTGAGCATTTTTTCATGCATTTGTTGGCCATAGGTCTATCTTCATGAGAAAAATTTCTGTTCATGTTTCTTGGCCAATTTTTAATTGGGTTGTTTGATTTTTTTCCCTGTTGATTTGGTTGAGTTCTATATAGATTCTGGATATTAGTCCTTTGCTGGATTCATAAAATGCAAGTATTTTCCTATATGCTGTAGGTTATCTCTTTGTGTTGTTTTTGTGTGTCCTTAGCTGTGCAGAAGCTTTTTAACTTGATTGGGTCTCATTTACTTATTTTTGTTGTTACTGTGATTGCTATAGGGTCATCTTCACAAATTCTTTCCCTAGGCTTATAAAATTAAGAGTTTTCCCACCAGTTCTTCTAGGATTTTTATAGTTTTGTTTCTTAGATTTAAATCTTTTATCCATTGTGAGTTAATTTTTGTAAGTGGTAAGAGGTGCAAGTCCAGTTTCAGTCTTTTTCATCTGATTAACCCGTTCTCCCAACATAATTTACTGAATAGGGATTCTTTCCTCCAGTGTATGTTTTTGTTTTGTTTGTCAGAGATCATATGGCAATATGAGACTGGTTTCATCTCTAGATTCTCTTTTTTTCCCATAGATCTGTGTCTATGATTTTTATGCCAATACCATGCTGTTTTGATTACTATAGATTTGTATGTAGCCTAAAGTCTGGTAAAGTGATCCCTTCATATTTTTTCTTATTTCATAGAATTGCATTGGCTATCAAGATTTTTTCTGATTCCATATGAAATGTAGAATGATCTTTTTTCAAGATCTTTAAAGTATAATGTTGATATTTTAATAGATATTGCATTAAATCTGCAGATTGCTTTGTGTAGTCTAGAAATTTTAACAGTGTTGATTCTTCCAAGCCATGAGCGTGATATGTTCTCATAGCGTGGTCATTTTTCTTATCAGCTCATTAGTCATTCTCTAAGATTGATCATATCCTGTGTCACAAATCAAGTCTAAACAAATTTCAAAAATTGGACGTGATACCTTGTATCTTTACAGACCACAATGGAATTAAAGAAGAATTCAATTACAGAAAACACTCATTCCCACACAAAGTCATGAGAACTAAACAACCTTATGCTTAAAGGCAGCTGGGTCAAGGAGGAGATAATGAAGGAAATAATTAGATTCCTTGAACAAAATTAAGCCATCAGCTACCAAAACTTGTGGTACACTGCAAAAGCAGTCCTAAAAAGGAAATTCCTCACATTACCCACATCCAGAAAGAGTATAAATGAACAATCTAATGAATCCTTTCAAGAAACTGGAAAAGGAAGAGCAATCCAAACTCAAACTTAGCAGAATGAAAGAAATAACAAAATTGGATCAGATCTAAACAAAATTGAGAACAAAAGAACCATTCAGAAGATGAATAAAACAAAAAGTTGATGCTTTGAAAAAATAAATAAAATTTATAAACCATTGGCCAGTTTAGTCAGTAACAGAAAAGTAAGATCTCTAATAAACTCAACCAAAAAAGAAGGGAAAATAACAACAGACACCACAGAATTACAAAATATTATCACCAGATATTACAAAAATCTCTATGACAAGGAATTTTAAAAGGTGGAAATGGACAAATATCTAGAATCATACTAGCTCCCTAGACTCAACTAAGAAGAAATGAACAGATGAATATCAAGCACCAAAATCATAATAATTAAAGAAGCTTTCTACAACAACAAAAATGTCCCAGATCAGACAGTTTCATAACAGAATTCTACCAAACCTTCAAAGAAGAACTCATATCTATTCCTAAATATTGAGAAGGAAAAAATCCTATGAAGCAAATATCACCCTGATACCCAAACCATGAAAGGACACAATAAAAAGAAAACTAAAAACCAATATCATTAATGAACTTTGATGCAAAAATGCTCAATGAAATCTTAACAAACAGAATTCAGATACACATAAAAAAAAATTTTGTCATGACCAGGTGGGCTTCATCCCAGGGAGGCAAGGCCAGTTAAACATGCATAAATTTATAAATGTAATTCACCACATAAACAGAAATAAAAACAAACACCACATGATCCTCTCAATAGAAGCAGAAAGAGCTCTTAACAAAATTCAACACCCTTTTTTGATGAGAACACTTAAGAAAACTGGCATAGATGGGACACTCCTTAAACTGATAGAAGCCATCTATGACAAACAAACAGCCAATATCATATTGAACAGACAAAAACTGAAAGCATTCTTGCTTAGAAATGGAACCAGACAAGGATGTCCATTATCACCAGTACTATTCAACTTAGTGCTAGAAGTCCTAGCCAATGCAATCAGACAAGAGAAGCATATCAAGGGTATCTAAATAGGGATAGAAGAGGTCATACTGTCATTCTTTGCTAATAATATGATCTTATACCAGGAAAATCCCACAGATTCAACAATGAATGAGACTCTTGGAACTGATAAAGAAACATAACAATGGCTTAGGTTATATAATCAATGTCCACAAATCAGTAGCCTTCATACACATGAATTACAGTCATGCTGAGAATAAAATCAAAGACATAATACCCTTCAGAGTAACAGCAAAGAAAATAATAGAACTTGGAATATATTTAACAAAGGATGTGAAAGATCTCTACAGAGAGAACTATGAAACACCGGAAAAAGAAATTGCAGAGGATGTTAACAGATGGTAGAACTCATATTTGAAAGCTCTTTCTCTCATGTCCTTCATCCAATTTGTCAATAATTTGTATAGCTGTATTACTGGCTGTGCTATCAAAACAGATGCAGAATGCAATCATCTCTCACATCTACCACTCTTCCCATTCAGGTCTGAGCCATCATGGACCATGCTTGAATGACTGAAACAGTCTCCTAACTGGCCTCCCAAATTCCACCCTTATTCCTCTGTGATTTGTTTTTTAGTAGAGCGGGTATAGTCACAACCTCACAACCTCCAGGCATAGTCTGAACACAGGGCCACACAATTAGTGTTTCTTTGGCCTGTACTTTGTTACTTAATCTTTCACCTGCATCAAGCTTGTACTCAAATGACTCAAGTGTCACATTTTTATTAAGACTTTCCTTACCAATTCATAATTGCCAAGTCATGGAAGAAGCCCAAGTGCCCATCAACCCATGAATGGATTAATAAATTGTGGTATATGTATACCATGGAATATTATGCAGCCATAAAAAGATGGAGACTTTACCTCTTTTATGCTTACATGGATAGAGCTGGAACGTATTCTTCTTAGTAAAGTATCTCAAAAATGGAATAAAAAGTATCCAATGTACTCAGTACTATTATGAAACCAATATGTAATCACCCACACTTTCATACAAAAGATAAAACCCAAGTACAGCCCAGCATAAAGGAGGGAAGAGGAGGATGAGGGGAAGAGAGGGAGTAGGCTGGGTGGAGGGAGGTAATTGGTGAGATCTCACCTATGGTGCATATTGTGAGGATACATGTCAAATCTATTAACAGTAGAGTATAAATGCCTTAACACAACAATTAAGTAAGTGAGGTAAAGGCTATGTCAACAAGTTTGATGTAAGCATTCCAAATTATATATAAAATCATCACATTGTATTCCATAAATGCAGTAATCTACACAGCTATGATTTAATAAAAATAATTGTTAAGAAAAAAAAAGACTTTCCTGACTATTTTATTTGAAATTCCAAGATTCATCACCACAGACCATGAATAGTGTCTATTTCATGCTTTCACAAATTTATGCATTTCTTTTCTGTCTCTCCAACTGAATTGTTTTCTTTTTGGTTACATTTTTGGTTGGTTTGATTGGTTGATTTTTATTTATTATTATTCACTAATGTACCTCCCTTGCTTAAAATAGTTGTTTGTATTCAGAAAGTATCTGCTGTATGAAAGGGTAATGAAAGCCCATCAGTAGGAGAATATCATAAGACAATGATGTTTTGAATTTTGCTACCATATTCCTCATAAAAATTTTGAGAAATTATAACATTAATTTTATTTTCACTATGTTATGTTGCAAAATGTATGATTTCTGATGTTTTTAATATTGTAGACATGCTTTAAATATATTTTTCACAAAACTTAGATGATATAAATTCACTTATTCAATTTATGGAAAGTGCCTGTCATTTCTAAATAGCAAAGATAGTTCTAACTTTGCATTGGAAAAATTTGACTTCATTTTCAATTCAAATAAATATACAGATATCAATTTCAGTGCCAACCATCTCACATCTAAATACCAAATCTGAACTATTTCAATTGCCTCAGGGAAATGTATGTCACCCACCTCAATATGTTAAAACCCTGTGTGCCTTGCTCTTCCTGGCCCCTTTTCCCAGGAGTTATACATTCTCCAACTGTCCCTTGATTTGTATTTCAAAATCTTTTACCCCTGAGGCAATCTCACCACAGGAATATTGGGCGTTAGTAAAAAGTATGCTTTTCTTCTTTAGTGGTGATTGACGGTGAAAGTGGAGGAGAGGAGAGCAGAGAACAGAGGCATTCTCAAGCAAATTGGTTTTTGGGAAAAGTGAATTTGAAAAATTAAAGATCTGGAAATCATTTCCTTGAAAACTTTCCATTCTCATATATATTACTGGTAAGGCTTTGAGCAGTCTTACATACTCAGGCACTTAGACCCCATTCAAAAGATAAATTACGTGATGGATTCCATGCAAGAGTAATAATGAAAAAGGCATATCTATATGAAATGATGTTGTTGCAGGAAGACGAGGCCCAAAGGAGAGAAAGATCACCCAAATGCCATGTTTATAAGAGGAAGGATTTTATTTGCCCACCAGGAGCTTACAGTATAGAAGAATTCTAAATGGCCTCGATCTCCTTTTTATCTACAGTCAAAAAGTTCCAACCCATAGGTACCCTTCTCATTGGCCAGTTTAAATCCAGTGGGAGATGCTATTCCAGCTGTTACAGAACTACAGGATTTCACAGAACTTGGAAATTTCCAAGTCCCTGAAAGTTAAGTTGACAAATTCCCAAGAGCTGAGTTACCGTGGAGAGGACCCTGCAGGTGTATCCTTGTGGTCTCCTTGAGAAGACCTGTTCTCTTGGACCTCACCCTTCTCAGATGTTCTCTCTCAGTGTGAGCATTTGTAAGAAATAATTTTAATTGACAAAAGCAAGTTTCACAGCACTTTCCATTTATCTGTGAAGTATGTTTTTAATTGACATAAATACACATCAGCTCATAGAAGGAACTGCACAGAGACGTATGAAGCCACTAACAGCTGGCAACTCTGAGGAGGGACTGGGGACATGGGAGTAAGAGATTCATATTTGCTCAGTTAACTTTCTGTGGAATGAATTATAACATTTCATTGATGAGCTACAAAAACTTAAGATTAACAAAGATGAAAAAAATGTTTTTGTCTCTGATATTTCCACTGATAAAACCTTTTAAAATATTTTCTTACAGTAGTTTGTAAATATTACCAATAGCTTTACAGAAATGAAAGTTGCAACAAATTCTTACTTGCCTGCTTCCCTTCTTACGTTGTTGTTTTCTTATTGCATACTGTGGATACTTACCTTTGGCTTTGTCACAGTGCTTTCTGCCTATTATCTGTCCCCCTCCCTAGATAGCAAGTTCCTTAAAGGACTGTATCTTTTCTTACTTTGCAATCCCCATACGTCACACAATGCCTGGGGGTATAGTTGATTTACAATGACTGTTTTAATGAATTCATGAGTGAATCAATTAATAGAAGTGGATAGTCTGTTCTCTGTTCCCTTCTTTGTCTCATTGATTCAAAAGCAAATGAATTTTTGTTGTATTTTGCATACTTAATGATCTCTTCTATACTCATTGAATAGCAAATTCTAGACATTAAACACATTTACAGACATTATCCCATTTCTCTTTTCTATTTGTGTAAAAAAAAGATCAAAAATAAATTTAGCTTATACATTGAGAAATAGAAATACACAAAGACAAATTTTCTATTTAATGTACAGCCATAGACACTGTAACCATTAGATTATTATCTATGTAGTAGCGTCTACCATAGATCCTAATCTATGTAGCAGCATCAAGATCCAGAGATAACTTTAACAGTCTACAGCTTTTCTAGTAGCTTCCATAAGGCACTATTTGAAATTTAAAAGCTGTTTAAAAAAAGACTGAGATTGGGTATTCTTTCTGTAACAACTTAAATATAAGTTATTAGATTATACTTTCATTTACACAAACCCTTTGCTAGTCTGCTAGTTTTTAAAATCTTGTAAAGAAATATTTAAAGAGAGTCATTTCAATAGAAGTATTAGTCAAAGAGAAAAGTAGAATAGTGATTTTTATGATAAGAACATGTTTATGTGTACATATTTATCAAAGTGAAAGCAAAATGGACATTTACAAAAGCCATTTTTTTTTTGATTTCTTAGTGCTTTTGGTATTGAGTATTGCTAACATTAGCAGTTGATATAGTATCAATAATGCAAGATAGCTAAGCCAAGCAAAAAGTAAGTTAGGAAATTTCATCACCATCCTGATGCCTCCTTCAAATACAAAACTTGTGCTGGAGAGAAATAATAGAGTCATTTCTGAACTTTAAATAAATTATTACAAAGCTTTATGTGGTGGCTAGTGACAGGACAATCTCTTAGGTCTCTAGTTAGTGCTGTATTTTCCAGATTTATTTCAGGCCTATGCACACAGAAAAGTCAGATTTTAAGAAACAAAAGTGAATATAGAATATTATGCCCTCCATATAGAGACCCCTTAGACAAGCAGGTATGGTCCACTTCAAGAGCAGTTTTATAGGCTGGGAGCGGTGGCTTACACCTGTAATCCTAGAGCTCTGGGAGGCCGAGGCAGGTAGATTCCTTGAGTTTGGGAGTTTGAGACCACTCTAGTTAAAATAGAAAAACTAGCCAAAGTAGCCAGGCATTGTGGCAAGCGCTTATAGTCCCAGTTACTAGGGAGGCTGAGGCAAGAAGATCATTT
>NW_003852455.1:6693729-6708583 GCF_000181295.1 Otolemur garnettii | reverse complement strand
AAAAAAAAAAAAAAAAAAGAAAGAAAAGAAAGAAAGAAAAGAAATATATTCTACTATACAAAAAAGACCCAAAAATAGAAGCCAGAACATACTAAACTGCCAGTAGACAATGATAAAGCAAAGCCACCTTCAAGGTTAGTAACGGTGCTCTTGTGAAGCTACTTCACTAAGAAAAATTCCCACCACAAAATGTGAGAATATGACTTCCTCTGCAAACAGCCAAGAAACACAAGTAGCTGATACCAACATCTTTACAGAACCATGTAAACTCAGACACCAAAAGAACTTAGGACCAAGGAAGTTAGATGATAATGCAACCTAAAAAAGATTTTAACTACAGTGTTTAAAAATTATATTTAATAATCTCAAAGAGCCAAGAAATAACTTCCTCCTATAAGCAAGAACCAAACACCGTAAAAAGACAAAGAACAGGTGGTTATAAAGAAAAAAATAATAATTATAGAATTAAAATAAATTTACTTCTATTTTTAAAAATTCAATAGTGACTAAAAATGTGCCAGAAAACTGAGCTGACAATTTTCCTTGATATAGTCCCCCAATATGGAAAATATTAAAGAAAAATTAAAAAACAAGAATATATGCAGAATGCTGGTGCTCAGCTAAAAGAAGTTCCAGGGGGGAAAAAATAAAAAATGAAGGGGATAATTATTTGGAGAACTATATGGCCAAGCATTTTTCAGAAGTGAAGAAAGACTTGACGCCTAAGATTAAAAGAACTTTTAATTGCCAAGCAAGATTAATAAAGAAACACAAGAACAAACACCCGGGACTACAAATTCCAAAATGAAACCTAACAAGAAGTAATGAAAATAAATTGACTTCTAAGAGCAAATTTTACACTGAAGAGAACAGTCAATTACAAAGGGATAAGAAATAGAACAACAGCAGTGAGACTGCATTTAAAAAGACAAAGTAGCAATATATTTATACTATTGAGATACAAGAACTTTCAGTGTAGAAATTTATATCCAGCTTATATATACATGTTAGCTGGTTGAACAATTTTGGAATATAATGATTATCCCTGCTGATTCTCTCTACAGTGCAAATAACTGATTTAGTTTACTCATAGGGTCTACCAAGAATAAAGCCTAACTTAATAGTAAATGTTAGCTTGCAGAAGGAGGGGCAAGCAAAGAAATCAGAAAGTGAGATTAGAAAGCCTAACTGTTGGGCAGCACCTGTAGCTCAAAGGAGTATGGCGCTGGCCCCATATGCCGGAGGTGGCGGGTTCAAACCCAGCCCCGGCCAAAAACTGCAAAAAAAAAAAAAAAAAAAAAAGCCTAACTGTTGCTTTATTTAACAAATCGCTTTAAATGACAATTAAACATTTTTTTCATTTTTTTATTTTTATTTTTTTCCAAAAGGATTGTTTTTATTGATCCAGCGTCCTAACCAGTTCACAGCAGGAGGGCGCGTGGCAGGGGTCTCCACAATGTTGGTTTGTTGGTGTCAAACGCGCAGACAGGTGGCATGGCGATATGGTAAACCAACCGTGTTTAATCGCTCTCTGCTAGAGCAGCAACGTGAGCATCAATCTCTGCTTCCGTAAGAATCCTGAATTTAGGATTTTCACCTGTCACTACTCCAACTTCTATTTCTGAAGGGTTGAAATCAACTGATAGGACAGTAGACAGGCGTGTCATCACTGTTTCCACTGTCCTAATGGCCAATCAAAATTTCTTCTTCACTTTTATTTTTTTTTCAAGGAAGCTGGTTGACTCGGTTTGCTGAACTCCTGCGGCAGTGGGATAAACCCACAGTCATAACCTGCAGGGCTGCACATGTCACCTGAGGGCCTTGTTCCTCATCTATACCAGCTAGAATCACACAGACCGAGAGGCCTCATTTCAGCATTCTGTGCGTAGACCTGTCACTTCCTTCACACGGCATGTGCGCCAGAAGCTCAGAGCCACACCTGTATTCCATTATCTGCCTCATAGCACAGATAATTGCACGAGGTCTGCTGTCAGCTGTCATTCCTGACATCACACGGTCAATGCCTTAGGTTAGCTTGAATACGTGATTCACTGTGCTAGAATCCAAAAATTTATCAGGTTCTTTCTTCCCTGTGACAATTATTGTGCAGTCTCTCCCTCTGGTAGCTACTGATGTGAGGCCACCTTGGTTAATAGCTTTGGAAGCATATTCTACTTGATAGAGCTGATCTTCTGGTGAAAATGGTGACGTGGAGGTCAAAACCAGCTCCGGAACCATCCTGGTGCACCTGCTACATCAAGCACAGTGTCTGGGCCCCATCGTAACTAAATTTTTTAAAATAGCAGCAATGGGGTTGGATAAAGGTAGAAATAAATAAGATATTGTTAAAATAGTTTTAGATACTTGTTCTTCCATTCTTTCTTTTTTTTTTTTAGCCAGGGCTGGGTTTGAACCCACCACCTCCAGCATATGGGGCTGGCACCCTACCCTTTGGAGCCACAGGTGCTGCCCCTTGTTCTTCCATTCTTGTGATACTTGGCTGATGGGCCTGATTGCAACCCAGATTTTACTTTTACAAAAGCAAACTGTGTAACCTAATTGTAGGTACCCCCCATATGAATCTGAAATAAAACAATACTTTTCGGTGTCTGTGTTAAACATTTAAGGGTAGTCATTAGAATAATGACAATAGTATATGTAGCTTTCAAAAATTAAAGGAAAAAGGAAAAGAGCACTGGATCAATCTGACTGGAAGCTAAACAAATAAGAGCAAGGAGAGAAATTGCAGTAACTCATAGGTTTTTCTCTACATCCAGTTTTTCATTTTTAATATAGTCAAATATATGAATCCTTTACATGTTTTGGTTTTTGGCTGTGAAGGGGGATTTTTTTCTAACAAAGAGTGATGATAAATCTCCCTCTACCATGTCTTCTAATAATTTGAATTTTTTATTATTGTCATGTGGATATTGGTTCTGTCTTACATTTATTATGGAATACTAAATTAACGATCAATCTTTTCTTTTCTACTATAAAAACAATGTTACGATTTTTTACTGATTTAAAATGCCAGCTCTTGAGCCTTTTTTCTGACTTTTTGTTGTGTTTCACTGATTTGCTTATTTTCCCTGTAAAAGTATTAGGCTGTTTTGGAAATGTATCTCAAACAATGTCTTTACTCACTTTAGAAAATTACTGTTGCTTAGGCTTGGTGCCTGTGGCTCAAGTGGCTAAGGCGCCAGCCACATACACCTAAGGTGGCAGGTTTGAATCCACCTCGCACCCGCCAAACAACAATGACAGCTGCAACCAAAAAATAGCTGGGTGTTGTGGCAGGTGCCTGTGGTCCCAGCTACTTGGGAGGCGGAGGCAGGAGACTCACTTGAGCCCTGGAGTTGGAGGTTGCTGTGAGTGTGATGCCATGGCACTCTACCCAGGGGGACAGCTTGAGGCTCTGTCTCAAAAAAAAAAAAAAAAAAAAGAGAAAGAAAAGAAAATTACTGTTGCTTTTATAATTATAGGGTAAAGGAAGATTTACTGACATGAATATAATTAATTAAATTAGCAAGTAAAAATATCACTAAATTTGGAAAATTAAATACTGATAGTAAAACTTCACAGATAATATTGAAAAGAACATCCCCCAAATGGATATTTGCAATGTATATGACAGATGATAGGTTAATATGATTAACCTACAGAATACTCTTATATATCCTTAAGAAATACACTTACTCCCCAACTGAATAATAAGCAAAATACATGAATTCACAGGAAAGAAATATGAATTACTAATTAAAAATGTGAACTAAGATTTCAATCTCCATAATAATCAAAAAGCTTAATATAAATAACAAAATATTTTTTCACCTAAAACTCACAAGCCATTTAAATTACTGAAGCAAATTATCTTGTAGATGTTATTAGAGGTGAAGTTTATTTATCTTCAGAAGATTTCAGGCAAAAGATTTATGTGATCTGAACAGAAACCAGAGTATTTCAGTTATAAGATTTAAAATGGAAATTTTCTGAATGGCTTAAAGAAAACGTGAAATATTGGTATCATAGGGCATTGTGTTCTTAAAAGGATAAACCTGGAGAATACTTAATTGTATTGAAAAATTACGGCGAGGGCATACACATTTTAAAAGAACCAGATTTAAAAAAAAAATTATGTTATACCATTTGTGTTTTTAAAATAAAATAATGGCAGTAACCACTAACTCGAGGTAAATGAGGACAGGATCATTTGTTTATGTTCCAGTACACGATATGCAGATTTTACACCCCTCACTGATTTCCTGTTACGTCCTAAACCCCATCCATTCCACAACTTTGTCTTCTTCAACTGTCACAAAGAAAACTGCAAGAAAAAACAACTGCTCTGAGAACTTTTCACAAATCTGTTGGCTCCCACCCCCTGCTGTGTGAATTGCCACAGGATTATGTATGTGTGGTGGGCAAACTTCTGCTGGAGTCACAGAAGCTCCCAAATACGCCTGGTGTGGTTGATGAAGCACCGTCAGGGCAATGTGGGTTGAGGACCATCCAGAATGATGTGCTGCACTCAAGACTGGAATCAGAGGTAAGATCAAGAAAGTGGGAGGCAGAGAGCAAGGAGTGCCTGAAATAAATCACTCTTTGTGCCACTAGGCATGTTGCTATTCTACATTAAAATTAACATGTCATCAGGTCTTTAAGGTGGTAACCAGCCACAATTGCTAATGAAAGATTTAATATACAGTCAGTGGAGTAAGCTACAGTCACGACTCCAACAATTGATCCTAAGGGTATAACTATTGTTTATCGTCTTCTCTCTCCCTCACCCACTGTGATAGAGGGGACCCGCACCTTCAGCTGGTGCTTCAGAACCCCAGAAAACTCTAAGACACTGGTTGTCTTACCCTTAACAGACCACGGTTGCTGATTTTCCTTTACACAGTTATCCCAATCCTGGAATAACTAAGGGAACACCCCAAGCTGGGGACTGATATACCGCCCCCCTCAACTTCTCACCAGTGGGTAGCAGCAGCCATAGCTCTTCATGATAATCAAGGTGGATCTCCATTCCACTATCACTTTCCTGCTGGTCTGCGAGTATGAGATGTGTAGAGTCACCAGTGTGCTATGGTTTGAATGCCTTAGTCTCTTCCAAAATTCAGGTGTTGCCAAAGCAATAGTATTAAGCAGTGGGGCCTTTAAGAGATGATTAAGCCATGCAATCTCCTCTCTCACTGATGGGATTAAGTCCCTTTTCAAAGAAGCTTCAGACATTTGGCTATGTAGTTCCCTTGGCCTTCTTTCTTCTGCTGGGTAAGAATGCAGCGAGAAGGCCCTCACAAGGCCCGAGGCTGGCATCTCTAGGACTTTCTAGGCTCTGGATTTGTGATAAAATCAATTGTTTTCTTTATAAATGATCTAGTCTCAGGGATTCTGGCATAGGAACACAAGTGGACTAAGGCAAAGTAGTAATCATACCTTCAGATTTAGTATAAATCTTATTGGTGGGAATATTTTTCTCACATGGAACCAGAAGCTCTAATCTAGCACAGCCCAAAGTTGCAGTTATGGGCAGCACAGATTCTGCAATTGGGTCACTGTGAGTCACGATGAGGTGAGACTTAGGCCACACCTATTTCTTTCTTTCTTTCTTTTTTTTTTTTTTTGAGATAGAGTCTCAAGCTGTCACCCTGGGTAGAGTGCTGTGGCATCACAGCTCACAGCAACCTTCAACTCCTGAGCTCAAGTGAGTCTCCTGCCTCAGCCTCTCAAGTAGCTGGGACCATAAGCGCCCACCACAATGCCTGGCTATTTTTTTGGTTGCAGCCATCATTGTTGTTTGGCAGGCCCAGGCTGGATTTGAACCCACCACCTTGGTGTATGTGGCTGGTGCTTTAGCCACTTGAGCCACAGGTGCTGAGCCGACCTTTTTCTACTCTTATTTTTTTTTTATTTTATTTTTTTTGTTTGTTTCCTAGACCTATGCATTTTAGCTATTAGGGATATAGCACCATATATTGAACTTTGGTTCCAAGCATATGTTGGGAATAATACTCCAATCTGGCAGGATACTTTTTAAGAGCCAGGACCCTAGCCACACATGTCATAGGCCATTCCATCACTTTTTCAGGGCAGCTGCTTCCTGGTGATTTAACATGTAATCACGTGTAATCAGTGGAGACCTTTTACCTGGTAAGAAAATGAATCCTTTGGTCTGACATAATGTTTTGTTTGTGTATAAGTTTTTTGTGAGCTCTTGTTGCTTCTGAAAGATTACTGTATTAATTTGGGCTGCTGTAACAAAGTGTCATGGACTGGGCTGGGCTGCTTTAAGATCAGAAATTTATTTTATCACAGATCTAGAGGTTAGAACCCCAGATGAAGTTTCAGCAGGGTCTGTTTCAGGTAAGGGCTCTCTTCCTGCCTTGTGGATAGCCACCTTCTCACTGTGTGCTCACATGGAGGAGATATAGAAAAAGAGGTGAGAAATCTCCTTCTCTTCCTACAAGGCCACTGATCTGATCAGATTAAGGACTCACCCTTATGGCATCACTTAACATTAGTTACTCTTCAAAGCTCCATCTACAAATATAGTCACATTGTGAACTAGAGTTTAATACATTTGAGAAGGGGGCATGATTCATCTTATAGCAATCACTATGACTATGAAAAATAAACCCATAACCAGAAGAGGTGTCAAGTCCAGTAAAGGCAAACTGCTGCTTCTTCCAAGGATTAAAATGCCTGATGTAATATACTAGGGATGTCTGACCTTTTTTTTTCTCTGCTACACATTGGAAGAATGAGAGTTGTCTTGGACCATATATTAAATACATAAATACTAACAAAGCTACTTAACAAAAAACATCCATGTGTAATTTTCATGATATCCAAAACCATAGATAAGCAAAAACAGACTCACAAAATTGGATGCTGCCCATGGGCTGCAGGTGAGACACCACTGTAATAAAATTTCTGCCAGGTGGATGCCCAAATTCTTCCAGGGATGGCATCACCTAAAAACACAGCATTTGTCTCCACTATTGGCAGGTACAGCAGACAGCAGTGGCTGTAGCTACTAAGTCACCTTCTGGAAGATGATGGCCGATGGAGCACCCCCACTTCTGCTCTCTGGCTACCATTCACTCAAGAGCTGGAGTGACCAAATAGAGAGGTTTACTGACACTCACCAAAAGAATTATCCTGTTATCCTCAGGACAAGTGTCTTCTCTTTAACAGTTTCTCCTAAGCATGAGTGTGAAACCCAAATAACCTTATACTTGATGGTTTTTCCCCTCCATCCATCCATGTGTTTCTTCCTCTTACTTCTTTATCTCATATATGTGATCTTGGTCCTTATACGCCAGACAAACCAATTTCTACCAGCCGGGAGTCTATGTTCAGATATTTTCCTGAAGCCATTTCTTCTTCCATTTAAAGAAGATGATCAACTGTATAGCTTAGAGTTCTGCTCAGTGACAAACTCCTACTCTGTATCACTGAGTGATCTGGGAGTGTAGTAGCGGCCCATTTTAACCATGGGTCAACATATAGAGTCGACAATATTTCCTCTTGGATATCCATTAAACATCTTCACATTAATAGGTTGAAAATAAAAACTCTGAATTTCCCATGCCCAGACATGCTGCCTCCCCGTTTTTCCTAAATGATGTCATATCAGTCCGGCTTCTCAAGACTAAAGTCTCCAAATCCTTTCTTCCTATTGCTGTCTGTCTCTTTTTTTATGATTGATTATAAAGTCATGTGAGTCCTGTCTTTAAATACATCTGCTTCTATTTCTATTACCATCATGTCAGTACAAACCAGCACCATCTTTTCCTACACAAAAGTCTCCTGACTTGTCTTCCAGATTTTGGTTAGCCCATCTCCAATTTATTTATTTGTAAACAAATTAGTCATCCTTTTAAAATCAAATCTAATTTTCTATTCTGCTAAACACTTTCTATTGTTTTCCATGGATGCAAGAATATGTTCCAAACTTGTTGAAACTGGGCTTTTAGTTCCTGCAGAATCTTGTCTACCTCTCCAAAATAATTTCAGAAGTCTCTACCACAGGTTCCTACACTCTTCACAATGGTCATATTTCTTTCCCTTAAGTCTGCCCCACATTTAGACCTCTTACTATATCTAGAATCTCTCCCCGACTGCTTTCCATCCTCACTTTATTCTTTTGAGTGTCTAGTTACTTGTCACCTCCCTGGTACACCCTTTCCTGATCATTTTTACTACATTGGTCTCCCCTAGTGACTTTCCATCTCAGCTCTCCATTTACAATTCTTATGTGTATTTGTTTACTTTTTATGTGACCCAACCAAATGATAACTTAAACTCCATAATCTTGTTTGCCTTATTTACTTCCATATTTTAAACACCTCTTATATTGTCTGACACACAGTAAATACTCAATAAATGTATGTTGAATAAATTTATTTAATGAGTATTTACTATGTGCCAGGCATGTGATAAATTGATAAATTATTAACAAGCATTAATTCATTTAATTGTTTTGGGGACTCTGTTTGCAATTACATTTTACAGATTAAGAAATAGGATTAGAAAGTTTAAGTAATTGACCTGTGATTATGTAGTTTAAAAATGGAACAGCTGCTATTCAACTTTAGGGCTTTGGTTTTTTTTTTTTGAGACGGAGCCTCAAGCTGTCCCCCTGGGTAGAGTGGGCTTCACGCTCACAGCAACCTCCAACTCCTGGGCTCAAGCGAGTCTCCTGCCTCAGCCTCCCAAGTAGCTGGGACTACAGGCGCCTGCCACAACGCCTGGCCATTTTTTTTGGTTGCAGCCATCATTGTTGTTTGGCGGGCCCGGGCTGGGGATTCCAACCCGCCACCTTAGGTGTATGTGGCTGGCGCCTTAGCCACTTGAGCCACAGGCGCTGAGCCAACTTTAGGGTTTTTTATTCCAAAGTTTTGCTCTTATTTCCTTCCAGGTATCTCCACCAAACAGTAACTGTGATTATTGCCAATCGCTTGTTTTGTGATGGCTTCCAACCTCTCTTTCTTCAACATTTCTATATTTTCACATTTTAATTTAAGGAGCAGGTGTTAATTACCAAATATAAAAAAGAAGAGATGGAATAAAAGTTTATGTCTAATAAGCTACTAAAATACTGTCTATGTCTAGCTCACTAAGGTCTGGATGAAATATTAAATATAAATTTAAAGTGGTAGGGCCATGTTGTATGTATGGTGCTTGCACACAAGTATATACCTACTAGCCAAGATCTTTCATATCCTGGTTCATAACTTGCTGTTCTATAATAAGCCCAAACCTATCTCTGTCAGACCTTCACATTGCCCTGCTTTACCATTGCATTCTGCTCTGTTTATGTAGTATTGCTTTACGTTGCTTTGACTTATGTTCCCTCTAGGAATTTTAAACTGAGTTGTTTTCAAACTTTGCTGAATTCATTCCTTCATGAATGTGTTTATTCCCGCATCAGCAGTTACTCAATTTAATTCATTCATCCAGAAACACTGATTTGGGTTTTTACCATGTTCTGTGTTTACGCCAGGCACTGTTTATTTTCGCACATATAGAAAGCTAGTTGATGTTATCTCTCTATATCCCAGTGAAAAATTGGGACAGCAAAATAAATAATATGTGGCTCTTGTCTTCAACTATCTTATCATGTGGATATAAACTCAATAATTATCACACATAAATATTAAAAGGATTATACGATGGTATGCATTAGAAGCAAAAAAGACTAAAAACATATTTCTTGAGTATGAAAATCAAGAAAACGTTGACAGAGTGGATGTAACTTATCTGAGCCTTGATGTGTTATCATAAATTTTAGAAGCAGAAACGGTAGGAAAACATTTCCACCATTCTCATGCGGTACTCAGGGGATTGAGTCTTAAACTGCAAATCCTTCAGCTTTGTGTCAATGTGCTCCCTGAACCTCAGTTCCTAATTTGTATTCAAATTAGTACCCTTGCCTGCTTCTGTGTCTTGACGTCTAGCCAACTGAGGGGATGGTAATGTTTTAATTCTCCCCTATGAGGAGGATTTAACATCTACATTCTATAAAACACATTATTTGTTGTAAATATTTATAGGTATCAGTTATTTACAATTACAAATAGGCTCAAAAGAAATCATAACAAAAATTGTATTTTAATGTGGCCTCTGGAGTGTGCGGGCTTGTTAAATTTTTATTTCCACGTCTCGATAATTCAAGGTCCTTTAATGTAGTCCTCACAAATAAAATCAGCAGTGATTTCACAGCTCTCCAGTATTTACAAGCTAAGTAGCTTGTCTCATTATCCAGAGCAGAGTGGAGCTCATTTTCCTGGAAGAATGTGGTTCTCTCAGCCACACTCCACAGCTTCAGCTGTGACCTACAAACCAATCGCCACTTGCAAGGCCTCAGTGACCAGAGAGCTGAAAGGTAATCTTTCTGCCCATAGGGGGAGCCATGTGAATACAAGTTTTAATCTTTCACTGAGTCACTTATATAACCTGAGAACATCACCCCAGCAGATACCTTTTTCTTTTCCTTCTTTTTTGTCTTTTTTTTTTTCAAATCAAGAAGGCACTTTATCTCCACCACTTTTTTTGTTATTTCTCTTTCTTTTCTCCTTTTCTTTATTTCTTTCTTCATTTATTCCTCCCTCCTTTCTTCTTTCTTAATAAAAAAAAATGATCACAGAAATGCATGGTTTTTAAATACCAAATCAGCAAAATCAGAGCATTACGCTTGAAAGTATCCTTGGTTATGTTGTAGTCTTGTCCTTTCTGCACAGGCTCTGAGGACCAAAGTCTGAGGGCCTTCAGTGTTCATCAGAAATCTTACTTTCCCATCTGACTAGCAGGAACCTTGAGAAAGAGCATGTTTTTTTGATAAAGTAATTTTATGGCCCTTTGTCCCCTGAAGAGAGTGTTTTTCTCTCTCTGATCAATACATTAAACATTATAACTCTATTCCTCAATGCCAATTATGTTATAAGACACTCACTTGCCATTACACAAACAAATAAAAAAAAGGAGTTTGGGCTGGGGTTGCAGTGATGATAATTCAACTATTTGTTCAACAAATATATTTAAAGTATTGTCAGGGTATCAATAATTTACATTAGGTATTTCTCTCAGCTTTCTCTCCTAACATCTATGCATGTATTAACATGGCTACAGCAGCGGTGGTGAGCTGATGCCCCCAGGAAGGGTGGGAGGAACAAGGGCTAGCTATAGGAATATGTGGTAAAGGAGAATAAAATTAGACCCTCATTTTTCTTTATTAAATTATAGCTGTGTACATTAATGCAATTATGGGGTACAATGTGCTGGTGTTATATACAATTTGAAATACATTCATCAATCTGGTTTACATAGCCTTCACCGCATTTTCTTAGTTATTGTGTTAAGACATTTATACTCTACAGTTAGATTTAACGTATACCCTTGTAAAATGCACCATAGGTGTGGTCCCACCAATTACCCTCCCTCCCTCCCTCTACCCATCCTCCCCCTCCATCATCTTCCCCCTCCTCTTTCCCCTTCATCTTGGGCTGTAGTTGGGTTATAGCTTTCATATGGAAGTGCGGGTGCTTATAAATTGCTTTCATAGTAGGGTTGAGTACATTGGATACTTTTTCTTGAGATACTTTGCTAAGAAGAATATGTTCCAGCTCCATCCATGTAAACATAAAGGAGGTAAAGTCTCTATCTTTTATTAAGGCTGCGTTATATTCCATGGTGTACATATACCACAATTTATTAATCCATTCATGGGTCGATGGGCACTTGGGCTTCTTCCATATTTAGATTAGTAAGAAGGAGACAGTTAGAAAACAGCCTTTCTCATTTACTATGTTTCGATATCATTTCCCAAATATCATGTAAATTCTGGCCTAAATTTTATGAAATGCATCACTTTAGTTTCTTATGGAAGTCAGAGTATTTTCAGTCTCTAAACATGAAGAAAGTTCTTTGAAATGACATCCTGAGGGCTTGTATGCTAAAATACATTGCATGGGATCGGGGGGCAAATTATTACTGAAGTGAAAAACAACGTCATTTTGTTGTTGAGGAAGTTAAAACAAAAGTGAAGGGGAACCAATCCTGCTGGAAAGACCTGAGAATTCAAAGACTGCGTGAAAGCACAGCACACACCTTACACAATTGTGCTTGGCCTGGGGTAGACTCGATTCATAGAACTCAGGTCAATGCCCTAATGGAAGGCTACATACAGAAGGCAGTCATCAGTGTGCAGGGAAAAAAAATAGAAAAAAAACTTTCAATAACAGGAAATATCAGTGAATTTGCATGGAAAGTCCAATGAGTTTGTGTGGGCAGCGTTCCACATAAAAAGGAAGGACTATATGTAAGTTGCTTCATTTACGTAGGAAGGTAAATACTTTTTCTGACCAGATAATATCCAATAGATTAATATGACTTGGGATTAAATCAAGACAAGATGTTCTGAAGATGGAAAATGAAGGTAAGATAAAGTAATGTGGTTTTACAATATTTAAGCAGTAATTTGGAAACATACAAGAGAACTTTCCTTTTGCCTTTTATTACAGAAAATTTTAAACCTATACCAATGTGAATAATATAATGAAATTTCTATATGTCTATATCATTTACCTCCTGATATATATCAACATTCTACCAATATTTAATGTTATTACCTCTGAATATGTGAATTATTCGGCTTCTGCTAATGGTACTATGTACTTGGATAGATCATCGGACAGGAATGGTTTGAAAGGTACATTTTTAAGCCTGAATGGATTTAAACATTCAGGGTAAGTCAGATCAGTTCTGCTTTCAGATTGTCTTCCCACAGACCAGAAACAGGAACATAGTGAGAGTCAGGTTTTGAATACAAATGTCTTGTCGAAGGAGCTGACATAACGTAGGACAGTGTCCATTGGACAGTTCTCTCACTAGGCAAGGACAGAAAAATAGTTTAATTGTAACTAAAGAAAGCAAGTATTTCCAATGATAATGGCTGGCTGGTAACTATGTTTCAGATATTGGAAGTAGAAATAACTTTTGATGAGAACTGATGCTATACTGAATGTTTTACCTACATTATTTCATTTGAATCTTATAAATCCCCCTGAAGGAAGTTGCTTCCCATTTTACACACACATTAACTAAGTAATTCACTTATTACAATTAGAATTTGTGACATTTTACATCACAACTTAATGTGCTTTTTTTTTTTTTTTACCTTTTGTATGTTAGGTTTATCTTTCTCCTGAACTTGTTTTCCACATTGTGTGTATTAAGATGGCGTCTTAAGACCCCAGAGTCCAAACGGCTTTAGAAAATCTGAATTTTTCAAATTGTGATTTGTTTATAATGAATGACATACAAGGTTTTAGGTGTACATGGATAAAAATTTTTTTTAAAGTGAGGCATTGAGTGTCATGTGTATTCGGAAGAAGATTTGTACTTGTGAGTTTATGGATATTATTAGTTAGAACAGAGCTGAACTTTTACAAATCAGTCAATTGAGAGAGAAAAACTAACTTAAAAATAGTGTGAGTGGCTCGGCACTGGAAGCTCAGTAGTTACAGCACAGCCACATACACCAAGGCTGGTGATTTCCAACCCAGCCCAAGCCTGCTAAACAACAATGACAACTGCAACAAAAAATAGCCAGGTGTTGGGACAGGCACCTGTAGTCCCAGCTACTTGGGAAGCTGAGGCAAAAAAATTGCTTGAGCTCAAGAGTTAGAGGTTGCTGTGAGCTGTGATGCCACAGCACTCTACCGAGTGCAACACAGTGAGACTCTGTCTCAAAAACAAAAATAAAAAATAGTATGCATGTTGTATTGGGAGACTACTATGAAGCATGCCAAAACAAGATATTAATTGCTAAATAAGGAAAGATCAGAAGAAGAGGAAAGAAATTTTGGGATGTGAGTATAGAAAGAGGAGAAATAAAACCAGAAAATCTAATTCCACAATATAGCAGACTATGAGGTATGAGGAAGTGATATTTCAGAGAACTTCCTCATCTGATAAATGGGAAATCTGAGGTCTAGAGAAGAGGCTCACCCAAAGTCACACACAACGTCCCAGAGTAATGTCTGTGACTTGGCTCCTTTGCTTCATAATTTAGTGATTTTTTTTTTTAAATGAACCACTCCCTTCTCCTTATACAGGAAATAGTTTAGTTATATTTGAAAAATTTTGCAACTCGATTCATCATGCTGCTCACTCTCCTCCGCTGTCATCTGTACATCGTCTGTTGCGTTCAATCTAACACAAAAAGCATTTTATCTGGAAGATATTCAATATTGTCATGATTTCCTTTGAAAGCAGGCTGTGGGTAGATCCAAATGATTGAAAATATTTTTGAAATAGTGCATGTAATTAAATTCAAATCATTTTGATATTAAAAAAAGGTGAGGGTTTGACAGATAACCCCGTGCTAATAGTAAGAGCAGAGCAAGAATTACATGGAGCCAGGCTGAATCTGGGTCCTACCTGATCCCCAGAGGGACTTTAAGCAATGTGCTTAAATTCTTTGGGTCTTCATTCCTATAACTTTGGAACAAGAACAACTTTGTTGCCAGACAATGTGAAGATGGCTAAAAATGAAAATGACCAATGCAGTCCCTGAGTCCTAGTGGTTACCAAGTATGCAGCAGCTGTTATGCGTGTGATGGGGCAGCTGATAGTGAGAGAGAGGTGAGAAAATGTGATGGGATGGTCTCAAGGTCAAGACCTGGGAGAAAGTGGGTGAATAGGAAGGGAAGGGTGGCTCAGCACCTGTGGCTCAAGCGGCTAAGGCACCAGCCACATACACCTAAGGTGGTGGGTTCGAATCCCCAGCCCGGGCCTGCCAAACAACAATGACGGCTGCAACTAAAAAATGGCCAGGCGTTGTGGC